>NW_006786963.1:2104479-2144010 GCF_000442215.2 Lipotes vexillifer
GCGTCCGGAGCCTGTGCTCCGCAACGGGAGAGGCCACAACAGTGAGAGGCCCACAAAACACAAAAAAAAAAAAAAAAAAAAAAAAAAAATAGGCATGAGAACTGACACCTTTGCATAAACCATTTTCTTTCTATTTTCTGTAATTCTGATATATTCACATTTCACTAAATAAGAGTGAACACCACTACCCACCCACTCACCAGGCGTTCAGTTTATATATAGCTATAGAAATTCAATGTAAAACAAAGCAAAGAAGGATTCATGTAACATAGAATTTGTGGTGGGGTTCTGAAGAGAGCTGGGGCTAAAATTTTTATATTTAATTTCTGGTCCTGGTTGTTCTACAAAATGCTGTTGGTTAAGGCACTACACATCCTTGTGCTTCATCTGCTTGTTTATTATTCATTCATTCATTCAATATTTTTGTGTATGCCCTGAACACCTGAGACTATGCCAGGTTCTGGGAACACAGAGTAGAATGATATTCTTGCATAGGAGCTCACGGCCACATGGGTGTGATTATAGACATACATATGTAATAATAACTGCTATATCTGGGGAAAGGGGAGTGTAAGAAAGGCTTCATAAGTCTTGGTGGTTCTTCAAAGATGAAGTATTATCCAGACAGAACTTTATCTTACAGACCTTTGTGCTGAGTGCTCACCATGGGCCGAGCACTGTTTGGGGAACAACAAATGTGATAAGACCTAAGGCTGCCGAGGGTTTAGACTTTAGAAGGCCTTACGTACTGTGTGTGGATTTGGACTTCACACGTGAAGACTCTGTGAGTAGAGAGTCATAGAATCAGTTTCTCAGAATTGCTTTCTTATTCACCGTCATTGTGGGAAACAAAAGGATTGCATAGGTTCAAAGGTTATGCCACTATTTGGCAACTCTTTTATTTATTCACTCTCAAATCTTTAACTTCATAAAATGAGCTATTTCTGGACCTTTTTCAAAAGGTCAGGGTCATTCAGTTCTGTTTGTGTTCTCACCCTGAACACATTCCATATTTCAATCATGGTGAGAAAAAACATTACTCTTGACTTAAAGTTCCTTTCTCCATTTCTTTCCACTCGAGGGGTCCGGGAGGTACAACTCCTAAAAAAGAGTAGGGTGTCATAGTGTGTGCCTTCGATTCTCTGTAGGCATCTAAACACAGAATGTGAACAGGAAAAACATGGAAGGCCTTCAAGTTTGCATGCTTCTGAAAGTGTGGGCCTAGCATTATTCTAAACTGCTTACACTCAGTTCCAGTTAACAGTGAGGCTCCCTGCTGGCTTTCAAGTTCTGGCTACAATTCATTGACTTTAACCACTGACCACCTACAGCTCTCATTTCAAGAATTTCTGGCTCAACAGGCCTGGGTAAGGTTATCCTTCAGGATACATATTTTAATTTTTTTCATGGAACAATTTGATTACAATGATCTCTTGTGACCCACCAAGAAAGCCCACTTTCTTCTCCCTGCCTGGTCACCTCCACTCAGAGGCCCCAGCAGTTCTGGGAGAAATTTAAGCTTGAAAGACAGCCTAGCCTGGACTTCTTCTGAAGCTGTCCAGGAAGGGCTCATGCTCTGCCCCCATTCCCCATCTTCCCCCTGAGATACTGAGCCTAGAGTACCTTCCTTATTACAGTCCCACTGTGGGTGTTCTGGACCATGCCAGTGAGAAGAGGCTGAGCGAGTTCCCTCTCGGTGGGATATTGGGATCCACTTGCCTCAACATCTGTCTGATAGCCTATAGCCAAGTACACCAGCAGCTGACTCCTAGGAAGTCCAGACAGCTGTGTTTGAGGGTTTCAGCTATTTTTGTTGTTTTCCTCTACACCAGCTCATGAGGATGGGTGAGTGCGGCAAAACTTTTTGCAGGAAGTAGCCACACTTTCTTTGCCCCTACCTACCAAGCCACCCACCAACAAATATTTATCAGCTTTGGGGAGAGTGTTCAGTTTTTAGGAGGCTGAGTTTAAAATGTAAAGTTCACTGAGAACTTTACACAGATTGGGCACACATCAGTCTCAGGTGGACCTAATTAACACTTCCTGTGTGTAAGTTTCCCTTAGCTAGTGTTCTCTGAACCAGGCCTCCAGCAACATGGTATATGCAGAACCACTTTTCTTAACCTCACAGGCATTCAGGAGAGTAACTTGCCCAGCTTTTCTGTTCTTATCTTGTCCAAAGGCTTGCTCACCAATGCTTAGGCATTAAGAACAAAGACTGAAGGGTTAATCAGTTTGGAGATGCTGATAACCTCAACAGAGGGGGGTGGGAGGGAGCTTCTGGGACATGTGCCTTCAGCATTCTGGGGGCTCATGTGCCTGGTATTTTTGAAGCGTCATAGTGGTATTCCCTAGTTAACGTTTACAAAACTCCCTCACTAGCACTAGAAAAGCGCTTCCCCCAACCTCAAGTTTCAATAATTATTTTTTTCAGAAACAAGGGGAAGACTTTTCTTAATAGTAGTGGAGGAGGACTATTCCTAATTGCAAATAGAGCTCTTCTCCCTGACCATATTTATATGCTGTCCAGGGGTCTCCCATTAGAAATGGGGTCATCCTTGTTTTAAGAAAGCTGAATCAAAGAAGGATGGATTTGTGGATCATATTTCATGACTCTCTTGGGGAAATGAATTAGAGTCAACAGACTGGAGCACCTTATAAAAATCACATCAGAATCACTACCCTGCTGGTAATACTAGCCAGTAGAAGCTTAGGTCTTCAGTGATTCTAATTCAGCTCTTATGATGCCTGCTACGCTCCAGTCTTAATCATGGATTGCAGGTTACTCTACTATCCCAAGAATTTAGGAAAGGTTTCTTTCCGTCTCACTAAACCACTGTGTTGCTGATAGAGTCCCATCTAGAATTAAGTAAAAATGATGTGAGAAAAATGCTTAGGACTAGTGTATGTGTGCTATGATGCCTGTGATGTAATTTAAGCTGCAATCAGACTAATATGCTAACACTATCACAAATTGTACCCACATGTATTCATCCCTTACCAACCCAGCTCAGACTACTGACAGCCACCCCCAAACCAAAGCTTCCTGTGCCTTCCCTGACTGATGTTCAGGGGCTGTTCTTGGAGTTTCAGCACCAAAGAAAAGTTCTTGGTGCACATGAAGAGATGTTCTACTCTTTGATAGACCATACCACCGAAAGGCTCAGGTCCTAGGTGTGGGAAACCTGAGAGTCCCTCTCACAGGAAGACAGTGATTATCTAGAGAGAATTCTGACTCAACAAGGTTCTTGGAAGCTTCCACAGTGCCTTTCATAGCAACCCGGCAATCTCAAGGCCCTTTTCTCCCTTTATACCAATATTTATCCTTTTTTTTCAACAAATGATTATTCAATACCCACTATTTGGTAGACATCATTCTAGGCCAGTATTCCTCAGACTTTAGCTTGCATCAGAATTGCCTGGAGAGCTTTTAAAACATATATTAGCAGCATCCCATGGTCAGAATTTCAAGTTCAATGGATCTGGGGTAGGAGCCAAGAATTTGTGCTTCTGACCAGTTCCCAGGTGATAATTAAGCTTCTGGTCTAGGGACCACACCTTGAGAACCTCTGTTCTACTCACTAGAAAAAAAAAAAAAAGTACTCATAGAAAAAGATCTCTATTATCCTGAAAATTATATTATTTTCTTTTCTGTCAAAAGAGAAACCTCAGTGACCCATTAAAACTGGAGTTCAATAGTTCAAACTACTAGCATGAAGAAAGTTGGCTTCTCTTTTCCTCAGTGCAGGATGGACTGTGTCTTCAAAATCATAATTGCTTGCTCTCTGTTCCCTGGGAGATGAAATAGTCTTACCCTCTCTCACAGAATGGGTCAAATCACTCTTTATAATGGTGTAAAGAATAAGACAAAATAAGTTTAATCTCCATTTTAAAATATGTAAACATTCATTTCCTTTTACCTGAGTTTTGGGAAAAATTCTCTTGTGAAGGATAGATTGGAAGAAGCAAGTTAAGAGACAATTATAATAAACATGGCCAATAAAAGATCAAATTCTGATATAATACAATAGCAATGGAGGTAAATAATAGGAGGCAGGGAAGATGAGAGAGGTTATAGAAGTAGAAGCAACTGGGCTTAAAAACTCATCTGGAGTGTGAAGTGAAAGTGAGAGTGATATCAAGAGTGAGACCTAGATTTCTGTTGGAAGTCATTCACTAAATTACTATTCATTAATTCCTAAAATTAGTAAAACTTGAAGGAAAACAAGATTGTGGAAAAGTAAATGAGCTCGATTTTAGGGGTTCCTTAGGCCATCCAATTGGGAAAGTTCTATTAGCCAGCTGTGTCTAAAGAAGTAGAGATCAGGGGTGAGTTCTAGGCTGCAGATAAAGATTTCTGAGCCACTGCTTATACACAGCAGTATCAGAGGATAGTAATAGAGGAAACACCCAGGATTATAAAGTTTAAGTCATAATTTGTGACACACCAATACTAAATGAGTGGACAAAAGACAAGAAACCCATGGAGAAGACTGGAAAAGATTATCAAAGGAGAACGAGAAGGAAACAATATTTCAGAAGCCAAAGGAGATGTTCCTTTTAAGAGAGAAGTATACATTATGCCTACTGCCATAGAGAAATGCAACAAGATGAGGCTTCAAAAGAGTTCATTAGATTTGGCAGTTAGCTCATCAGAGAGCTTTGCTGAAGTGTGTGGGACAGACATTTAATTTCAGTAGGATGAGACTGAGAGGAACTGAGACAAGAAAGTAGGTAAGTATACAATATTCTTTTGAGTAGCTTGTCTATGAAGTGAAGGACACAAAAGTTGTGGTTTTTAGAGAGAAGTATTTTTTCATGAGAGGCTTAAATATGTTGATATGTTAAGGGGGAGAATCTAAATGAAGGATGTGAAAAAGTTGAAATACAGAAGAGAGAGACAGAGAGAGACACAGAGAATGAGAGAAATGGAGAGAAGGAATGAGACTGACCAAGAACACTGATTTGTGAATTCTCTTTGAGCAGGAGCTATATATCACTTCCTTGAGACTTGAAGGAAAGGAAGTAAGGCTACATGCACTTATTGATCCATCTGTAGGAAGGTGAGGAAGTCTACAATTGACAGCCTCTATCTTTTCAATGTGATAAGAGGAAAAGTTGTTTCCTGAGATGGGAAAGAGACCCAATAAATAGTTTGTGGAGGGAGAAGTTTGGAGGAATCACAGTGTGAGGAACAGAAGAGTCAACACATGAAAAAAATCAGATGGTGTGGAGAATCTAAGTAAGGTACCAGACCATGAATTTGTAATGATACCATTTTTCTCAGTAGCATTCAATAGTCCAAGTGAGGAGTAGAGAAGGAAGAATGAAGGATGACTCAATGGGTAGTTTGCTTCATCAGAACGACAACAGGGCTACAAAATCAAGGACATTGTTAAGAGAAGGACTAAGTGATGGACAATGGAGTCTAGTACACCGACTTCTGGAAGTAAGCAAAACTGTGAATGGAATGATGAACTCAGCAAAAAGGTAGGGTTCAAAGTGTTGGAGAATGAGAAGGTAAAAGTTTAAGAGATAGAAGGAAAAATGTTCAGTAGCTGGTATATTTATTATTTTACATTTATGTAACACTATGATCTAAGTATTGTTTAATAGTAATTTATTAAATCCATATAATAACCTTAAGAACCATTATTATGGTTATGGCCCCCAATATACAGATGTGGAGTCACAGAGAAATATACTTGCCTGTGATCACACAGATACGAAGTGGTAGAGCTGGAATTTAAACCTAGGCAATTTGGCTACATAAGTTGTACTGGTAATCAATATTTTATGCTGCCTCCCCTTTGACCTTTTAGATTTCAGAGTTGCTCTAGACCAATAGCTTTCAATCTCGGTTGCACCTTAGATTCAGCAAGGCCACACCTCAAACTCAGAATCTCTGGGTGTGGGATCCAGAGATTAGTGTTTTATAAAGCTCTTCAGGTGACTGCAACATGTAGACTAGGGTGAGAAGCATTGATCTAGACCTACATGAAGAAGTAGCAGAAGTCAATATGATCATATCGATAGTCAAAGTGGAGGAAACCAGAATCAAAACACTAACTAGAAAATGCTGCCATCCAGGTGGGATCTAGTAGAATTCAGAATCTCTAAGGACAATGAGATGGTATACAGATTAAGAATGGGAAGAAAGACAAAAATCCAGATGATAATCTCTCTAGAGAATAGTGATGAAACTTAATGCCTTAATTTCCAACTCCTGCCCCTGAGTAAAATAGAAGCGTTTATCTTCAGGCTCAAAACTACATTAAAAAATTGAATGATCTTCCTGGGAAAAGCCAGGCTTTTATGTGTGAGTGCCACACCCCAGAGTAAATTTGGTACTAGGGTATGTGGGGAGGGGCACACATACCTGTCTGATTCTTCCACTTGTGCAGCTTAAAATGAAGTGTGCCAACCAAAAAACTCACACAACTACCTAGAACGCAAATGCCCTTAGAGGTAACAAGCCTAAATAACTGCATAAGAAAACCATGCCAGTTGATCTAACCCTTATGAATGTTAACAACCAACTGCAGATGGCCAAATCATTTGTTTCCTTTCAACTAAGATGATATTAATTGTAGAACACATTATTTTATATATCACAAAAGAAAAAAAAGCACGGCCAATTAAACTATAACATTCTATTGATTCTAAGATGCATCCTGATTTCAGAGCTATTAAAAAAATTGAAAAAAAGAATGACCATCTTAAAACTGATTTCATTCAGAATTTTAGGAAAACTAGTAGCACAAAAAAAGAAAAAGAAAAACCACTGACCTCAAAATAAGCAAGAATAATTCAGAGCTTGAAAGTATTGTATATGCTCAGAAAGATTTAAGAAAATATTGATTCCAAAAAATAAAAATATGCTGCTAAATAAAAATAAAGAAATCTGAGTATAAGAAAGAGGTTTTAGAAATTTAGACTGCGATTAACCAAAGTTTTTTAAATTGGGAAAAAAAGCTGTAATACAGTTGAAGAAATTTCCTGGAATGTAAATCAACATAGAAAAGGATAGAAAATTTAATGGTAGTACCCAAGTTTTCAGATTCAGGGCTGGTAGAATGCCAAGCAGGATGAATGAAAAATTCAAATTTCAAAGATAAAGGGAAAAAATCCCAAAAGCTTTCAAGAAAAAATAGGGAAGAGTGTTAATAAACAGATTAACAGAATAATAAATAGATTGCCATCCATCGTCTAATCAGTATCATAGGATACCAAAAGGCAATGCAGCAAATGCCTTCAAACTTACACACATACACACACATACGAATACCACATAAACATGAAATACTATACTCAGCCAAAATATCAGCAAAACATGAGGCAAAGGCACAATATTCTTAGGCATGATTATACTTCTTATCTGTAACCCACCATTTCTGGAAAATATTTCTTGTGGAAGTACTAGAGCAAACTTCATGTTTATATGGCATTTGTAAGTGTGTGTGTGTGTGTGTGTGTGTGTGTGTGTGTGTGTAATTTTGGACAACTAATGGAGAGTAAAAAGGGTTTTCACTAGAGACATTCTTCTTCAAGAAGGTAAAATATGTATTACCTTCTCCACAGGTATGTTCACACTGCTTCATCTTAAATGAATAATATTTATAGAATTTATTCAATTTCAATTCTTACAATCAACCCCATGAACAAAACACAGAAATATAACAGCCACTAATACGGCTGAGTCAAGAAATAGTATCTATAGTAGAGAAAGATAGAGTGTGTGTGTGTGTGTATATATATATATATATATATATATATATATATATATATATATATATATATATATATATATATATATATATAGCTATATATATATAGCTTTAAATCTGTTTGAAGTTATAAAGGTAGTGATGGAAGTGCTAACATAATTTAAAATGAGCATGAAAAGAGGAGAGATCATATACATGGGCTATATTCTTCATTTTTATCTTTCAGAGTTGATAGGTAAGAGATAACTGTTTAGAGTTGTTAAATAAAACAGTAGAGATATACTATTTAGAGTAATGGAGCTCATCAATAGGAGATCTAAAAATAATATTGTTCAAAATGCGTTACTTCTTAGGAGTGGGACTGTGGGAGAGGCAGAGAGAGAATTTGTTTTTATTTCACACTTATATATGATGCTTAGGTTTTTATTACCACTGCTTTTATGAAAAAAATAAAATTAACAGTAAAGATGACAGCAAATATAGTTGGCTACAGAAGTGAACATTCTTTTCTACATAGGCAATTCCCAGTTTCCCACATCTATAAAATAAACCTCAATAACTGATGTGCAGATAATCTGTAAGCCTCATTATAACCAGTAGCTTCCACATCTTCTGCATTGTCACAATAGCTTATTTTGTTATCCACTACAAAATACAGAATTGATTTTTTACTTCTTTTTCTCTGGCCCCCTACTGCAAGTTCTAATGAGCAGTGAAATGACAAAAAGGACAGCTACTATAGGAAGGAAAAGAAGAACATTCTAAAGACCTTACTGATCCTCTGACTTGAAAATGAGTCCCTGAATAATTGGGAGCTGACTGTTTCACAGAGTGCATGACCACCAGAATTCAGAGCCCTTTCACACATTTGGAAGGATGGATTTCTTTATGAATCTGCTAGCAATTTAATATGGCCTATAGTATAACGAAGCTGATTTTGAGGTCAAAATTGGGTATATCTATTGTAAAATTGCATCAGCTCTAATAAATTTTCAATAGCCAAGTCAGGGGCAAAACTTAGGAGGTGAGCTATGGATACACTGCATCACAGGTGGGGCTCAACCATACTTTCCTGACTGAGGTGCAAGTAAATTCAAACCATGTTTTCTTCTAACTCTTGCATAATCTCTGATGCAGATCCTTGTATTAAAGTACTAAATGCCTCTCACATTGTTTCTGACTGTTTAGTGATCAACTGAGTGGAATGTTACGGGAAAGAACAAGAAATCCTACTGGCTAATATAAGAGTGCAGACGGGAAAAGCTTACCTTCCCATCTGCTGCCTCTGGCACTCATTAGTCACAGTGGCTTTCAGGAAATGGCAGGCGGGTGCAAAAGCTGGTGGGAAATGGAAGCTAAAGAAAAGGAAGAAATGGGAAAGTGAGTATTTTGCCTAAATAATTATGACGTGTGCTATTGACAACTACTCCACAAACAAGTATATATTTGTGTTCACCAAGCTCCTGCCTCCATCCCAGACCCAGAGGAGGCAAGTGTATGGAGATCTTAGAATAACTTTTTATTGCTGTTTTTAGCCATTAATAATTCATAAGTTTTGAGGTCTAATCTCAGAATAACCTACTATGAGATCAAAAATCTCTGTTTCTTAACAGGTTTTACAGCAAGGCTAGTCATATCTGGTTTTAATTTTCTATTACCTGATAAAATAACAAAACACCAGACTGTTTGATTCAGTACCAGACGCCTGAAAATCTTACTACAGGCTAGAATAGTGAAGTCTTTCTGTATTAATTATTGGAATTTGTACAATTTAATACTATAGGGAAAGGAAATGCTAGTGTATTCGTGACAAAAGGAGTTAGTAAGTATAAGCATTAAATTTGGAGTCAGGGGACTTTTTGCCGAATCTTAGTACTGACACTTTCTTGTGATTATTATCTCTGAGTCTGAATTTTCTCATCCTTTTTTTTTTTTAACATCTTCATTGGAGTATAACTGCTTTACTATGGTGTGTTAGTTTCTGCTTTATAACAAAGTGAATCAGCTATACATATACATATATCCCCATATCTCTTCCCTTTTGCATCTCCCCCCCCCCCCCCCTCCTTATCCCACCCCTCTAGGTGGTCACAAAGCACTGAGCTGATCTCCCTGTGCTATGCGGCTGCTTCCCACTAGCTATCCATTTTACATTTGGTAGTGTATATATGTCTATGCCACTCTCTCACTTTGCCCCAGCTTACCCTTCCCCCTCCCTGTGTCCTCAAGTCCATTCTCTAGAAGGTCTGTGTCTTTATTCCCATCCTGCCCCTAGGTTCTCCGTGACCATTTTTTTTTTTTTAGATTCCATATATATGTGTTAGCATATGGTATTTGTTTTTCTCTTTCTGACTTACTTCACTCTGTCTGACAGACTCTAGGTCCATCCACCTCACTACAAATAACTCAATTTCGTTTCTTTTTATGGCTGAGTAATATTCCATTGTATATATGTGCCACATATTCTTTATCCATTCATCTGTCAATGGACACTTAAATTGATTCCATATCCTGGCTATTGTAAATAGAGCTGCAATGAACATTGTGGTACATGTGTCTTTTTGAATTATGGTTTTCTCAGGGTATATGCCCAGTAGTGGGATTGCTGGGTCGTATGGTACTTCTATTTTTAGATTTTTTAAGGAACCTCCATACTGTTCTCCATAGTGGCTGTTATCAATTTACATTTCCACCAACAGTGCAAGAGAGTTCCCTTTTCTCCACACCCTCTCCAGCATTTATTGTTTGTAGATTTTTGATAAAAACCCTCCAGAAAGTAGGCATAGAGGGAACTTAGCTCAACATAATAAAGGCCATATATGACAAACCCACAGCCAACATCGTCCTCAATGGTGAAAAACTGAAACCATTTATACTAAGATCAGGAACAAGACAAGTTTGCCCAGTCTCACTACTATTATTCAACATTGTTTTGGAAGTTTTAGCCACAGCAATCAGAGAAGAAAAAGAAATAAAAAGAATCCAAATTGGAAAAGAAGAAGTAAAGCTGTCCTCCCTTTTTATATTTAAAGAGATGTCTAGACAATCTCTCCTTTACACATCTAAGATTACATAGTACTATGTGTATTCTGAAGGATCATTTCTTAAATTTCTTAATACAGAGAGCCGAAATGTTGGAAATGTGGAGTAGAAGTAGATTCACAATAAAGTTATTTATTGAACAAAATAGAGAGGAGGGCATGGTTGTGACTAGATATTTAGCTTGCAAAGCTCAGGAGATAGACTTAGTAATTGGATAATGTATAACTATAACTTATTTGATTCAATTATAGGTTCAACCCTCAGATTCCCTTGCACTGAAGTAAAATAGTCATGTCATGTCCAATACAATAGAATATGTCATACTATAGAAGGTTACACAAGATACTGATATCTGAAGAGAAAAAGAGAGAAAGACCTTGAGTCCTAGTCTCAAATTCTTCGGAGGAGAAATTAACACAGAATAGAAAGTAGTGACAATAGGAACTTACTTCAAGAATCAGAGAACTTTCTTTTTGGTGGGGTTGATGGAAAAAGGGGAGGAGAAAAAGGGAAGAAGAGGCTATTTCATCTTAATTAATCAGTAAAAGAGAGCAAGGAGATGGGATGAACCAGAGCTCAAAAATCCTTGACTAAAAGGAACAAATATCCTCCCCATTCCACCACTAACATCACTATCATTTCTAAAAAACTTAGATTCAGTCTTCCAAGGCAACAGAAATAAAAGCAAAAATAAACAAATGGGACCTAATCAAACTTATAAGCTTTTTCACAGCAAAGGAAACCATAAACAAAATGAAAAGATAACCTATGGACTGGGAGAAAATATTTGCAAATGATGTGACCATCAAGGGCTTAATTTCCAAATTATACAAACAGCTCAACCAACTCAGTAACAAAAAAACAAACCCAATTAAAAATGGGCAGGGGATCTAAACAGACATTTCTCCAAAGAAGACATACAGATGGCCAACAGGCAATGAGAAGATGCTCAACATCACTAATTATTAGAGAAATGCAAATCAAAACTACAATGAGGTATAACCTCACATTGGTCAGAAGGGCCATCATTAAAAAGTCTACCAATAAAAAATGCTGGAGAAGGTGTGGAGAAAAGGGAACCCTCTTACACTGTTGGTAGGACTGTAAGTTGGTGCAGCCACTATAGAAAACAGTACGGAGGTTCCTTAAAAAACGAGTTGCCATATGATCCAGCAATCCCACTCCTGGGCAGATATTCATAGAAAACTCTAATTCAAAAAGATACATGCACCCCAATGCTCACAGCAGCACTATTTACAATAGCCAAGACATGGAAGCAACCTAAATGTCCATCAACAGATGAATGGATAAAGAAGATATACAGTGAAATACTACTCAGCCATAAAAAAGAATAAAATAACGCCATTTGCAGCAACATGGATGGACCTAGAGATTATCATACTAAGTGAAGTAAGCCAGACAAAGGCAAATACCATATGATATCACTCACATATGGAATCCAAAATATGATACAAATGAACTTATTTACAAAACAGAAACAGACTCACAGAAATAGAAAACAAACTTATGGTTACCAAAGGGGAAATGGGGTGGGGGAGGGATAAATCAGGAGTTTGGGATTAGCAGATACAAACTATAAAATAGTTAAACAACAAGGTCTTACTGTACAGCACAGGGAACTATATTCAACATCCTATAATAAACCACAATGGAAAAAAATATGAAAAAAAAACTTAGATTCAACCTGTAATCCACAAAAATTAGAAAATTTCAACTGAAGTATTTTCTTCCTGTTTCTCCTATATTAGTCAGATTTTCCTAGCTCTTCTTGTCACATGAACCAAAAGAGACCTTGCATCTGAGAAGCTAATGGTATCCTTAACAATGCATAGATTATGATTTAACTTACCAAAATGTGTATTGTAGTGTATCTCAAGGAATGTCCTACATAAGAAATGTCACCAAAATACTTAACTTAAGAGAAAACTACGTTGAACTATCAAAATGGATGTTCTGCAGGTTTTAAAGAATGTATATGGGACTCTCCTCCATATAACAATCTATGGGATGCATTGAGTAGCTTCCTCTGAAAAGGACAGATTGTTTAATTAATTATTTTGGCATTTGGTAATATACTCTCTTGAGCCATTGTTTTTAGCAATCTCTTCAACTGATTTAAATATTTTTAACTAAATATTTTTAGTTAAATCTCACACGTTTATACCTTACTTCCCACATCTAAGCTCACTGAGGGCAAAGACCACTTCTTATAATTATTTGTATTGCACAACGAGTCCTGTACCTAGCATAATAGGTGTTCAATCACCAATTGAGTGCTTGGATTGGCTGACCAATAATTTATCTAACAACACAGAAATTCTGATTTCATCACTCTGGTTATTCCTGTATTTGATTTGTTCCTTTATTATTATGTCTGAAAATCAGATTCCTGGAACTGTTTTAATGAACAAGTGAGAATCATATCTAATAAACATTTTCTATTTGTATGTAAACAGACAATAGCAAAGGCCTTGAAAATACTTTATCTTCTATAATATTGTCTGCTTTATAAAAACGTTTAGCAAACATATTTTGTAGACATTATTAACATAAACCTAAATCCATGTGTTTAAATTAATAGGTTATAAATGCAATACCAGAATTAACTATTTTTACTAAAATATAAATAATTTATTTAATCTCAAGCCCAGAGTGTTATAAAACAAATGATTTTTGAAAGTGTTTATTCAACTTTTGATGTAGACCAATTTTCAAAAAATTTTGAGAGCAGTGGGAACTTTTCAAAATAAGATTTATACAAATATCTTTAAGCAAAATTGATAAATATGTATTATTATAGTGAAATTACTTCATAATAATATAATTGAAACAACTTATAAATTCCATTATTGAGAACAAGTCTTTTTATGAATACAAAAAATTTTAATTAGTAACTACAAAATCTTGGTCTCAACGGTATTTTTCACTTCCAGATTTTATTTTAGTATGAAGCAGAAAAAAATCTGACAAGGCTAAGAAGTAACAAAGAACAATAGTTGAATTTTTTTTTTAGAGATTACTGTAAAAAAAACACTTTAGGATATTTCTCAATTAAGCCATCCAGAAACTTAAAAGCAGATTAATGGAAGATCTTTTATACTGAAGTATAAACACTAAAATTATCAAAACAATAGAACTGTCCTAAAATGATCTGAATGATTACCCAGTCTTAATAATCATACTATTATAACAATTTTTAAACATTTGCTATAACGTCTGGCACATATTGATGGTGTGATTCTCAATTGACTCATCAGTGAGCAGGGCCCAATCAAATATAATTGAATTAGATAACCCAAATTAGTAATAGTTGAATAAAAAATTACTCTCTCAGAGGCAGTGGAAACTACTTACATTTCATGCAACAAAAGTCGTTTACTGACTTGTGGAGTGGAGATAGTTCTTGTGCAACTAAGAGGTAGGCACACTAAAGAAAACTAGAGCAAGAAGAAGTACACAACATGCTTTGTCTGATCTTTTCCCAAGGACTTTTACATCATTCTCTCCTCTAGTTTCTGCCAAGTATAACCAATGTAAATGGTTTTGGTGCACTCCAATATACAGAAGAAGAATTTCTCAAAAAATAGATATTCCATTAAAAATATTGCATGATACTTTTTATAAGGATTAAGGAAATGAATGTACATTACTAATTCTGATTTTTGGCAGGAGAATTGACAGGCAGAAGAATCTGTTGTATTCCCATTATTTACTGTTTAAAATCTAAGATATTGTATAAAGTTTTCTGTTTTCATAACATCCCATGTGGTGTGGTGGATGCGAAAATACAACCATTGTTTCATATGTTTTCTAACCAATTTACATTATTACCAATTTACATTATTTAAATAACAGGTTTTCTAAGGCACATATGCTTTGTAAAAGTCAGTCATTTATTATAATACTGTATATCTCATATTATCTCATGAGTTAAAAAGTCATTAGCTCTAATACCCATTCATGATAAAAACTCTCAGTAAACTAGGAATAATGGGAAATTTCCTCAACTTAATAAAGAATATCTACAAAAAGCCAACAGCTAACATCATATTTAATGATTAGAAACTCGATGCTTTCCCATTAAGATCAAGAAGAAGGCAAAGTTATCACCTCTCACCACTGATTTTCAACATGACACTAGAAGTCCTAATAATACAATAAGACAAGAAAAGGAAATGAAAGGTACACAGATTGGGAAGGGAGAAATAAAACTGTCTTTATTCACAGATGACATGATCATTTATGTCGAAAATCTGAAAGAATCAATTAAAAACTCCTGGAACTAATAAGTAATTATAGTAAGGTCACAGGATACAAGGTTAATACACAAAAGTCAATTGCTTTCTCATATACCAGCAATGAACAAGCAGAATTTTGAATTTAAAAAATTACCATTTATGTTAGCATCTCCCTACAAAATGAAATGCTTAGGTATAAATCTAACAAAATATGTACAGGATCTATATGAGGAAAACTACAAAACTCTGACATACAAAGTCAAAGAACTAAATAAATGGGGAGATATTCCATGTTCATGGATAGGAACACTCAATACTGTCAAGATGTCAGTTCTTCCCAACTTGTCTATAGATTCAACAAAATCCCAATCAAGATCTCAGCTAGTTATTTTGTGGATATCAACGAACTGAATCTAAAATTTATATAGAGAGGCAAAAGACCCAGAATAGCCAACACAATATTGAAGGAAAAAACAAAGTTAGAGGACTGACAGTACTTGATTTCAAGATTTACTAAAAAGCTGTAGTAATCAAGACAGCATGATATTCGTAAAATAGACATATAAATCAATGGAACAGAATAGAGAGTCCAGAAATAGATCCACATAAATACTGTCTACTGATGTTTGACAAAGGAGCAAAGGCAATACAATAGAGAATGATAGTCTTTTCAACAAATGGTGCCAGAAAAACTACTGGACATTCACATGCAAAATAACAATAACAACAACAACAATAATAATAATGAAATCTAAACACAGGCGTTACACCCTTCATAAAAATTAACTCAAAATATCAATAGATCATAAACCTAAATGTAAAATACAAACTATGAAAATACTAGACGATAACATAGGAGAAAATCTAGATCATCTTGGGTTTGGTGAGGACTTTTTAGATACAACACCATAGCACAATCTGTGAACAAATAATTGATAAACTGGACTTCCTTAAAATTAAAAATTTCTGCTCCATGGAATATCATACTAAGTGAAGTGACTCAGACAGAAAAGACAAATATTACATGACATCACTTATATGTGGAATATAAAAAAGGATACAAATGAATCTATATACAAAACAGATACAGACTCAGAGACATAAAAATAAACTTATGGTTACCAAAAGGGAAAGGGAGGAAGAGATAAATTAGGAGTATGGGATTAACAGATACGAACTACTATACATAAAATAGATAAGCAACAAGGATTTACTGTATAACACAGGGAACTGTATTCAATATCTTGTAAAAACCTATAATAGAAAATAATCTGAAAAGATATATATAACTGAATCACTTTGCTTTACACCTGAACCTAACACAATACTGTAAAAACTATACTTCAATTAAAAAAAAAATTCTGCTCTATGAATGACACTGTCAAGAAAATGAGAAGACATACCACAGACTGGGAGAAACTGTCTGCAAAGGACATATCTGATAAAGGACTGTTACATACAAAGAATTCCTAAAACTCAACAATAAGAAAAAAAGAAATCCAATATAAAAAAATGGGCAAAGACCTTAACAGACACCTCATCAAAGAAGATATACAGATGACAGATAAGCATATTGAAAGATGTTCCACATCATATGTCATCAGGGAAATGCAAGCTAAAACAATAACAAGATACTACTACACATCTATTAGAGTGGCCAAAATCCAGAATACTGACAAGAAATCTAATGCTGGAAAGGATGTGGGGCAGCAGACACTCTCATTCATTGCTGGTAGGAATACAAAATGGCATAGCCACTTTGGAAGACAGTTTGGTGGTTTCTCATAAAACTAAACATACTCTTACCATTTGATCCAGCAACCACACTCCTCGATATTTAACCAAAGTAGTTGAGAACTTATGTCCACACAAAAACCTGCACAAAGATGTTTATGGAAACTTTATTCATAATTGCCAAAACTTGAAAGCAACCAAGATGTTCTTCAGTAGGTGAATGGATAAATAAACTGGGGTACATCCAGACAATAGAATATTATTCAAAGCTAAAAAGAAGTAACTATCAAGCCATGAAAAAACATGGAGACATAAAGGCAATTATTAAGTGAAAGAAGGCAATCTTTAAAGGATACATACTGTCTGATTCCAACTATGTGACATTCTAGAAAAGGAAAAATTGTGGAGACAGTAAAAAAAAAAGCAGTGCTTGCCAGGGATTGATAGAAGGGAAGGATGACTGGGCAGAGCACAGAGGACTTTTAGGACAATGAAACTACTCTGTATACTGATACTATGATGGTGGATGCACATCATTATAAATTTATCCAAACCCATAGAATGTACAATAACAAGATTGAAATTTAATGTAATCTATGGACTTCGGGCGATAATGATAAGTCGATGTAACTTCATCAATTATAATAAATGTACCACTCTGGTGGGGGATATTGATAATGAGGAAGGCTTTGCATGTGTGGGGCAGGGAGTAAGTGGGAAATTGCTCAATACTGCTGTGAACCTAAATTTCCTCTAAAATAAAGCCTATTTTTAAAAAGTACTTATCCCCTTAAAAAAATAAACATTAGCTGTGATTCCTGGATCCTTTGGAGGAAGAGGGGTGTGTGTGTGTGTGTGTGTGTGTGTGTGTGTGTGTGTGTGTGTGTGTATAGCATGGTTGTATAGAAAAGGTGTTACAGTACTGGTACCCTTGTAACCTGCCCCAGGTTTCATCTAGCTGTGGTAGTTTAGTGCTGGCTCCTCTCATCAGGTGCTTTGTGGATTGCTCAGACAACCCCTCTTCTCAATTTCCAGGGATCTCCCCCTGAAGCTCCCTCTATAGTACAAATGCATCTCCCCAAGCTGGCAACTTTATTCCTCCATTAGCCTCAGGCCTATTGGCTGAGATCTCCTAGCTCTTCCAAACAACTCTCTCAAGGTGCATCAAAGGCTACTCCAAGCAAGTTCCTCTAGAGTCCACACTAGATCCATGGGAAACATTCACAGATCTTTAGCTCATCAAACTCTGGGCATGCAGGCTGTCCCTGCCACAGCTACTTCCCTTTTTGCTTCTTATGCAAGCAAGAAGCTTCAGACATGGCCTCCGGCTCAATCCTCAAGTCTGTGTCAGACAGAAGTTCACTGTTCCTCAAACTACAGGAAAGTTACTTAAACTCTCTGATTGGTCCCACTGAAGTTCCTCATACTAGTAAAGGGAGGATGAAGCCCCGCCCTCCCTAGGCTCCACTTTTGGGAGGGTGAAGGTGGTGAATACACATGACTAGATTTGAGCATCTCTCTAGGGAAAGCCTTTTCGAATTCCCAACTTTCCTTCTCTGGCCACTGTGTCCCCCTTTATAGGCTAAAGGTATATGGTCAGCCAAGGGTCATAAAACCAGTATTTTCAAGCCTCCTTTGCAAATCCTAGGAAGATGGTTCATCATCTCACTTTGGACTATTAATTCAGAATTTGCCACCATACTTTTGTCCCTGACATTTTGGAAACTCAGCCTAAACAATGAGTTTCAAAGAACTTCATTTTAACATCTTGCTATATATAAAGGCCTTTTTTCTAATGATTTCCAAATCTACCAGTAATACATAGCATTTCTCATATTCATGTGTTTTTGCATATGAGTGACTTCTGAAGCTGGAGCAGGGCATGAACCAAACAGATGTGCTTGAGGCTGCTTGGGTTTTAAATGAGCTCTGTAGACACGTGCTGCAGAGATGTGCAGGTGTGAATTAAAAAAAAAAAACATGTGGAATTAGCGTTTTTTCTAATCTATGACATGTTACACTAAGCTTACATAGATGCAGAGTGATGACAGAAAAAGCATTATTCTGAGGATTGCACAAAACCCTGTTCACCTGACAATAATAAACAACAGGTGTGGTCGTCAATTAACGTACATAACATATTTGAGTGTCTATAGTATTATTTACCATAAATGGCAGTTTTGAGAGTTAAAATACATTTAAAGAATAAAATTAAAATCAGACATTTGTACAGCGAGATAAAGAGGCAAGAAGTCAATGGCTCTTGGTTATTTTTATTTAACTATTATTTAAAAACCTGCTAGGCTCTTTTGTGCATTTCTATCAGTATAAATAAAGAATATTTATTAAACATGTATGATAAACTTCCTACCATCTTTAAAAGTTGTGCTCTGTAATGTGTGAGTAAATTAATAGCCAGATCTTGGTATTAAAAAAGGAAATTCTCCATTTTTGGATTTGTGATTTGCCTATATGAAAATGTGGCTACCCCTACAATTGTTTCTAAGTCCAACGGGATACAGAAATATTTACCAGGGCTCAAAAAGGTGAGCAGATAAAGCAAAGCTAAACCATTCCAAAGATGGTTCATTAAATGGGAGGGGTAGAGTTAGGAAGAGACCAGAACTTTGGGAGAAGCCTTCCCTCCAAACATCTATTCTAGACTCAGACCATCAATTAGTATTTCATTTAGGTTATAAAAGTAGAAACTCAGGAATCGTTAAATTCCATTTTTTATAATTTCATGTGAATTAATTCAGTTGAATACCTACATAAATGAAATGAACTGCATTCTGAATCTGGGTGTTAGTTGTAATGAACTCTGAAAGGAAGAGGTCATTTGGAGCTTTGGGCATTGGCAGAGGATGGCAGGAGACCTGGATGAGGTATCCCAAGAGGGACCCTATAGCAGATGAAAAGTACACAAGAGTTTTGGGAAAATAAAGAGAAAATCAGAAAAAAATGAGGTAAAAGAGATGCACAAAAATTTCTCTTTTGAAAAAAAGAAAATTAAGACCCTAAAGAAGCTTCAGAAAGTTGCTTGGCTTATGTGCTCAAGGTTCCCAATGACCCACAGATACCAGGACTAGAGTAGATGATTGGGATTTTGGTCTCTCCTTCTCACATCTCTTCTCCCAGCCTTCTTCCAATGTTCAGTCTTTCTCCACTCAGGGTAAAAGTAAAGGGAGAAAGAAGGGGAGGTGCTGATATGCATATGTACCTGCCAGAGTTTAGATGTCCACCTCCTCTTCACCTCACACCCGCCTCAGCAACTGCTCTCACTTGTTATTTTGGCTCATTGTTATATTCCCAGACTTCACTCTTCACTATATTTGCTAAAAAAATTCCCCCAGAATACTCCTGTATTTTTCCCCTTTCCAAGATGTTACGCATCTCCCCACTGGACTAGAGTGAGAGGAGAAAACAACTTATTCAAGATGATGGATCATTTTGAATGCTGCTGTTACATTCCTTGAGATAATTTAGCAACCATCTATCCTCTCGGCTCAGGAGTGCAGTTTCAAGTCTTCTCCCTCCTAGGGGAAAAAAATGACTAGACTTCACCAAGATTTGCAGCCATCATGAGACTAGAAATGTGAGATTGTGGTGAGCTAGTATGTATGGTGACATTAGCTTCCTTCAAGGCTGATTATAGCCTCCCTGCCCTCTGCCAACACATACACAACAATCAAAACTTTTTCTCAAGCTTTCATCTATTCAATCATATAAGTAGCCTTGAAAATAAATTAACATGCTGATTTAGCAAGAGAATAAAAGAAATCGAGTGTAAAATAATCTTTGTAAATCTACAGATAGATGTGCATATGTGTGTCTGAGTGTGTACGTGGTGATGATAGGGGTGGTGTCATGTATATGTTGCTTTTTTTCACTCAACGTGGAAACATTAAGGGAATAGAGGAAAGCAAATTTAACTCCTGAGAAAGGAAGTAACCTGGCAAGATGTGAGACAAATGTAAACATGATAGGCCAAATAGATTTTTCCAGGTTTAATGATTTTCGAAGACCATATAAAAGGCTGATGTAGCACTTTTGTCTTGAGAGCCCCTTCAGAGGCTCTGTCTTCAAACAGATAATGCAGGATAAGCCTATTGAAAGAAAGAGGCCCAATTCCGGATTTCCACCTTTAAAGAATGGAAATGGCAGGATGTATATTATTTATTGCCCAGGTATATTTTTTATTGCTGAAGAGCTTAGGCAAAAATAGAAAGCTAGTGAGTGGATTCGGGGGTAAGAGGGAGAAAGGCCTGGCTTGTTTTAAGTGCCTATAGTGTACCTGTTACTGCACTGGCATTTTGCATACATGATATCCTTCATCCTGGAAATACTAGGCTGATAAAGAGTGTGAATGATTCCACAAACTATGTATTAGCAATAACAATCAAATGTGACATTAGCCATGAAGGCCTTTATGATTCTAACATTTAACATCCAGGGAAGATCCTATGTGGCTAGTTAACAATGAGGTCATTCTGATAGTGAGTGGGCAAGTACCTTCTCTGAGCTCATTTGGATTATCCTAGGCCATATATGCTCTCTCACACCACACATTAAATTTTTGCAAGAACACATAATTTCCACCTTTGAAACCTTTACATGTATTTAAGTTCAACACAGTAATAATGCTTCTCTCAAAGGAGTCAATCTTAAACCTACTTCAATCTTACTCCTACACCTTCTAGTATTTGGGTAGAAGGTCTACTGTCTTTTTTGTTATGTGCTATTAGGCATCAGATTAAGAATTAAATCACACTTGAGCTTTAATCACACTTTAATTCTGGCTAGAACAGCAGAGTTTATATTAAGACACTGAACATAGTATAGTATTCTCAGAGGTATGGAACATGGCTGACTCTTGTGAAAGGTGATTATAGCAAAACAGGATGCAGAAAGTGTATTCAGATGGTTTAAATCAAGGAAAAGCCTTTAACCTGACAAACTAGGATTCTTTTCCCAATACAAAAGTATGACACAATGTGGTATTTCAACTGAGTAGTAGAGATATGTAAGAAATTGTATTTCAACTTAATAAAATGATAGATGGGAAAATAAATTTGAGGAATTATGGGAATAAGGCAAGACTTCCTGTTAGTCTCTCAATGCCAATGTGGCCATTTATTTCTCCATGTCAGTTCATGCTAAATGTAAAAAAAAATAGAAAATAAAAAATGAGATTTGGAGAATGCGGCTAAGACTAATTGTAGTGCTGGGAGCTGACCACACTAATAATAACAGAAAGGGATGCACATGTTGGAAAGGTGGAAACAAAGTCCACCGGTGCAAAGTGCAAAGTCAAAGAGGGGTCAAAGAGGAGAAATGCAATTATCCTGAAGATGTTAATTTGGTGGCTATGCCAGAGAGGTGTTATTTGATTTGATTTGATTTGATCTTATATTTTCTTTTATTTAAATTTTTGCATAGACTCTGGAGAAGAAGATGGGGTGGGGGATGGGGAGTTGAAAAAAATCGTCTCTGAATGATGGAATCTTAGAGTCAGGAAAAAGCTGGAAGCAATCATTCTTCTAAGACATGACACTGCGATGTTGGCATTCCTTCTCCAGGAGCTGATAAATGGGCAGCCCCTACCTGGGCACTTCCAGAGACCAACACATAGTTGCAGTTATTAGCAAGGTCTCCACAAACTGAGTTACAGTCTTTCTTCCTCTCCCTTCCTGCAATTAATCTTCATTCTGTCTTCTGGAGTTACACAGAATAATCACAATTCTTCTTTTCCAGGGAACAACATCTCCAAACAACCTTGGAGAGAGAAGTCAGGAGAAATAGCAAAGTGATGGGACTTCTCATTATGAGAAAATAATTTCTCAGGTAGATCTAACTTTGAAAGGGAAAATGGGAACGATGTTCAAATGGAAGAGAAAGCTGAATTTCCAAATTAAGAGAAATTACAATAAAGCACAGAAACAAAGTGGTACACTTATAAATATAACTTGGACAAAAAGAAGCTGTTGATAACATGAAGGATGTAGAAAAAAGAAAAAATGTACTTATAATCCAATTGAAGAGACAAGAAAATATGCAATAAGCATAATGAATATAATACATTGAAGTAAGATCAAGCTATAGTACATCATTGTCATTAAACCATGATTTGTATGGTAAGTATTCTAAATTTAAGTTTAAGAAGATATTCTGAACTGCATTTAGTGAGGTCAAGCATCTTTCATGTTCTTACTGGCCATTTGTATATCTTCTTTGGAGAAATGTCTTTAAATCCTTTGCCCATTTTTGAATTGAGTTGAATTGTTGCTGAGTTTTATGAATTCCCTGGTACTTCATTTATTTTATTGTAGGATAGTATTCCATTGTATAGCTACATCACATTTTGTTTTTCCATTTCCAACCATTTAAAATTAAAAGGCTTTTTATACTATTGAGTTGGCCAAAAGTTTCATTCATTTTTTTCCATAAGATGGCTCTAGTAGCACTTAGTTGTCTTTAACTTCATTCAAAACAATTTGTTAGATGGTATTGTGACAGCCATCATATCAGTGTGCACTTAAAAAATACTTATCAAATTGGTGAATTTTTGTGTAGCCATTTTAATATTGAAGATGGAAGAAAAAAAGCAACATTTTTGGCATATTATGCTTTATTACTTCAAGAAAGGTAAAAAAGCAACTGAAATACAAAAAGAGATTTGTGCAGTGTATGGAGAAGGTGCTCTGACTGATCAAACGTGTCAAAAATGGTGTGCAAAATTTCATGCTGGAGATTTCTCTCTGGACGATGCTCCACGGTCAGGTAGACCAGTTAAAGTTGGTAACGATCCAATTGAGACATTAATTGAGAACAAGCACGTGGGAGATAGGCAACACCTACCACGTGGGAGATAGGCAACATACTCAAAATATCCAAATCAAGTGTTGAAAATCTTTTGTACCAGCTTGGTTACGTTAATCACTTTGATGTTTGGGTTCCACAAAAGTTAAGAGAAAAAAACCTTCTTGACTGTATTTCCGCATGTGATTCTCTACTTAAACGTAATGAGGGCTTCCCTGGTGGCGCAGTGGTTGAGAGTCCACCTGCCGATGCAGGGGACACGGGTTCGTGCCCCAGTCCAGGAAGATCCCACATGCCGTGGAGTGGCTGGGCCCGTGAGCCATGGCCACTGCGCCTGCGCGTCCAGAGACTGTGTTCCACAACGGGAGAGGCCACAGCAGTGAGAGGCCCGCATACCGCAAAAAGAAAAAAAAAAGTAATGAAAAAATTCTGTTTTTAAAACAAATTGTGACATGCAATGGAAAGTGGATACTGTACAATAACGTAGAGTGGAAGAGATTGTGGGGCAAGTGAAATGAACCAACACCAACCACACCAAAGGCTGGTCTTCATCCAAAGGTGGTGTTTTGTAATGTATATTGTGGGATTGGAAGAGAGTCCTCTGTTATGAGCTCCTTCTAGAAAACCAAACGATTAATTCCAACAAGTACTGCTCCCAATTAGACCAAATGAAAGCAGCATTAGATGAAAAGTGTCCCGAATTAGTCAACAGAAAATGCATAATCTTCCATCAGGATAATGCAATACCTCATGTTTCTTTGATGAGGTGAAAACTGTTACAGCTTGGCTGGGAAGTTCTGATTCATCCACCATATTCACCAGACATTGCACCTTCGAATTTCCATTTATTTAGGTCTTCACAAAATTCTCTTAATGGAAAATATTTCAATTCCCTGGAAGACTGTAAAAGGCACCTGGAACAGTTCTTTGCTCAAAAAGATAAAAAATTTTGTGAAGATGGAATTATGACGTTGCCTGAAAAATGGCAGAAGGTAGCGGAGCAAAAAGTACATACGCTGTTCAAGAGACCTTCAAGATGACAGAGGAGTAAGACATGGATATCACCTTCCTCCCCACAAACATCAGAAATACATCTACATGAGGAACAACTCCTACAGAACACCTACTGAACACTGGCAGAAGACCTCAGACTTCCCAAAAGTCAAGAAACTCTCCACGTACCTGGGTAGGGCAAAAGAAAACAGAAAAAACAGAGACAAAAGAACAGGGACAAGACATGCCCCTCTGGGAAGGGGCAGAGAAGGAGGAAAAGTTTCCACACACTAGGAAGCCCCTTCACTGATGGAGACAGAGGGTGGAGGTGGGGGAAGCTTTGGAGCCACGGAGGAGAGCACAGCAACAGGGGGGCAGAGGGCAAAGTGGAGAGATTCCTGCACAGAGGATTGGTGCCGACCGGCACTCACCAGACTGAGACACTTGTCTGCTCACCTGCTGCAACGGGTGAGGGCTGGGAGCTGAGGCTCAGGCTTCGGAGGTCAGATCCCAGGGAGAGGACTGGGGTTGGCTGCATGAACACAGCCCGAAGGGGGATAGTGTGCCACAGCTAGCTGGGAGGGAGTCTGGGAAAAAGTCTGGAACAGCCTAAGAGGCAAGAGACCATTGTTTCAGGGTGTGTGAGGAGAGGGGATTCAGAGCACCGCCTAAAGGAGCTCCAGAGATGGGTGTGAGCCATGGCTATAGGCACGAACAACAGAGACGGGCATGAGATGCTAAGGCTGCTGCTGCAGCCACCAAGAAGCTTGTGTGCAAGCACACATCACTATCAACACCTCCCCTCCTGGGAGTCCGGGCAGCCTGCCACTGACAGGGTCCTGTGATCCAGAGATAACTTCCCTGGGAGAGCACACAGCCCACCTCAGGCACAACGTTGGTGCAACGTCATGCCAGCCTCTGCCGCCACAGGCTCGCCCCTCATTCCATACCCCTTCCTCCCTTGGCCTGAGTGAGCCAGAGCCCTTGAATCAGCTGCTGCTTTAACCCACTCCTGTCTGGACAGGGAACAGATGCCCTCGAATCATCGCAAAATTGAGGTGGTAGACTTTGGGAGCAACTGTGGACTTGGGGTTTGCTTTCTGCATCTAATTTGTTTCTGGTTTTCTGTTTATTTTAGTTTAGTATTTAGAGTTTATTATCATTTGTAGATTTGTTTATTGATTTGGTTGCTCTCTTCCTTTGTTTTTCTATACATAGATTTTTTTTTCCTTTTTCTCTTTTTGTGAGTGTGTATGTGTATGCTTCTTTGTGTGATTTTGTCTGTATAGCTTAGCTTTTACTGTTTGTCCTAGGGTTCTATCTGTCCTTTTTTTTTTTTTTTTTTTTTTTAGTATAGTTTTTAGCACTTATTATCATTGGTGGATTTGTTTTTTGGTTTGGTCGCTCTCTTCTTTCTTTTTTTTACTACTTTTTATTTTTAATAATTATCTTTTATTTTAATAACTTTCTTTTCTTTCCTTTTCTTTCTTTTTCTTTCTTCCTCTTTCTTTCTTTCTTTATTCCTTCCTTCCTTCCTTCCTTTCTTCCTTTCTTTCTTTCTTCTTACTCCCTTTTCTTCTGAGCCATGTGGCTGACAGGATCTTGGTGCTCCAGCCGAGTATCAGGCCTGTGCCTCTGAGGTGGGAGAGCTGAGTTCAGGACATTGATCCACCAGAGAACTCCTGACCCCACGTAATATCAAACAGCAAAAGCTCTCCCAGAGATCTCCATCTCAATGCTAAGACCCAGCACCACTAAACGAACAGCAAGTTACAGTGCTGGACAACCTATGCCAAACAACTAGCAAGACAGGAACACAACCCCACCCATTAGCAGAGAGGCTGCCTAATATCATAAGGTCACAGACACTCCAAAACACACCACTGGATGCAGTCCTGCCCACCAGAAAGAAAAGATCCAGCCTCATCAACCAAAACACAGGCACAGGTCCCCTCCACCAGGAAGCCTACACAACACACTGAACCAACCTTAGCCACTAGGGGCAGACACCACAAACAATGGGCATTATGAACCTGCAGCTTGCAAAAAGGAGACTCCAAATACAGTAAGTTAGGCAAAATAAGAAGACAGAAAAACACACAGCAGATGAAGGAGCAAGGCAAAACCCACCAGACCAAACAAATGAAGAGGAAATAGGCAGTCTACCTAAAAAAGAACTCAGAGTAATGAAACTAAATATGATCCAAAATCTTGGAAATAGAATGGAGAAAATAAAAGAAAGGTTTAACAAGGACTTAGAAGAACTAATGAGCAAACAAACAATGATGAACAACAAAATAAATGAAACTAAAAATACTCTAGAAGGAATCAATGGCAGAATAACTGAGGCAGAAGAACCGATAACTGACCTGGAAGATAAAACAGTGGAAATAACTACCACAGAGCAGAATGAAGAAAAAAGAATGAAAAGCATTGAGGACAATCTCACAGACTGCTCGGACAACATTAAATGCACCAACATTCAAATTATAGGGGTCCCAGAAGAAGAAGAGAAAAAGAAAGTGTCTGAGAAAATATTTGTAGAAATAATAGTTGAAAACTTCCATAATATGTGAAAGGAAATAGTCAATCAACCCCAGGAAGTGCAGAGAGTCCCATACAGGATAAATCCAAGGAGAAACAGACCATGACACATATTAATCAAACAATCAAAAATTAAATACAAAGAATAAATATTAAAAGCAGCAAGGGAAAAACAACAAATAACATACAAGGGAATCCCCATAGGTTAACAGCTGATCTTTCAGCAGAAATTCTGCAAGCCAGAAGGGAGTGGCAGGACATATTTAAAGTGATGAAGGAGAAAAACCTACAACCAAGATTATTAGACCCAGCAGGGATCTTATTCAGATTTGATGGAGAAATTGAAACATTTACAGACAAGCAAAAGTTAAGAGAATTCTGCACAACCAAATCAGCTTTACAACAAATGCTAAAGGAACTTCTCTAGGCAGGAAACACAAGAGAAGGAAAAGACCTACAATAACAAACCCAAAACAATTAAGAAAATGGTATTAGGAAAATATATATCAATAATTATGGATTAAATGCTCCAACCAAAAGACATAGACTGGCTGAATGGATACAAAAACAAGACCCGTACATATGCTGTCTACAAGAGACCCACTTCAGACCTAGGGACACATACAGACTGAAAATGAGGGGATGGAAAAAGATATTCCATGCAAATGGAAACCAAAAGAAAGCTGGAGTAGCAATTCTCATATCAGACAAAATAGACTTTAACATAAAGACTATTACAAGAGACAAAGAGGACACTACATAATGATCAAGGGATCAATCCAAGAAGAAGATATAGCGATTGTAAATATTTATACACCAAATATAGGAGAACCTCAAACCTAAGGCAAATGTTAACAGTCATAAAAGGAGAAATTGACAGTAACACAATCATAGTAGGGGAGTTTAACACCCCACATTCACCAATGGACAGATCATCCAAAATGAAAATAAATATGGAAACACAAGCTTCAAATGATACATTAAACAAGATGGACTTAATTGTTATTTATAGGACATTCCATCCAAAAACAACAGAATACATTTTCTTCTCAAGTGCTTATGGAACATTCTCCAGGACAGATCACATCCTGAGTCACAAATCAAGCCTTCATAAACTTAAGAAAACGGAAATCATATCAAGTATCTTTTCCGACAACAACACTATGAGACTAGATGTCAATTACAGGAAAAAGTCTGTAAAAAATACAAACTCATGGAAGATAAACAATATACTACTTAATAACCAAGAGATCACTGAAGGGGAAATTAAAAAATACCTGGAAACAAATGACAATGAAAACATGACAACTCATCCTATGGGATGCAGCAAAAGCAGTTCTAAGAGGAAAGTTAATGGCAATACAATCCTACCCCAAGAAACAAGAAACATCTCAAATAAACAACCTAACCTTACACCTAAAGCAATTAGAGAAAGAAGAACAAAGAAACCCCCAAAGTTAGCAGAAGGAAAGAAATCATAAAGAACAGATAAGAAATAAATGAAAAAGAATTGAAGGAAACAATAGCAAACATCAATCAAACTAAAAGGCAGTCCTTTGAGAAGATAAGCATTATTGATAAACCATTAGCCAGACTCATCAAGAAAAAAAGAGAGAAGACTCAAATCAACAGAATTATAAATGAAAAAGGAGAAGTAACGACTGACACTGCAGAAATACAAAGGATCATGAGAGATTACTACAAACAACTCTATGCCAATAAAATGGAAAACCTGGAAGAAATGGACAAATTCTTGGAAAAGCACACCCTTCTGAGACTGAACCAGGAAGAAATAGAAAATATAAACAGACCAATCCCAAGCACTGAAATTGAGACTGTGATTAAAAATCTTCTGACAAACAAAAGCCCCAGATCAGATGGCTTCACAGGTGAATTCTGTCAAACATTTAGAGAAGAGCTAACACCTATCGTTCTAAAACTCTTCCAAAATATAGAAGAGAGAGGAACACTCCAAAATCATTCTATGAGGCCACGATAACCCTGTTACCAAAAGCAGACAAAGATGTCACAAAGAAGGAAAGCTACAGGCCAATATCACTGATGAACAAAAATCCTCAACAAAATACTAGCAAACAGAATCCAACAGAACATTAAAAGGATCATGCACCATGATCAAGTGGGGTTTATTCCAGGAATGCAAGGATTCTTCAATATATGCAAATCAATCAATGTGATAAACCATATTAACAAATTAAAGGATAAAAACCATATGATCATCTCAATAGATGCAGAAAGAGCTTTTGACAAAATCCAATATCCATTTATGATAAAAACGCTCCAGAAAGTAGGCATAGAGGGAACTTACCTCAACATAATAAAGGCCATATATGACAAACCCACAGCCCATATTGTTCTCAATGGTGAAAAACTGAAACCATTATCACTAAGATCAGGAGCAACACAAGGTTGCCCAGTCTCACCACTATCATTCAACATAGATTTGGAAGTTTTAGCCTCAGCAATCAGAGAAGAAAAAGAAATAAAAGGAATCCAAATCAGAAAAGAAGAACTAAAGCTGTCACTGTTTGCAGATGACATGATACTATACACAGAGAATCCTAATGACTCTACCAGAAAACTACTAGAGCTACTCAAAGAATTTGGTAAGTTGCAGGATACAAAATTAATGCACAGAAGTCTCTATACACTAATGATGAAAAATCTGAAAGAGAAATTAAGGAAACACTCCCATTTACCATTGCAACAAAAAGAATAAAATACCTAGGAATAAACCTACCTAAGCAGACAAAAGACCTGTATGCAGAAAATTATAAGACACTGTTGAGAGAAATTAAAGATGGTACAAATAGGTGGCTAAATATACCATGTTCTTGGGCTGGAAGAATCAACATTGTGAAAATGACTCTACTACCCAAAGCAATCTACAGATTCAATGCAATCCCTATCAAACTACGACTGGCATTTTTCACAGAACTAGAACAAAAAGTTTCACAATTTGTATGGAAACAGAAAAGACACCAAACAGCCAAAGAAATCTTAAGGAAGAAAAACAGAGCTAGAGGAATCAGGCTCTCACACTTCAGACTAAACTACAAAGCTACAGTAATCAAGACAGTATGGTCCTGGCACAAAGACAGAAATATAGATCAATGGAACAGGACAGAAAGCCCAGAGATAAACCCATGCATGTATGGTCACCTTATCTTTGATAAAGGAGGCAAGAATATACAATGGAGAAAAGACTGCCTCTTCACCAAGTGGTGCTGGGAAAACTGGAGAGCTACGTGTAAAAGAATGAAATTAGAACACTCCCTAACACCATACACAAAAATAAACTCAAAATAGATTAAAGACCTAAATGTAAGGCCAGACACTATAAAACTCTTAGAGGAAAACATAGGCAGAACACTCTATGACATAAATCACAGCAAGATCCTTTTTGACCCACCTCCTAGAGAAATGGAAATAAAAACAAAAATAAACAAATGGGAACTAATGAAAGTTAAAAGCTTTTGCACAACAAAGGAAACCATAAACAAGATGAAAAGACAACCCTAAGAATGGGAGAAAATATCTGCAAATGAAGCAAGTGACAATGGATTAATCTGCAAAATTTACAAGGCAGCTCATGAAGCTCAATATCAAAAAAACAAAGAAGCCAATCCAAAAATGGGCAGAAGACCTAAATTAACATTTCTCCAAGGAAGATATACAGATTGCCATAAAACACATGAAAGGATGCTCAACATCACTAACATTAGAGAAATGCAAATGAAAACTACAGTGAGATATCATCTCACACCAGTCAGAATGGCCATCATCAAAAAATCTACAAACAATAAATGCTGGAGACACTGTGAAGAAAAGGGAACCCTCTTGCACTGTTGGTGGGAATATAAATTGATACAGCCACTATGGAGAACAGTATGGAAGTTCCTTAAAAAACTAAAAATAGAACTACCATATGACCCAGCAATCCCACTACTGGGCATATACCCTGAGAAAACCATAATTCAAAAAGAGTCATGTACCACAGTGTTCACTGCAGCACTATTTACAATAGCCAGGACATGGAAGCAACCTAAATGTCCATCGACAGATGAATGGATAAAGAAGATGTGGTGCATATATACAATGGAATATTACTCAGCCATACAAAGAAACAAAATTGAGTTATTTGTAGTGAGGTGGATGGACATAGAGTCTGTCATACAGAGTGAAGTAAGTCAGAAAGAGAAAAGCAAATACCATACGCTAGCACATATATATGGAATATATATATATATATATAAGGTTCTGAATAACATAGGGGCAGGACAGGAATAAAGACACAGACATAGAGAATGGACTTGAGGACATTGGGAGGGGGAAGGGTAAGCTGGGACAAAGTGAGAGAGTGGCATGGACATATATACACTACCAAATATAAAATAGATAGCTAGTGGGAAGCAGCCACATAGCACAAGATCAGCACTGTGCTTTGTGACCACCTAGAGGGGTGGGATAGGGAGGGTGGGCAGGAAACACAAGAGGGAGGAGATATGGGGATATATGTATATGTATAGCTGATTCACTTTGTTATAAAGCAGAAACTAACACACCATTGTAAAGCAATTATGCTCCAATAAAGATGTTAAGAAAAAAAGGCTTAATACGTTGTTCAGTAAAGTTCTTGGTGAAAATGAAAAATGTGTCTTTTATTTTTACTTAAAACCTAAGTCACTTTTTGGCCAACCCTATATTAACAAGAGTACAAATGGATAGCCACTGACTGGACAGCCTCACATGTGGAATAAGAAAGAATACATTTCAGTTGTAAAACATGTGAAATACTATGAAAGATAAAGAAGAGATATAAAATATTGGAATAATTTCCTCAGTAGACAAGTCAGGTGGAAGCAGACTACTATGAACAAAACCTTCTCACTATTCAGGCAGAATGTGCAACCCCTTTCTGATGACATCATGCAATTAGTTTCAGAAAATCCAAATATAATAAACTCCAAAAGCAATATAGTTATAGATATTGTAATACTATCTTCAACAAGACAAGAAAATAAGTTAATAAAACATGGAACTTCTCTGTCTAATAAAATATTAAGCTATACCAAAAGCCAAAAGCAAAACAAAGCAAAAAGTATAAAGTAGAAACAGGAAAAAAATTCTGCAAAACTAAGAACATGGTCACATAAAAATAAATAAATAACAAAAACAAAAAAATTAACACTTTAGGAGCCTATTAAGGTAATCAAAAACAATAGACCTTCTTTTCTTTCCATCACCCTCCATACACATCATATTGAGTCTGTCTCTAGACTAAATATTATATCTTTCTACTTCTTTTTTTTTTTTTTTTTCCTTGCGTTAGGCGGGCCTCTCACTGTTGTGGCCTCTCCCATTTGCGGAGCACAGGCTCCGGACGCGCAGGCTCAGTGGCCATGGCTCACGGGCCCAGCCGCTCCGCGGCATGTGGGATCTTCCCGAAACGGGGCACGAACCCGCGTCTCCTGCATCGGCAGGCGGACTCTCAAGCACTGCGCCACCAGGGAAGCCCTCTACTTCTTTTTATCTCTTCTTTTTTCCCTGAGTCCAAGACTTGACCAGTGCTCACCTGGATTGCAGCAACAGCTTTCTAACCATCTCTGTCCTTCTGCTGTTTCTGTTCCCTCACATTTCATTTCAGCAGTTGCAAGAGATACCTCCTTAAAATGTAATTCAGATCATATAGATCCTCTGCTTTAAATTTTTCTATGGCCTTGTATTTCAAACTTTTTCCAAGGCTCTGTATCACCTGGCTCATGCCTATGACTCCAATCTCATCTTTTGTCCATCTTGCCCTTGCTTACCTTGCTCACCAGACTCCAACTCTGCAACTCTGCTGGCCCTTTTTCAATACTTCAACACCTCCCACCTCAAGTTTTTAGCATATTCTGTTCTTTCAGCCTGTAGTGCTTGCCTCTCCCCCCACCCCTTTCCTATGATTGCATCTTGTAGATCTCACTTCCTCAGAGAGGCCTTTCCAAAATACTCTGAAGTGGCACCTGAATACCCAATTATTTTTAATATTAGCACAATGTTGCTCTCCTTCTTGACATTTATCCCAGTTTACACTTATTCTTATTCACTTGATTGTTAATTTCTTTATCATATGGAATATTCTACTAGACTATATGATCCATAACACTACATCTTTACCATTTACCATTGGATTCCCAGAGCCTACCAAAATGCTGGCATATAAGAAACATGCAACAATTACTTATTAAATGAATATTTGATGGTGACTATGCTACCTAGGTTTACCTACAATCAATATTGTACAGATTATACATTTCAATTACCTATAGGTCAATATTATAACCAAAGTTTTCATAACATCTGAATCAGATAGTGTGTTGTTCTAACACATTTATATTGAATAATCCAGATAAAACCAACACATTTGGAGAATCTGTGTCTTTGTTGACAACCAAATTATTTGTGTTTCATAAGGTCTTTACTTCCTATTATTCTGTACTTGAATGCATATGGCTGAATATTTATTTGTCCCAAGAACTGAAACTCAATAACATAAAACCATGGAATATTAGAGTTAGTTGAAAGACATTAAGTCATCTGGTCAAGTTTGTTGCGAGGTATTGGCATCTCTACATCTCTGGCAAAAATCATCAAGCTTGAACATTTGCTGGATTAAAGAGTTCATTAACATACAAGGCAGCCTAAGGTCTAACTCCTAGAAAATTTTTTCATTTACTCGGTGACAATTGGCACCATTTTTCCAGCTTCTGACTTATCACAGTAGATTCCCTGTTTGACATCATGACAGCTTGGTTATTTGAAAACAGCTTTTATTTAAATAATGATAGCACTAAGACTACATTTACCTGGATTTCCAAAGAAATGTCACTTTTAGAACTTGTGACGCAAACTCAGCACATCTTAGAGGTACTGGTCCAAAAGAGCGGAGTAAGATTTAGCATAAGTCTCCACACAAAGAAATCTCTGTTTCTTCTGCTGCATATCTACCATCCAGTTTTCCATCTCAGTTAACCCTTTGAAGAACTAATCAAGTTCATGGTAATACCTGAAATTAAGAAAAATACATTGGATAATTGAGAAATGTTGACTTTTCAGAACTCAGTAAGGTGATATAATAAAGCATGGACAGAAGAGATAGCTAGTTACTGACTCCAGAAAGAGATGGACTTTTCTATACTGCAAGAGTTTTAATCAATGAATTCATTCTTTTTTTCCCCCTAACTCTTTTTCCGTGAATGACTTACCAGCCTACTAAGAGATGTTCATTAGCTTAATTCACTTTATAATTCTATTTGTAATAAAAATTGAAAATCTACAAAAATAAACTCAACTAGTGAATTTGTAATTCTTGTCAAAAATAACTTTTCCTCTTAAAATATTATGCTAAAAATATTTTAGTAGCTAACCAAGGTGTGTGTGTGCGTGTGTGTGTGTTTGTGTGTATATGTGTGTGGGTATATATCTATATCTATATCTGTCTTATGTACACAAACAGATATATACTATACATTTCACTGTCAGTAAGAGACAGTGAAAAAAGCTACACAAGGAATCGTGAAATACAAATTTCTCCAAATTTCAATATTTTCCCAAAGCTAGGCATATTTCATTAAACACATGGCTCCAGGATTTTCACATATATCTCAACTTGTCATTATTGGCAATTGAGATTTTTACCCTACTACCAGTGAAACCTTCATTTCCTTGGAATTGAAGGAATTATAGAGGAATCATAGAGTGACTTCATCCTGTGCAATTATAGAGTGACTTCCAGATATAAAAGATGGAGAAGAGAAGTTCATTTTTTTGTTAAAACAAAAAACAGTAAACTTACTGATGCAGAGTGTCTGGAGGAAGGAGAACATTAATTAACATACATTTGTGGATTATAACATAAAAGAAACTAAGTTTTATTGCTTTTACTTGTCCAGAATAGCTCAAATTTGAGAACATATTGCCAAGTACTAGCCCTACTGAAATAAATTAGGACTAAAGAATGATTTATTATTAATATAGCAAATGCCAGCAGAGCAGTGTTGGTTCTCTTTATGTCACAGTTATACTTGTCTATATGTTGGCTGCTTCCTCAGTTCTCATAAACAGGCAAATCATTCCCTCAGTTAGCTGTTTACTCTTTTCACTTTACTTGCCAGCTTAACCTCCTCACAAAGAACAAAGCAAAATTTTCTAGCTGCATTCCTGTTAGTAGGGAGTTGGAGTTAGTGTTTTCTAAGATTCCTCCTAATGCTGAGACATTTTAGGTACGGAGTAACACAGCATAAATTAATTTATTTCTATTAAGAACCTAAATTAAAACATTCTTATATATTTTCTATGACTCAAAATTCTTTAGTACTTCTTTGTACCCTTTAGAGCAGGGACTGGCTTTCTTTTTTTTTTTAAATAAAGGGCCAGAGAGTAAATATTCCAGGCTTTGTGGGCCAAACAGTCTCTGCCTCAACTACTCAACTCAGCTGGTGTGGTACGAAAGCAGCCGTAGAAAAGACATAAAGAAATGGTGTTTCTGTGTTCCAATAAAACTTTATTTACAACACTCCCTCTTGTGAGAACACCAGAATCACAATTAGCTGCTGGATAATGATCGACAGGAAGACACTGGAACTCACCAAAGAAGATACCCCACAACCAAAGACAAAGGAGAAGCCACAATGAGATGGTAGGAGAGGCGCAATCACAGTAAAATCAAATCCCATAACTGCTGCGTGGGTGACTCACAGACTGAACAACACTTAGACCACAGAAGTCCACCAACTGGAGTGAAGGTTCTGAGCCCCATGTCAGGCTTCCTAACCTCAGGGTCTGGCAACGGAAGGAGGAATTACTAGAGAATCAGACTTTGAAGGCTATGGGGATTTGATTGCAGGACTTTGACAGAACTGGGGGAAACAGAGACTCCACTCTTAGAGGGCACACAAAGTAGTGTGCGCATTGGGACCCAGGGGAAGAAGCAGTAACCCCAGGGGAGACTGAACCAGACATACCTACTAGTGTTGGGGGGTCTCCTGCAGAGGTGGGGGGTGGCTGTGGCTCACCATGGGGACAAGGACACTGGCAGCAGAAGTTCTGGGAAGTACTCCTTGGTGTGAGCCCTCCCAGAGTCTGACATTAGCCCCACCAAACAGCAGGTAGGCTCCAGTGTTGGGTTGCCTCAGGGAAAACAGCCAACAGGGAGGGAACCCAGCCCCACCCATCAGCAGTCAAGCAGATTAAAGTTTTACTGAGCTCTGCCAACCAGAGCAACAGTCAGCTCTACCTACCACCAGTCCCTCCCAACAGGAAACTTGCATAAGCCTTTTAGATAGCCTCATCCACCAGAGGGCAGACAGCAGAAGCAAGAAGAAGTACAATCCTGCAGCCTATGGAACAAAAAACATTCACAGAAAGATAGACAAGATGAAAAGGCAGAGGGCTACATACCAGATGAAGGAACAAGATAAAACCCCAGGAAAACAACTAAATGAAGTGGAGATAGGCAACCTTCCAGATAAAAGAATTCAGAATAATGATAGTGAAGATGATACAGGACCTCAGAAAAAGAATGGAGGCAAAGATCAACAAGATGCAAGAAATGTTTAACAAAGACCTAGAAGAATAAAAGAACAAACCAACAGAGATGAACAATACAATAACTGAAATGAAAACTACACTAGAAGGAATCAACAGCAGAATAACTGAGGCAGAAGAATGGATAATTGACCTGGAAGACAGAATGGTGGAATTCACTGCTGTGGAACAGAATAAAGAAAAAAGAACGAAAATAAATGAAGACAGCCTAAGAGACCTCTGGGACAACATTAAACACAACAACATTCACATTATAGGGGTCCCAGAAGGAGAAGAGAAAGAGAAAGGACCAGAGAAAATATTTGAAGAGATTACAGTCGAAAACTTCCCTAACATGGGAAAGGAAATAGCCACCCAAGTCCAGGAAGCACAGAGTCCCATACAGGATAAACCCAAGGAGAAACACGCTGAGACACGTAGTAATCAAATTGGCAAAAAATTAAAGATGAAGAAAAATTATTGGAAGCAACAAGGGAAAAATGACAAATAACATACAAGGGAACTCCCATAAGGTTAACATCTGATTTGTCAGCAGAAACTGTACAGGCCAGAAGGGAGTGGCATGATATACTTAAAGTGATGAAAGGGAAGAACCTCCAACCAAGATTACTCTACCTGGCAAAGATCTCATTCAGATTCCACAGAGAAATCAAAAGCTTTACAGACAAGCAAAAGCTGAGAGAATTCAGCACCACCAAACCAGCTCTACAACAAATGCTAAAGGAACTTCTCTAAGTGGGAAACACAAGAGAACAAAAGGACCTACAAAAACAAACCCAAAACAATCACGAAAATGGTCATAGGAACATACATATCGATAATTACCTTAAACGTGAATTGATTAAATGCTCCCACCAAAAGACACAGGCTTGCTAACTGGATACAAAAACAAGATCCATATATATGCTGTCTACAAGAGACCCACTTAAGACCTAGGGACACATTCAAACTGAAAGTGAGGGGATGGAAAAAGAAACCAAAAGAAAGCTGGAGTAGCAATACTCATATCAGATAAAATAGACTTTAAAATAAAGAATGTTACAAGAGACAAGGAAGGACACTATATAATGATCAAGAGATCGATCCAAAAAGAAGATATAACAATTATAAATATATATGCACCCAACATAGGAGAACCTCAATACATAAGGCAGCTGCTTACAGCTATAACAGAAGAAATGGACAGTAACAAAATAATAGTGGGGGATTTTAACACCTCACTGACACCAATGGACAGATCATCCAAAATGAAAATAAATAAGGAAACAGAAGCTTTAAATGACACAATAGACCAGAGAGATTTAGTTGATATTTATAGGACATTCCATCCAAAAACAGCAGATTACCCTTGCTTCTCAAGTGCGCATGGAACATTCTCCAGGATAGATCACTTCCTGGGTCACAAATGAAGCCTCAATAAATTTAAGAAAGTTGAAATCATATCAAGCATCTTTTCTGACCACAATGCTATGAGATTAGAACTGAAGTACAGGGAAAAAAACATAAAAAACACAAACACATGGAGGCTAAACAGTACATTACTAAATAACCAAGAGATCAGTGAAGAAATCCAAGAGGAAATCAAAAAATACCTAGAGACAAATAAGAATGAAAACATGATGATCCAAAACCTATGAGATGCAGCAAAAGTAGTTCTAAGAGGGAAGTTTATAGCTATACAAGCCTACCTCAATAAACAACAAAAATCTCAAATAAACAATCTAACCTTACACCTAAAGGAACTAGAGAAAGAAGAACAAACAAAACCCAAAGTTAGCAAAAGGAAAGAAATCATAAAGATTAGAGCAGAAATAAATGAAATAGAAACAAAGAAAACAATAGCAAAGATCAGTAAAACTACAAGCTGGTTCTTTGAGAAGATAAAATTGATAAGCCATTAGCCAGACTCATCAAGAAAAAGAGGGAGAGGACTCAAATCAATAAAATTCAAAATGAAAAAGGAGAAGTTACAACAGACTCTGCAGAAATACAAAGCATCCTAAGAGACGACTACCAGCAACTCTATGCCAATAAAATGGACAACCTGGAAGAAATGGACAGATTCCTAGAAAGGTATAACCTTCCAAGACTGAACCAGGAAAAAACAGAAAATATGAACAGACCAATCACAAGGAATGAAACTAAAAGTGTGATGAAAAATCTTCCAACAAACAGAAATCTGGGACCAGGTGGCTTCACAGGTAAATTCTGTCAAACATTTAGAGAAGAGCTAACACCCATCCTTCTCAAATTCTTCCAAGAAATTGTGGAGGAAGGAACACTCCCAAACTCATTCTATGAGGCCACAATCACCCTGATACCAAAACCAGACAAAGATACTACAAAAAAAGAGAATTACAGACAAATATCACTGATGAATATAGATGCAAAAATCCTCAACAAAATACTAGCAAACAGAATCCAACAACACATTAAAAGCATCATACACCATGATCAAGTGGGCTTTATCCCAGGGATGCAAGGATTCTTCAATATACGCAAATCAATCAATGTGATAAACCATATTAACAAACTGAAGAATAAAAACCATATGATCAACTCAATAGATGCAGAAAAAGCTTTTGACAAAATACAACAGCCATGGGCTTCCCTGGTGGCGCAGCGGTTGAGAGTCCGCCTGCCGATGCAGGGGATGCGGGTTCGTGCCCCGGTCTGGGAGGATCCCACATGCTGCGGAGCGGCTGGGCCCGTGAGCCGTGGCCGCTGGGCCTGTGCGTCCGGAGCCTGTGCTCCGCAATGGGAGAGGCCACAACAGTGAGAGGCCCGCGTACCAAAAAGAAAAAAAA
>NW_006786963.1:2144096-2148839 GCF_000442215.2 Lipotes vexillifer
TGGCAATCAGAGAAGAAAAAGAAATAAAAGGGATACAAATTGGAAAAGAAGAAGTAAAAGTGTCACTGTTTGCAGATGACATGATACTATACATATAGAATCCTAAAGACTCTACCAGAAAACTACTAGAGCTAATCAATGACTTTGGTAAAGTTGCAGGATACAAAATTAATGCACAGAAATCTCTTGCATTCCTATACACTGATGAAAAGTCTGAAAGAGAAATTAAGGAAACACTCCGATTTACCATTGCAACAAAAAGAATAAAATACCTAGGAATAAACCTACCTAGGGAGACAAAAGACCTGTATGCAGAAAACTATAAGACACTGATGAAAGAAATTAAAGATGATACCAACAGATGGAGAGATACACCATGTTCCTGGATTGGAAGAATCAATTTTTTGAAAATGACTATACCACCCAAAGCAATCTACAGGTTCAATGCAATCCCTATCAAATTACCAATGGCATTTTTCACAGAACTAGAACAAAAAATGTTAAAATTCATATGGAGACACAAAAGACCCCGAATAGCCAAAGCAGTCTTGAGGGAAGAAAACGGAGCTGGAGGAATCAGACTCCCTGACTTCAGACTCTACTATAAAGCTACAGTAATCAAGCAATACGGTACTGGCACAAAAACAGAAACATAGATCAATGGAAGAATATAGAATGCCCAGAGATAAACTCACGCACCTATGGTCAACTAATCTATGACAAAGGAGGCAAGGATATACAATGGAGAAAAGACAGTCTCTTCAATAAGTGGTGCTGGGAAAACTGGACAGCTACATGTAAAACAATGAAATTAGAACACTCCCTGACACCATACACAAAAATAAACTCAAAATGGATTAGAGACCTAAATGTAAGACCGGACACTATAAATCTCTTAGAGGAAAACATAGGAAGAACACTCTTTGACATAAATCACAGCAAGATCTTTTTTGATCCACCTCCTAGAGTAATGGAAATAAAAACAAAAATAAACAAATGGGACCTAATGAAACGTAAAAGCTTTTGCACAGCAAAGGAAACCATAAACAAGATGAAAAGGCAACCCTCAGAATGGGAGAAAATGTTTGCAAACCAATCAATGGACAAAGGATTAATCTCCAAAATATATAAACAGCTCATGCAACTCAATATTAAAAAAACAAACAAGCCAATCCAAAAATGGGCAGAGGACCTAAATAGACATTTCTCCAAAGAAGACATACAGATGGCCAAGAAGTACATGAAAAGCTTCTCAATATCACTAATTATTAGAGAAATACAAATCAAAACTACCATGAGGTAGCACCTCACACCAGTGAGAATGGACATCACTAGACAATCTACAAACAACAAATGCTGGAGAGGGTGTGGAGAAAAGGGAACCCTCTTGCACTGTTGGTGGGAATGTAAATTGATACAGCCACTATGGAGGTTCCTTAAAAAACCAAAAGTAGAATTACCATATGATCCAGCAATCCCACTCCTGGGCATATACACAGAGAAAACCATAATTCAAAAAGACACATGCACCCCAAAGTTCTCTGCAGCATTATATACAATAGCCAGGTCATGGAAGCAACCTAAATGCCCATCGACAGACGAATGGATAAAGAAGATGTGATACATATATACAATGGAATATTACTCAGCCATAAAAAGGAATGAAATTGGGTTATTTGTAGAGACGTGGATGGATCTAGAGACTGTCATACAGAGTGAAGTCAGAAAGAGAAAAACAAATATCGTATATTAACGCATATATGTGGAACCTAGAAAAATGGTACAGATGAACCAGTTTGCAGGGCAGAAATTGAGACACAGATGTAGAGAACAAATGTATGGACACCAAGAGGGGAAAGCGGCAGGGGGATGGTGGTCGTGGTGTGATGAATTGGGAGATTAGGATTGACATGTATACACTGATGTGTATAAAATTGATGACTAATAAGAACCTGCTGTATAAAAAATAAATAAATAAAATAAAATTCAAAAATTAAAAAGAAAAAAGAAAAAGGATCCAGCGGGCTTCCCTGGTGGCGCAGTGGTTGAGATTCCGCCTGCCAATGCAGGGGACACGGGTTCGAGCCCTGGTCTGGGAAGATCCCACATGCTGCGGAGCAACTAGGCCCGTGAGCCACAACTACTGAGCCGGCGCGTCTGGAGCCTGTGCTCCGCAACAAGAGAGGCCGCGATAGTGAGAGGCCCGCGCACCGCGATGAAGAGTGGCCCCCACTTGCCACAACTAGAGAAAGCCCTCGCACAGAAATGAAGACCCAACACAGCAAAAATAAATAAATTAATTAATAAACTCCTACCCCAACATCTTCTTAAAAAAAAAAAAAAGGATCCAGCTACATTTTAAAGATTTATATTAGTTGTGACTTTACAATGTAATAGTAGAATTTTGAGACATTTTATAATTACCTTGCTTTTGAATGTTACTTATGTATGTAAGTGCTTCGTGTATTTGATTTTGTCCTAGTTTTACTATTTTTTTATTGCATCTTTTCCTACTGGGTCAAAAGTTAATTGGTGCCTCAGTTAACACCATTTGGATTAAGTTTTCTGAATAGTAATAAAAATTAAAACAAAAACCAAACAAACAAAAAACCTTTATTTACAAAAATAGGTGGCAGACTGGATTTGCCTGGCAGGTCATAGTTTACCCATTTCTACATTAAAGGTATACTCTATGTAGGATGGAGAATGCTTTTTTGGAAATGCAAGGGCTAACTTAGTCGGCACTAACCTAAGCAGAGTTAGAGTACATCATTATAACTTAGTCCCCGTGGAGATACGGTCTCTTCATCTTTCAGTGAAAACTACTCCTGAAGTCACTTCAGGCCTATACGAGGTTTCTTCTGATCACCTTACCTATAAATATGTGTCAACCCTGCAAGACTACAGAGATGTTTATGAGCCCTTCGTAATGTCAAAGTTCTCCTAACAATTCCTAAATGCTTGCTGTCCTTTACCCTTTGTTTTTGATCATTTCCTTGAAGGTGACAACTACAACCTCTGTAAAACCCATATGCTAAAATTCAGTTCAATAGCATTAGAGTTGTCACAAAGGAAGACCATCGAGTCAAAGGTTTCATCAGCTATAAGAGTCTAAACTAGTCCCCAGAAAGCAAAATAATGGCAGAGGGAGAGGCCACAGTTGAGAAACAGCCATATTTAAAAAAAAATTCACCTTATGGGAGTTCCCTGGCAGTCCAGTGGTTAGGATTTCATGCTTCCACTGTAGGGGGCATGGGTTCGGTCCCCTGGTTGGAGATCTCACATGCCTGACGCTTGGTACAGCCAAAAAACAAAAAATTCACTTTAAGATAATATGGAAGAGCCCTCATATATTGAGAATATTTGCAAAACAATGTGCTACTTTAGTAGCCAAGAGTTTACAGTTCAAGCCTGCTGTGGTAGCTCTTAGTGGTCATGAAGAAGTCAGCCATAAAAGCCTATATGTATATATAAATACATGCAATGTACTGAATGCACTGTTACCTATGCATTCAATTTTTAAGGAAGTCATTTCAGAGACCATTAGTGTTATATCAATTCAGTACTGTGCAGAGATAAAAGCAACACATATTTATCACACCTTGGGGAATTTGTCTAGTAGAAACCAAAATCCTTATAGTTGTGGAACTTGTAATACAGTAACTTTAAAAGGGGGAGAATATACTTAAATATATATTAAAATGTATTTAATATCTCAGAAGTTTGCAGTCAGCCTGAATGAAACCGTTTTAGAAAGAACCAGGTAAAATGTACATTGGTTTTCAGTAACTGGGCTAGAGTTGACAGGTGATGTGAAGCACATTGATGGATTTTGTCCAAGTTTCATATGAAGTTACTTAGGTGAGGCAGGTCAGAGATCAATATGCTTCCCCTGGAATCTTGAGACACTGTTCTAGAGAAGCAATTAAAGAGCTATGAACTATAGTGGGCATTTCTGAAGGTAGAAAGGAGGGAGAAAGGAATGGATGGAGGGATGGATCCAGTGAGGTACTTCTCACTGAGACATACCAAAAACACAAAGAGTGGGGTGACTTGAATGTACAAGGAGCCGGAAGAGCTCACCATAATAAAATAATAGCTGATTCCAAAAATAAACCATCAGAGGTGTTAAAATGCAGTATCTTGCTTTTTGAATGTCAAACGACTTCCTCCTGCAGCACCTTGTGCAACGACACACTGAGGTTCCAAAGTCAGCCTCTAAAATGCAGTTATTCCTTCACAGATTAAGAAGAAACCTCAAATATCCCAAAGGAAACTAAAACTTTATTTCAAAAATTTGCTTTGGGAGGGCGGTGGGAAGATGGCGGAGGAGTAAGATGCGGAGATCACCTTCCTCCCCACAAATACACCAGAAATACATCTACATGTGGAACAACTCCTACAGAACACCTACTGAATGCTGGCAGAAGACCTCAGACCTCCCAAAAGGCAAGAAACTCCCCACGTACCTGGGTAGGGCAAAAGAAAAAATTAATTAAGAAGAGACAAAAGAATAGGGACGGCACCTGCACCAGTGGGAGGGAGCTGTGAAGGAGGAAAGGTCTCCACACACTAGGAGCCCCTTCGCGGGCAGAGATTGCGGGAGGCGGAGTGGGGAGCTTCGGGGCCGCGGCGGAGAGCGCGGCAACAGGCGTGCGGAGGGCAAAGCGGAGAGATTCCCGCACAGAGGATCGGTGCCGACCGGCACTCACCAGCCCGAGAGGCTTGTGTGCTCGCCCGCCG
>NW_006786963.1:2149595-2229165 GCF_000442215.2 Lipotes vexillifer
AGCACAGGTCACTGCCCCCACCCCTCTTCCGGGGAGCCTGTGCAGCCCGCCACTGCCAGGTTCCCGGGATCCAGGGACAATTTCTCAGGGAGAACACACGGCGGGCCTCAGGCTGGGGCAACGTCACGCCGACTTCTGCCGCCGCAGGACCGCTCCGCACTCCGTGCCCCTCCCTGCCCCCGGCCTGAGAGCGCCAGAGCCCCCGAGTCAGCGGCTCCTTTAACGCCGTCCTGTCTGAGCAAAAAGCAGACGCCCTCCAGCGACCTACACGCAGAGGCAGGGCCAAGTCGAAAGCTGAGCCCCTGTGAGCTGTGAGAACAAAGAAGAAAAAGGGAAATCTCTCCCAGCAGCCTCAGAAACAGCGGATTAAAGCTACACAATCAATTTGATGTACCCTGCCTCTGTGGAATACATGAATAGACAGCGAATCATCCCAAATTGAGGAGGCGGACTTCTAGAGCAAGATCTATGATTTTTTCCCCTTTTCCTCTTTTTGTGAATGTGTATGTGTATGCTTCTGTGTGAGATCTTGTCTGTATAGGTTTGCTTCCACCATTTGTCCCAGCGTTCTATCCGACCATTTTTTTTTTTAATTTTTTTCTTAATAATTAATTTTAATTTAAAGAACTCTGTTATACTTTACCTTCTTTCTATCTTTCCTTCCTTCCTTCCCTTTTTGAGACAACGAATCGTCCCAAATTGAGGAGGTGGACTTGGAGAGCAAGTTTTATGATTTTTTCCACTTTACCTCTTTTTGTGAGGGTATATGTGTATGCTTCTATGTAAGATTTTGTCTCTATAACTTTGCTTCCACCATTTGTCCTAAGGTTCTATCCTTCCCTTTTTTTTTTCCTCTAAATAATTATTTTTTTAATTCAATAACTTTATTATACTTTATTTTATTTTACTGTATCTTCTTTCTTTCTGTATTTTTTCCTTCCTTCCCTCATTCCTTCCTTCCTTCCCTCCTCCCTCCCTCCCTCCTTTCTTTCCTTCTTGCCTTCTTCCTTTCTTTTCTTCTTTCTTTCTTTCTTCCTTCCCTCCTTCCTTCCTTCCCTCCTCTCTTTCTTTCTTTCTTTCTTTCTTTCCTATTTCCTCCTACTTATACTAATTCTCTCTACTTTCTCTCCCTTTTATTCTGAGCCGAGTGGATGAAAGGCTCTTGCTGCTCCAGCCAGGAGTCAGGACTCTGCCTCTGAGGTGGGAGAGCCAACTTCAGAACACTCGTCAAGAAGAGACCTCCCAGCCCCACATAATATCAAACGGCGAAAATCTCCCAGAGATCTCCATCTCAACACCAGCACCCAGCTTCGCTCAACGACCAGCAAGCTACAGTGCTGGACAACCTATGCCAACCATATAGCAAAACAGGAACACAACCCCACCCACTAGCAGAGAGGCTGCCTAAAATCATAATAAGTCCACAGACACCCCAAAACACACCACCAGACGTGGACCTGCCCACTAGAGAGACAAGATCTAGCCTCATACACCACAACACAGCCACTAGTCCCCTCCACCAGGAAGCCTACACAACGCACTGAACCAACCTTAGCCACTGGAGACAGACATCAAAAACAACGGGAGCTACGAACTTGCAGCCTGCAAAAAGGTGAACCCAATCACAGTAAGATAAGCAAAATGAGAAGACAGAAAAACACACAGCAGATGAAGGAGCAGGATAAAAACCCACCAGACCTAACAAATGAAGAGGAAATAGGCAGTCTACCTGAAAAAGAGTTCAGAATAATGATAGTAAAGATGATCCAAAATCTTGGAAATAGAATGGACAAAATGCAAGAAGCAGTTAACAAGGACCTAGAAGAAATAAAGATGAAACAGACAATGATGAACAACACAATAAATGAAATGAAAAATACTCTAGATGGGATCAATAGCAGAATAAATGAGGCAGAAGAACGGATAAGTGACCTGGAAGATAAAATAGTGGAAATAACTACTGCAGAGCAGAATAAAGAAAAAAGAATGAAAAGAACTGAGGACAGTCTCAGAGACCTCTGGGACAACATTAAACGCACCAACATTCGAATTATAGGGGTTCCAGAAGAAGAAGAGAAAAAGAAAGGGACTGAGAAAATATTTGAAGAGATTATAGTTGAAAACTTCCCTAATATGGGAAAGGAAATCGTTAATCAAGTCCAGGAAGCACAGAGAGTCCCATACAGGATAAATTCAAGGAGAAATACGCCAAGACACATATTAATCAAACTGTCAAAAACTAAATACAAAGAAAGCATATTAAAAGCAGCAAGGGAAAAACAACAAATAACACACAAGGGAATCCCCATAAGGTTAACAGCTGATCTCTCAGCAGAAACTCTACAAGCCAGAAGGGAGTGGCAGGACATACTGAAAGTGATGAAGGAGAAAAACCTGCAACCAAGATTACTCTACCCAGCAAGGATCTCATTCAGATTTGATGGAGAAATTAAAACCTTTACAGACAAGCAAAAGCTGAGAGAGTTCAGCACCACCAAACCAGCTTTACAACAAATGCTAAAGGAACTTCTCTAGACAAAAACACAAGAGAAGGAAAAGTCCTATAATAACGAACCCAAAACAATTTAGAAAATGGGAATAGGAACATACATATCGATAATTACCTTAAATGTAAATGGACTAAATGCTCCCACCAAAAGACACAGATTGGCTGAATGGATACAAAAACAAGACCCATATATATGCTGTCTACAAGAGACCCACTTCAGACCTAGAGACACATACAGACTGAAAGTAAGGGGATGGAAAAAGATATTCCATGCAAATGGAAACCAAAAGAAAGCTGGAGTAGCAATTCTCATATCAGACAAAATAGACTTTAAAATAAGGACTATCAGAAGAGACAAAGAAGGACACTACATAATGATTAAGGGATCGATCCAAGAAGAAGATATAACAATTGTAAATATTTATGCACCCAACATAGGAGCACCTCAATACATAAGGCAAAAACTAGCAGCCATAAAAGGGGAAATCGACAGTAACACATTCATAGTAGGGGACTTCAACACCCCACTTTCACCAATGGACAGATCATCCAAAATGAAAATAAATAAGGAAACACAAGCTTTAAATGATACATTAAACAGGATGGACTTAATTGATATTTATAGGACACTCCATCCAAAAACAACAGAATACACATTTTTCTCAAGTGCTCATGGAACATTCTCCAGGATAGATCATATCTTGGGTCACAAATCAAGCCTTGGTAAATTTAAGAAAATTGAAATTATATCAAGTATCTTTTCCGACCACAACGCCATGAGATTAGATATCAATTATAGGAAAAGAGCAGTAAAAAATACAAACACATGGAGGCTAAACAATACACTACTTAGTAACGAAGTGATCACTGAAGAAATCAAAGAGGAAATTAAAAAATACCTAGAAACAAATGACAATGGAGATACAACGACCCAAAACCTATGGGATGCAGCAAAAGCAGTTCTAAGAGGGAAGTTTATAGCAATACAAGCCCACCTTAAGAAGCAGGAAACATCTCGAATAAACAACCTAACCTTGCACCTCAAGCAATTAGAGAAAGAAGAACAAAAAAACCCCAGAGTTAGCAGAAGGAAAGAAATCATAAAAATCAGATCAGAAATAAATGAAAAAGAAATGAAGGAAACAATAGCAAAGATCAATAAAACTAAAAGCTGGTTCTTTGAGAAGATTAACAAAATTGATAAACCATTAGCCAGACTCATCAAGAAAATAAGGGAGAAGACTCAAATCAATAGAATCAGAAATGAAAAAGGAGAAGTAACAACTGACACTGCAGAAATACAAAAAATCATGAGGGATTACTACAAGCAACTCTATGCCAATAAAATGGACAATCTGGAAGAAATGGACAAATTCTTAGAAATGCACAAACTGCCAAGACTGAATCAGGAAGAAATAGAAAATATGAACAGACCAATCACAAACACTGAAATTGAAACTGTGATTAAAAATCTTCCAACAAACAAAAGCCCAGGACCAGATGGCTTCACAGGCGAATTCTATCAAACATTTAGAGAAGAGCTAACACCTATTCTTCTCAAACTCTTCCAAAATATAGCAGAGGGAGGAACACTCCCAAACTCATTCTACGAGGCCACCATCACCTTGATACCAAAACCAGACAAGGATGTCACAAAGAAAGAAAACTACAGGCCAATATCACTGATGAACATAGATGCAAAAATCCTCAACAAAATACTAGCAAACAGAATCCAACAGCACATTAAAAGGATCATACACCATGATCAAGTGGGGTTTATTCCAGGAATGCAAGGATTCTTCAATATACGCAAATCTATCAATGTGATTAACCATATTAACAAATTGAAGGAGAAAAACCATATGATCATCTCAATAGATGCAGAGAAAGCTTTTGACAAAATTCAACACCCATTTATGATAAAAACCCTGCAGAAAGTAGGTGTAGAGGGAACTTTCCTCAATATAATAAAGGCCGTATATGACAAGCCCACAGCCAACATCATCCTCAATGGCGAAAAACTGAAAGCATTTCCACTAAGGTCAGGAACAAGACAAGGTTGCCCACTCTCACCACTCTTATTCAACATAGTTTTGGAAGTTTTAGCCACAGCAATCAGAGAAGAAAAGGAAATAAAAGGAATCCAAATCGGAAAAGAAGAAGTAAAGCTGTCACTGTTTGCAGATGACATGATACTCTACATAGAGAATCCTAAAGATGCTACCAGAAAACTACTAGAGCTAATCAATGAATTTGGTAAAGTAGCAGGATACAAAATTAATGCACAGAAATCTCTGGCATTCCTATATACTAATGATGAAAAATCTGAAAGTGAAATCAAGAAAACACTCCCATTTACCATTGCAACAAAAAGAATAAAATATCTAGGAATAAACCTACCTAAGGAGACAAAAGACCTGTATGCAGAAAATTATAAGACACTGATGAAAGAAATTAAAGATGATACAAACAGATGGAGAGATATACCATGTTCTTGGATTGGAAGAATCAACATTGTGAAAATGACTCTACTTCCCAAAGCAATCTATAGATTCAATGCAATCCCTATCAAACTACCACTGGCATTTTTCACAGAACTAGAACAAAAAATTTCACAATTTGTATGGAAACACAAAAGACCCCGAATAGCCAAAGCAATCTTGAGAACAAAAAATGGAGCTGGAGGAATCAGGCTGCCTGACTTCAGACTATACTACAAAGCTACAGTAATCAATACAGCATGGTACTGGCACAAAAACAGAAAGATAGATCAATGGAATAGGCTAGAAAGCCAAGAGATAAACCCACACACATATGGACACCTTATCTTTGATAAAGTTGGCAGGAACGTACAGTGGAGAAAGGACAGCCTCTTCAATAAGTGGTGCTGGGAAAACTGGACAGGTACATGTAAAAGTATGAGATTAGATCACTCCCTAACACCATACACAAAAATAAGCTCAAAATGGATTAAAGACCTAAATGTAAGGCCAGAAACTATCAAACTCTTAGAGGAAAACATAGGCAGAACACTCTATGACATAAATCACAGCAAGATCCTTCTTGACCCATCTCCTAGAGTAATGGAGATAAAAACAAAAATAAACAAATGGGACCTAATGAAACTTCAAAGCTTTTGCACAGCAAAGGAAACCATAAACAAGACCAAAAGACAGCCCTCAGAATGGGAGAAAATATTTGCAAATGAATCAACTGACAAAGGATTAATCTCTAAAATTTACAGGCAGCTCATGCAGCTCAATAACAAAAAAATAAACAACCCAATCCAAAAATGGGCAGAAGACCTAAATAGACATTTCTCCAAAGAAGATATACAGACTGCCAACAAACACATGAAAGAATGCTCAACATCATTAATCATTAGAGAAATGCAAATCAAAACTACAATGAGATATCATCTCACACCAGTCAGAATGGCCATCATCAAAAAATCTAGAAACAATAAATGCTGGAGAGGGTGTGGAGAAAAGGGAACACTCTTGCACTGCTGGTGGGAATGTGAATTGGTTCAGCCACTATGGAGAACAGTATGGAGGTTCCTTAAAAAACTACAAATAGAACTACCATATGACCCAGCAATCCCACTACTAGGTATATACCCTGAGGAAACCAGAATTCAGAAAGAGTCATGTACCAAAATGTTCATTGCAGCTCTATTTACAATAGCCCGGAGATGGAAACAACCTAAGTGCCCATCGTCGGATGAATGGATAAAGAAGATGTGGCACATATATACAATGGAATATTACTCAGCCATAAAAAGAAACGAAATTGAGCTATTTGTAATGAGGTGGATAGATCTAGAGTCTGTCATACAGAGTGAAGTAAGTCAGAAAGAGAAGGACAAATACCGTATGCTAACACATATATATGGAATTTAAGAAAAAAAAATGTTATGAAGAACCTAGGGGTAAAACAGGAATAAAGACACAGACCTACTGGAGAACAGACTTGAGGATATGGGGAGGGGGAAGGGTGAGGTGTGATAGGGCGAGAGAGAGACATGGACATATATATACTAACAAACGTAAGGTAGATAGCCAGTGGGAAGCAGCCGCATGGCACAGGGAAACCGGCTCGGTTCTTTGTGGCTGTCTGCAGGGGTGGGATAGGGAGGGTGGGAGGGAGGGAGACAAAGAGGGAAGAGATATGGGAACATATGTATATGTATAACTGATTCACTCTGTTATAAAGCAGAAACTAACACACCATTGTAAAGCAATTATACCCCAATAAAGATGTTAAAAAATAAAAAAAAAAATTGCTTTGAACTTTGAAAATAAAATAAGAAGATGTATTATTGCAAACTCTGAAAGGACTGATCTAAACTGCTAGAAATCTAGTCCTGATTTTAAAGGATGCTGACAAGCAGGCACACCTATTTTGGTGCACCTAACCAGGCAAAGTACAGCGGGTGAGTAAAAAGGGCAACAGATTGTCAACCAGCACAATCATCTCGGAATGTAGAGACGATTAGTCAGGCCTTGTTTTCCATTGCTCTGCCATCCTCCCTCTCTCTTAGCTTTTTATGCGGTTCTGGGAATACAGGAAGTGCTCAATGAATACATACCCCTTTCTTCCTCTCCCTTTCTCACCCTCATTTTCCTTAAGTTTCTTCTTTATATCCCTTTCACTCCATTTTTATTGCTTTCTTCTCTCTTTTTCCACCTCCCTTGCCCTTCTCTGTATGTCTCCCTTTTTTCCTAACTTTGTTACACCACAAAACTGAAATATATTTCTAATTATTCCTTGCAATCACTGAATTAATTGTCTGAACTCTAACCTTAATGTAAATGATGATAATGTTGTGTATGTGTATACACACATACACTATGTTATATTGTTCTTTAGGAACAAAAACAATAAAATGTAGTTGATTTTACATGGGGCATTCTACTGTGGTTTTTTTTCCCCTTGTTTCATCCTGTGGTTCCTCCCGTTACTTAGCATTTTGGCTATTTAGAAGTAGTACCTTGAACTATGGATCTGCTGCTGACCTTTCAAAAGATCAATATATCTCCACATTAGACTTTTTGTAATCCTTTGAAATGAATGGAAACTGATGCCAAACTTTCCCCTTGCAAACGTAAGCATTTTTGGAAGGTGAGAGGAAAGGAGCTGTTCGGTTTTATATTTTACACAATTAAACAACGTGCCATCTTGGCACAGCACTCAGGGAAAATACATCATGCCTCTGAAAGATTGGAAAGATTCTTTTCTAAGGTCATTATCTATTCCAGCCATACAGCATCTACCCTCCCCCTCCATCAGGAGAGTCCAGGCCCCTTTGCAGTGTAGCGCTCTATTACATTATACCACTTCTTATCTCACAACCTACTTCAGGACTCATTTATATGCATGCAAAAGTGGGTTTCTGTCCCCTGGAGAGCTGGCGGGCACCCTGCGGTCTGATTCCTCTTGTCCTTGAACATTAGACACTCTGTTGCCAATGAAAAGTCAGGAGAGAAATCATGTACATCGGCAGTCTTGAAAATTTCACTTTTATCTCAGTAGATTAGCATGTTTTTTTTTTCTCCTACTGCCAGCACAGAAGATGTCAAGTTAAGGAAAATGTAAAGTTAATGCTGATGGAAAGGCAACATAGAAATAGAAAATTGTGTTTTTCAGTATTCATTATTAAAAAGACAAATTTCTACCACTGTCTTTTCTGCCACAAGAAAACAACAGAGGCTCCAGCAAATGCAGCTAGCAAGTGAAGTTCTCTTAGATGAATCTCACTTTTCTATTGTCTTTTATTATGAAATCAAGGGTGTGTTATGCTGGAATAGTTCAATTTCTCTCTTTTTTAGTGCCAAAGTTCTCAAGCTAGGACTCATGTTAATTGCATTCACTCACATACCTGCCTAAGTATTCCCTGAAATCTGTTCCTACCTTTTCTACCTTATTGAATTCTTTCTCAAGTGTCACCATTGATCTCCAATCTCTCCTCAGGTTTCATCCTCCTGAATGTTTTTTTCAGCCTCTTTATGACTTTTGACACTGTCCAGTACCTGCTCCTTCATTCTTGGCCTTCTCTTGGTTTCCAGGACATTGTACTCCTTTGTTCTCCAACCTTAATGAATGATTCTTGTTTCCTTTGTTGGCTTTTCTCCCTCCTCCCATGACCAAACTGTGGGTTTCCATCAAAGCTATTATCTTGGCCATCTGCTCTTCTTCACTGACACTTATTCCATCTTCTCTTCTTCAATGAACATCCCTATATATAGACTGCAATTGTCAATCCCAGTGCTGCTCAGTGAAAAAACAATATCTTAATTCAAACTGTCTATGGAGCATATTTACTTGGATAACCAGCCAATGACATCTTAAATTTACTAAAATTTCAATACACTTAAAGTTTACCTACTCATTTTCCCTTCTCTCCTCCCACTAGGATGCACTTTCTATCTCTGCCAAACACCATGCCTCAGAACCAAACTACAGAGCAATTTTAGTCAACTCCAATGCATCCTGTAAGCTACTGCATTAGTTTAAGAACTTCCATAACACTACATTGTCTGCTGCATTAAATTCAAACTCCTGTAAATGGCTTTCAAGATTTTTCACATATGGCATTGATCTACCTGATTTTGGTTTCCATGACTCCAATGTGGAGTCACTGCTGGCCAAGAAAGTCTCTTCATTGTGAACATGCTACTCTACCAACACCCATACCAGGTCTACCTCTCCAGGCTTTGCTTTTTCCTTCTAGGTGGAATTACTTTGCCTAGTCAATGTATCTATTGGCTGATTCTAACCTTCTTATAAGACAGACAGTTGTGTGATAACCAATTATTATCTGGCAATAATCAGTGGTTTATAGAAAGACGTTATATCTCAGTGTTTAAGAACTCAGACTTGAGAGAGTCAAGAGTTGTGTTGAAACACAGCTCACTTATGATGTGACCTCGGGCAAGTTACTTAACTTCTCTAAGCTGCTGTTTCTTCATTTATAAAATGGAAAAATATACTACCTACCACATAAAGTTGTTGAGAGGAATATATGAAATAATGCAGGTGAACTTAGCACTTAGCATAGGGCCTGCCCCTTAATAAGTGCTCTTTAAAGTTAGTCATTATTATAAAAGGTATCTGTCTTCACTCTTATGAACCCAATTTCATAATTTCTTAATTTATTAGGTCAATCCTAGGTGGGAATGAAGATAACAATAAGCATGCATTAAAGACTGAACACATACTAATGCTGGATATTAATGAGTTACGGGAGACTGGAGGGTCACACGCACATTAGATGGCAGGTAGACGATGGTACCATGAGGGTAAGCTCTCTCCCATTTTGCTTACCACTTTATCTAAAGTGGAGCACAGTGAAGACAAAATAGTTGGTTCTTCATACATATGTATTGAACGTACTACATAGAATCCCCAAATTTGGAACTTAAATCTAAGACAATGAATTTCTCAAGTAATTCCAATTAATAAGTTTCACTAAGCTGAGGAGAGCACTTTGAGAAACTCATCTAGATCTCCTACTTGTGGTGGATCACAAGGAACTCCAATGGGTGGCTGAGAGGACAGGGGTCAGTGGGCTTATGGTTTATCCTAATTCACCAGCTTGGCCTCCATCTTCATTCATATTGATAAGAGATTCTCCTTGAAAATAGTGCCACTGTACTGCTTTATAAATGATTATTAGTCTCAAGTAATCCCTTAGGAAAGGACATGATGCAACCACAGAAAAAGTATTAGGAAATATCTGTATATGATAAAACTTAAATGATTCCACATACAACTTGCCTATTAAAGTATCTTCAACATCAAAATTAATGTAATAATATCTTCCTACTGATTTCCTAATTATATGCAGGCAGCATAACATAGGTATATAAGGAGATCTGGTCCTTAGATAAAATTGTGAAATGAAACAAGTTTCCTTGGTATCCTCCACATCTTCTCCCACACTTTCTCCCACATCTTCAAGTTAACTATTTTTCCTCTTTCTTACTCTTAGGGAACAGTTCTCAGGCTGACAAAAATAAAAATTCACCCAGTGGAGTGGCACACACAGTGTCACCCTCTTCCAAAGTTTTTCAGGATCCAAGATCACATTTTCTTTTTTTCCCATCTATTCTTCCTTTGCTTATACCAGCCATTCACTGCAACAGCTAAACAAAAAGTAATCTGATTATCATGGTGAAAACCATGCATATTGGGCATGAATGACTGAGAAACTTAGTATTCTCAGAGATGTACCTGCTTTTTAAAATATGAGCTAATTAACACACTTGAACCTCTGATTTTTGAGTTGTCAGTATCTTAGATTTGGATACCTCATATAAGTCCTCAATTGACTCTTCAAAACCTAATCACAGGGGCAAAGCAGAGAGATTCCCGCACAGAGGATCAGGGCCAACCGGCACTCACCAGCCCGAGAGGCTTGTCTGCTCACCCGCCGGGGCGGGCGGGTCTGGGAGTTGAGGCTCAGGCTTCGGTCGGAGCGCCGGGAGAGGACTGGGGCTGGCGGCGTGAACACAGCCTGCAGGGGGTTAGTGCGCCGCGGCTAGGCAGGAAGGGAGTCCGGGGAAAAGTCTGGACCTGCCCAAGAGGCAAGACTTTTTCTTCCCTCTTTGTTTCCTGGTGCGCGAGGAGAGGGGATTAAGAGCGCTGCTTAAAGGAGCTCCAGAGCTCAGCTGAGCTCGCGCAGCAGAGCTCGCGCAGCTCAGCAGAGCTTAAAGGAGCTCCAGAGCTCAGCTGAGCTCGCGCAGCTGGGCGCGAGCTCAGCAGAGCTCGCGCAGCTGGGCGCGAGCTGCGGCTAAAAGCGTGGACCCCAGAGACGGGCATGAGACGCTAAGGCTGCTGCTGCCTCCACCAAGAAGCCTGTGTGCGAGCACAGGTCACTATCCACACCCCACTTCTGGGGAGCCTGTGCAGACCGCCACTGCCAGGGTCACGGGATCCAAGGTCAACTCCTCCGGGAGAACGCACAGCGCGCCTCGGGCTGGTGCAACGTCACGCCGGCCTCTGCACCACAGGCACACCCCGCACTCTGTGCACCTCCCTCCCCCCAGCCTGAGTGAGCCAGAGCCCCCGAATCAGCGGCTCCTTTAACCCCATGCTGTCTGAGCGAAGAACAGACGCCCTCCAGCGACCTACACGCAAAGGTGGGGCCAAATCCAAAGCTGAGCCCCTGGGAGCTGTGAGAACAAAGAGAAAGGGAAATCTCTCCCAGCAGCCTCAGAAGCAGCGGATTAAAGCTCCACAATCAACCTGAAGTACCCTGCACCTGTGGAATACATGAATAGAAAATGAATCATCCCAAATTGAGGAGGTGGACTTTGAGAGCAATATTTATGATTTTTTTCCCTTTTCCTCTTTTTGTGAGTGTGTATGTGTATGCTTCTGTGTGATATTTTGTCTGTATAGCTTTGCTTCCACCATGTGTCCTACGGTTTCATCCGTCCATTTTTTTAAAATTTTTTTTCTTAATAATTATTTTTTATTTTAATAACTTTATTTTACTTTATCTTAGTTCTTTCTTTCTTTCTTTCCTTCCTTCCCTCCTTTAGACAACAAATCATCCCAAATTGAGGAGGTGGACTTTCAGAGCAAGATTTATGATTTTTTCCCCCTTTTCCTCTTTTTGTGAGTGGGCATGTGTATGCTTCTGTGTGAGATTTTGTCTGTATAGCTTTGCTTCCACCATGTCCTAGGGTTCTATCTGCCCGTTTTTTCTGTTTGTTTTTTTTTTTTAATTTTTTTTCTTCTTTTTTCTCTTAATAATTATTTTTTTATTTTAATAACTTTATTATATTTTATCTTACTTTATTTTATTTTACTTTATCTCCTTTCCTTTTTCCTTCCTTCCCTCCTTCCTTCCTTGCTCCCTCTCCCTCCCTCCTTTCTTTCTTTCTTTCTCTCTACTTCTAATAATTCTTTCTTTCTACTTTTGCTCCCTTTTATTCTGAGCCATGTGGATGAAAGGCTCTTAGTGCAACAGCCAGGAGTCAGTGCTGTGCCTCTGAGGCGGGAGAGCCAACTTCAAGACACTGGTCCACAAGAGACCTCCCAGCACCACATATCAAACAGCGAAAAACTCTCAGAGATATCTATCTCAACACCAGCACCCAGCTTCACTCAACGACCAGCAAGCTACAGTGCTGGACACCCTATGCCAGACAACTATCAACGTAGGAACACAACCCCACCCATTAGCAGAGAGGCTGCCTAAAATCATAATAAGCCCACAGACACTACAAAACATACCACCAGACGTGGACCTGCCCACCAGAAGGACAAGATCCAGCCTCATCCACCAGAACACAGTCACTAGTCCCCTCCACCAGGAAGCCTACACAACCCACTGAACCAACCTTAGCCACTGGGGACAGACACCAAAAACAACGGGAACTACGAACCTGAAGCCTGCAAAAAGGAGACCACAAACACAGTAAGATAAGGAAAATGAGAAGACAGAAAAACACACAGCAGATGAAGGAGCAAGATAAAAACCCACCAGACAAGGGCTTCCCTGGTGGCACAGTGGTTGAGAGTCCACAGGAAGCCTACACAACCCACTGAACCAACCTTAGCCACTGGAGACAGACATCAAAAACAACGGGAGCTACGAACTTGCAGCCTGCAAAAAGGTGAACCCAATCGCAGTAAGATCAGGAGAGTCCACAGCAGTGACAGGCCCGTGTATCACAAAAAAAAAAAAACAAACCCACCAGACCTAACAAATGAAGAGGAAATAGGCAGTCTACCTGAAAAAGAATTCAGAATAATGATAGTAAAGATGATCCAACATCTTGGAAATAGAATAGAGTAAATACAAGAAACATTTAACAAGGACCTAGAAGAACTAAAGATGAAACAAACAATGATGAACAACACAATAAATGAAATTTAAAACACTCTAGATGGGATCAGTAGCAGAATAACTAAGGCAGAAGAACGGATAAGTGACCTGGAAGATAAAAAGGTGGAAATAACTACTGCAGGGCAGAATAAAGAAAAAAGAATGAAAAGAACTGAGGACAGTCTCAGAGACCTCTGGGACAACATCAAACGCACCAACATTCGAATTACAGGGGTTCCAGAAGAAGAAGAGAAAAAGAAAGGGACTGAGAAAATATTTGAAGAGATTATAGTTGAAAACTTCCCTAATATGGGAAAGGAAATAATTAAGTCCAGGAAGCACAGAGAGTCCCATACAGGATAAATCCAAGGAGAAATACACCAAGACACATATTAATCAAACTGTCAAAAATTAAATACAAAGAAAACATATTTAAAGCAGCAACGGAAAAACAACAAATAACACACAAGGGAATCCCCATAAGGTTAACAGCTGATCTTTCAGCAGAAATTCTGCAAGCCAGAAGGGAGTGGCAGGACATACTGAAAGTGATGAAGGAGAAAAACCTGCAACCAAGATTACTCTACCCAGCAAGGATCTCATTCAGATTTGATGGAGAAATTAAAACCTTTACAGACAAGCAAAAGCTGAGAGAGTTCGGCACCACCAAACCAGCTTTACAACAACTGCTAAAATAACTTCTCTAGGCAAGAAACACAAGAGAAGGAAAAGACCTACAATAATGAACCCAAAACAATTAAGAAAATAGGAATAGGAACATATATATCAATCATTACCTTAAATATAAATGGACTAAATGCTCCCACCAAAAGATACAGATTGGCTGAATGGATACAAAAACAAGACCCATATATTTGCTGTCTATAAGAGACCCACTTCAGACCTAGAGACACATACAGACTGAAAGTGAGGGGATGGAAAAAGATATTCCATGCAAATGGAAACCAAAAGAAAGCTGGAGTAGCAATTCTCATATCAGACAAAGTAGATTTTAAAATAAAGACTATTAGAAGACACAAAGAAGGACACTACATAATGATCAAGGGATCAGTCCAAGAAGAAGATAAAACAACTGTAAATATTTATGCACCCAACATAGGGCCACCTCAATACATAAGGCAAATACTAACAGTCATAAAAGGGGAAATCAACAGTAACACATTCATACTAGGGGACTTTAACACCCCACTTTCACCAATGGACAGATCATCCAAAATGAAAATAAATAAGGAGACACAAGCTTTAAATGATACATTAAACAGGATGGACTTAATTGATATTTATAGGACACTCCATCCAAAAACAACAGAATACACATTTTTCTCAAGTGCTCATGGAACATTCTCCAGGATAGATCATATCTTGGGTCACAAATCAAGCCTTGGTAAATTTAAGAAAATTGAAATTGCACCAAGTATCTTTTCTGTCACAATGCTATGAGACTAGATATCAATTACAGGAAAAGATCTGTAAAAAATACAAACACATGGAGGCTAAACAATACACTACTTAATAACCAAGTGATCACTGAAGAAATCAAAGAGGAAATAAAAAAGTACCTAGAAACAAATGACAATGGAGTCACGACGACCCAAAACCTATGGGATGCAGCAAAAGCAGTTCTAAGAGGGAAGTTTATAGCAATACAAATCTACCTTAAGAAACAGGAAACATCTCGAATAAACAACCTAACCTTGGACCTAAAGCAATTAGAGGAAGAAGAACAAAAAAACCCCAAAGTTAGCAGAAGGAAAGAAATCATAAAAATCAGATCAGAAATAAATGAAAAAGAAATGAAGGAAACGACAGCAAAGATCAATAAAATTAAAAGCTTGTTCTTTGAGAAGATAAACAAAATAGATAAAGCATTAGCCAGACTCATCAAGAAAAAAAGGGAGAAGACTCAAATCAATAGAATTAGAAATGAAAAAGGAGAAGTAACAACTGACACTGCAGAAATAAAAAAAATCATGAGGAATTAATAAAAGCAACTCTCTGCCAATAAAATGGACAACCTGGAAGAAATGGACAAATTCTTAGAAAGGCACAACCTGCCAAGACTGAATCAGGAAGAAAGAGAAAATATGAACAGACCAATCACAAGCACTGAAATTGAAATTGTGATTAAAACTCTTCCAACAAACAAAAGCCCAGGACCAGATGGCTTCACAGGCAAATACTATCAAACATTTAGAGCAGAGCTAATACCTATCCTTCTCAAACTCTTCCAAAATATAGCAGAGGGAGGAACACTCCCAAACTCATTCTACGAGGCCACCATCACCTTGATACCAAAACCAGACAAGGATGTCACAAAGAAAGAAAACTACAGGCCAATATCACTGATGAACATAGATGCAAAAATCCTCAACAAAATACTAGCAAACAGAATCCAACAGCACATTAAAAGGATCATACACCATGATCAAGTGGGGTTTATTCCAGGAATGCAAGGATTCTTCAATATACGCAAATCAATCAACGTGATACACCATATTAACAAATTGAAGGAGAAAAACCATATGATCATCTCAATAGATGCAGAGAAAGCTTTCAACAAAATTCAACACCCATTTATGATAAAAACCCTCCGCAAAGTAGGCATAGAAGGAACTTACCTCAACATAATAAAGGCCATATATGATAAACCCACAGCCAACATCGTCCTCAATGGTGAAAAACTGAAAGCATTTCCACTAAGATCAGGAACAAGACAAGGTTGCCCACTCTCACCACTCTTATTCAACATAGTTTTGGAAGTTTTAGCCACAGCAATCAGAGAAGAAAAGGAAATAAAAGGAATCCAAATCGGAAAAGAAGAAGTAAAGCTGTCACTGTTTGCGGATGACATGATACTATACATAGAGAATCCTAAAGATGCTACCAGAAAACCACTAGAGCTAATCAATGAATTTGGTAAAGTAGCAGGATACAAAATTAATGCACAGAAATCTCTGGCATTCCTATACACTAATGATGAAAAATCTGAAAGTTCAATCAAGAAAACACTCCCATTTTCCATTGCAACAAAAAGAATAAAATATCTAGGAATAAACCTACATAAGGAGACAAAAGACCTGTATGCAGAAAATTATAAGACACTGATGAAAGAAATTAAAGATGATACAAATAGATGGAGAGATATACCATGTTCTTGGATTGGAAGAATCAATATTGTGAAAATGACTCTACTACCCAAAGCAATCTACAGATTCAATGCAATCCCTATCAAACTACCACTGGCATTTTTCACAGAACTAGAACAAAAACTTTCACAATTTGTATGGAAACACAAAAGACCCCAAATAGCCAAAGCAATCTTGAGAACGAAAAACAGAGCTGGAGGGATCAGGCTCCATGACTTCAGACTATACTACAAAGCTACAGTAATCAAGACAGTATGGTACTGGAAGAAAAACAGAAATATAGATCAATGGAACAGGATAGAAAGCCCAGAGATAAGCCCAAGCACATATGGTCACCTTATCTTTGATAAAGGAGGCAGGAATATACAGTGGAGAAAGGACAGCCTCTTCAATAAATGGTGCTGGGAAAACTGGACAGGCACATGTAAAAGTATGAGATTAGATCACTCCCCAACACCATACACAAAAATAAGCTCAAAATAGATTAAAGACCTAAATGTAAGGCCAGAAACTATGAAACTCTTAGTGGAAAACATAGGCAGAACACTCTATGACATAAATCTCAGCAAGATCCTTTTTGACCCACCTCCTAGAGAAATGCAAATAAAAACAAAAATAAACAAATGGTTCCTAATGAAACTTCAAAGCTTTTGCACAGCAAAGGAAACCATAAACAAGACCAAAAGACAACCCTCAGAATGGGATAAAATATTTGCAAATGAAGCAAGTGACAATGGTTTAATCTGCAAAATTTACAAGGCAGCTCATGAAGCTCAATATCAAAAAAACAAAGAAGCCAATCCAAAAATGGGCAGAAGACCTAAGTAGACATTTCCCCAAAGAAGATATACAGACTGCCAACAAACACATGGAAGAATGCTCAACATCATTAATCATTAGAGAAATGCAAATCAAAACTACAATGAGATATCATCTCACACCAGTCAGGATGGCCATCATCAAAAAATCTACAAACAATAAATGCTGGAGAGGGTGTGGAGAAAAGGTAACCCTCTTGCACTGCTGGTGGGAATGTGAATTGGTTCAGCCACTATGGAGAACAGTATGGAGGTTCCTTAAAAAACTACAAATAGAACTACCATATGACCCAGCCTGGTGGGGATGTAAATCGATACAGCCACTATGGAGAACAGTATGGAGGTTACTTAAAAAACTACAAATAGAACTACCATATGACCCAGTAATCCCACTACTGGGCATATACCCTGAGAAAACCATAATTCAAAAAGAGTCATGTACCAAAATGTTCATTGCAGCTGTACTTACAATAGCCCGGAGATGGAGGCACATGTATCCAGTGGAGTATTACTCAGCCATGGAGGGAAACGAAATTGGGCTGTTTGTGGTGAGGTGGATGGACCTGGAGTCTGTTGTGCAGCGTGAAGTGGGTCAGAGGGAGAAAGACGGGTACCGTGTGCTAGCACTTGTGTATGAAATTTAATGGAAAAAAATGTCATGAAGAGCCTGGGGGTAGGACGGGAATAGAGACGCAGACCTACTGGAGAGTGGACTTGGGGATATGGGGAGGGGGAGGGGTGGGCTGTGACAGAGTGAGAGAGTGGCATGGACATATATACACTACCAAACGTAAAATAGATAGCTAGTGGGAAGCAGCCGCATAGCACAGGGAGATCAGCTCGGTGCTTTGTGACCGGGGTGGGGTGGGGAGGGTGGGAGGGAGGGAGGGAGATGCAGGATGGAGGAGATATGGGAACATGTGTGTATGTGTAGCTGATTCGCTTTGTTGTAAAGCAGAAACTAACACACCATTGTGGGGCAATTGTACTCCAGTAAAGATGTAAAAAAAAAAAACAAAAAAAAAACTAATCACAAGGAAGAGGTTCATCAATTCCCCTTCACCTTACTATGCCTTGACGGGCAAGCAGATAGCAGTATTAAGTGTCTTCAGTCACTGTAGTCATCATTTAGTGATGGTTGGTCACTATCATTAAGCTACTCCTCCATCTGCCATTATTAGGGTAGGATATCAAATACTATCCAGTTTTGTCAGTTCAATGTCTTACATGTTTCTACTTTCAGAGAAGTTTTCTAAGTACTATTATACATGATTATTAAAAAATATATAATAACAAATGGTCCCTTCCCCAAAGAAGGGTTAGTCAGTTTTCCTCTTCCATTGTTCTCAGATGGGGATTAACAAACATTTTTGAAAAGGTCCAGATAATAAATATTTCAGGCTTTGTTGACCAAGAGGCAAAATCAAGACTATTATGTAGGCACTCATATGACATGAAAGAGAACAAATTTCCACACATATTTTATTCATGAAATTAAAGACATTATTTATAAACACTGAAAGCTGAATTACATATGATTTTTATGTATCACAAAATATTCTTTTAATTTTTTCCCTCAACCATTTAAAAATGTAAAAACCGTTCTTTCTTGTGGTCCTACAAAAACAGACTAGGAGGGGTGCTTGAGAGAAGGGGGTCAGGAGTGGTAGATTTGGCTGTAGTTTGTCAAAATCTGTTTTAGTAAATACCTAACATGGAATCCACTAATCGAAGTTCCTAACTTTAAAAGGAAATAAATGGGCTTCCCTGGTGGCACAGTGGTTGAGAGTCTGCCTGCCGATAGAGGGGACATGGGTTCGTGCCCCGGTCCGGGAAGATCCCACATGCCGCGGAGCGGCTGGGCCTGTGAGCCATGGCCGCTGAGCCTGCGCGTCCGGAGCCTGTGCTCCGCAACGGGAGAGGCCACAACAGTGAGAGGCCCACGTACAGCAAAAAAAAAAAAAAGGAAATAAAGTTTACTATCAAATATCTCTGAATCGGGTATCCATGACCTGCGAGATGCAATAGATAATGTACAGAGTATTTTTAACAGGACTCTCTGGAATGGTTGCAAGCTAGAAAAGGCTAAATTAAGGAGATGGGCTACAGGCTAAGATAAGAGGATCCATGGTAGAGGGTTGAAGCGATGAGAGAAATAGGTGAAGGAGATTAAGAGGTAGAAACCTCCAGTTATAAAATAAATAAGTCACGAGGACATAATGTACAGCATAGGGAATATTGTGAATAGTACTGTAATAACTTTGTATGGTGACAGATGGTAACTAGACTTACATGGTGTCATTTTGTAATGTATAGCAATATCAAGTCACTATGTGCATCAGGAACTAGCATAGTGTTGTAGGTCAATTATGCTTCAAAAAACAAACTCATAGAAAAAGAGATCAGATTTGTGGTTACCAGAGGTGGGGAGTTGCAGGGAGGGGGGAATTGTTCCAAATAAATAAGTACTAAAGATGTAATGTACAACATGATAATACAATTATATCTGCTTTTGTTTTAAGACAGTTGTTCAGCGTAAATTCTAAGAGTTCTCATCACAAGGAAAACAGGTTGTTTTTCTTTTTCTTTTATTTTGTATCTATATGAGATGGTGGATGTTCACTAAATATCGTGTTACTCATTTCATGATATATGTAAGTCAAATCATTATGCTGTACCCCTCAAACACTGTTCCAGTCTATAAAACTGGAAGGAAAAAAAAGAGGACCACTAGTAGGACTGATATTAGAGATGGTTTCAAGTAGAACTTGAAACACTATTAGGATTTTCTATACTCATATTCTCTCTGCTTTCCTCTGAGTGCAGATTCCATTCTCAGCTACTGCAGAAGGGTCTTCTCCAGCAGGTGGAGAACATACCTACAGGCAGCATTAGGCTCATGTGCCAGCTTGCCTATCTCAAGAGGATGATTTCTCTATCACTGGTTCAGTATATACAATCCCAGGAAGGACCACTGTAGCAGATGCTGTCAGAACTTCACCCGTATCCTCTCAGGGTCAGGACGATTTTTTATGCACATGTCTCCCAGTGGGCTGTCACTCTCAACAGCCAACACCTGCATCTCTTTGTTGAGGGACTTGCCCTCAGACAGCTGGAACCAGCTTGGCCTGCCCACACAGATTGCTAGAAGTGTCTGGAAATTTATGTCTTTAGTTCCTTTACCCAAAAGTCAGGTGTAGTCTACACAGTTTTCAGAGCTTTCCTATGGGATTGAACCAAAGGTATCTGTGTAGGAAAGAGTTAACATATCAAGGACTGAAACTGCTAACCTTAAAAAGTCCACTTGCAAGGTTGGCCCTTGGTTGGCATCTGGGAACTTGGATTTCAGAAGGGTTTCCACCATTCTCTGATAAGCTGTACAAACAATATGGTTCATGCTGAACACCAGCTTTCCTTCTGGGAGTTTGGAACTTTGGTAAGTGCCAGGCTGAGGGTGCCTATGTGACCAGCCCCCAACAAAAGCCTTCGGCACTTAGCCTCTAATGAACTTCCCTGGTTAGTAACATTTCATATGTGTTGTCACACTCATTTACAGGGGAAATTGAGTGTCTTGTGTGACACCAGTAGAAGAGGATTCAAGAAAGCTTATGCCTGGTTTCCTCTGAGCCTCACCCTACACACCCTTTTTCTTTGCTCATTTTGCTTTGTATCCTTTCACTGTAATAAATCATAGCCATGAGCACGATTATATGCTGAGTCCTGTGAATCCTCCTAGTGAATCATCAAACCTGGGAGTGGTCTTGGGGACCCTGACACAATACCCTTCATAGGATCTTGCTTGACATCACAGCCTTGCTTGGTGTTCTTCCTTTCCAATATCACTCCCTTCCTCTAACTTTTCTCTAGATGTCTCTTGGACTATTTCCTAATAAATCATTTCATAGCACTCCTCATCTCAGGGTCTACTCCTGGGGGACCCAATCTAAGACAGATTCTGACTGTTTCAAGCCTTAAGTAATGACTGTGATCAGGAAAGAAAAAGGTGTTCTGATCAACTGTCCAAATCTTGAGCACATGCTCACATGTGCTGTCAGGGAGAAAAGGACCTTTCACCGAAAGTAGGTGGAAGGGGAGGCAGGTGCTACACAAACACAGATAATATGGCCTTTTCCTATATCTAAAGGCTTGTACACTAACATAACATGAGGTTCTTGAGTGAATACCCACATCTAAAATTGCCTTTCTTTTCCTTTACTGGTCATTTTTTCACAAAGGGAGATTTTATTACTTTGCAGGTAAGTGGTACAGTATAGCTACAGGATATGCAATTAGAAAAAAAAAAAAAATCAAAGCCTTGTTGAAATGAAGATCCTTGCCCATTTGTAAACTTTGCTCCTAGCTAAATGACTTGTATCCCACAAACCAGCTTTTCAGCACCTAGCTCAAGTTTATGCCTTGGAAAAATGAAAAATTACTTTACATCATAAAGTTTCAATGGAAACGCTAAACATTAAATCCATAAAATTCCAAAGATATATTGTACCTAATTTATTAAGCTAAAATTCCATCATGAATTTGCTGATCTTTTAAAACATGATGCTAACTAGATGGAGTGTCACACCTGCCAGATGCATCCCATATCTATAAGCATTTTCTCAAAAAGTATTTTTCTCCTACCTTTCAAATATATATTCCTGGAGCATCTCCCCTTTCATGTTTTTTGTTTTTCTTAACTAGGGTTTCTTTTATCCATTTGTTTAAAAGTTTGATTATAAAAGAAATACATTCACATTCAAAACATTTCAAAAGTTACAGATATGTTCATAGTGAAAGTACAAGTCATTAATAATATTAACCTACCAGAGATAAGCATTGTTAAGGCTTTTTGATGAATAAAGATGTGCCTGCTTACTAAAAAAAAGGTTCATATGATTAATACCATCTTGTCATTCCCTTTTTTTGCACTTAAGAAAATGTCACAGGCATGTTCCTAGGTCACAATAATTGCACAGGAATCTACCTCGTTTTTTCTAATGGCCACAAATACTCTATGTTATGACCATCACCACTTATTTAACTATTTCTCTATTAATAGTGGCATTTAGGTTGCTTCTAATTTTGCATTACCTGAACAATTGTGCAGTAAAATACTATGGTACACATTTCTTTAATATCTTTTGGTAGCATTACTGCAGGATGAATTCCTACAAGTTGACTTTGAAACAAAATATATGCACATTTAAATTTTTGAAAATAATTTTGAAATTGGCTCAAAAAGGCTAGACCCATTTTAATCCCTTCACTAGTGTACAAAAGTACTGATTTCCCTGTATCTTCATCAACATTAAGTATTTTAGGTCTCCAAAAACTTTTCCAATGTGAAAAGAGAAAATATACTTTTAATTTGCATGCTTTGGTAATTAGTGACTTTGAGTACCTTTTCAACTGTCTGTTAGTTATTTATAGATCTACATTAATATATTAACTTTTCAAAAAAATTTTGTTTTATAAATTGACATAACTTTTTTTCTAGTAGGAGCACTTATAAATTTTTGATATTAATCATTTAACAGTCATATGTAATAAAATGCTTTTCCTATTTTCGTTTCTCCTTTAGTATTTTTAAGGCAAATGATTTTTTAAATTCCAGACTCAAATTTTTCTGTTATCCAATTTGTTCATTTTACTCTTATGGTTTCTCACTTTGTTGTCTTATTAACAAATTAACATATTTACTCCCACCTCCATATTTCAAAACTATTTCCCTGTATTTATAATAAACTGGTACAATGCATGCATCTTTCTCTTTGCATCTGTTTGTTTCTACTTTGAAGCTTCACCTTTAAAATATGTGTCCCTTATCATCAAATTCCACTTAATCATCACTTAGCCTAGCCAAGTACATTTCTTTCCTTTCATCTTTGCTAAAGCCAATCTTCCATTCTCATAAATTCCTTATCTGAATTTCACCCAATTTAACTAATTGGTTCTTCTCCATCCATCTAAGGCTTAAAGGAGTAAGCATGCTTTTTCAAGTGCAGATTCATTAGTTACATGCAGAGGATGAGTTCTGCCTTTTTCACATAATGCTTTCCTTTCCAGCTAAATTAATGGGAGCCATGTTTCTTGCTCTATCACACAAGAAATCCAATTTGCACTCATGTCTCTACATTTCTCTTTTAATGACTCAAATATGCCTAAAATGAAAACACTGTCCCCTGTCTCTACTTTTGTCTTCCCCTCAGTTGGGTTCCCCCTCTTGGCTTTCTTAGTTGGCACCTAGTTACTACTATATTACTTTCCTAAAACTAAGTACCATAAACCGGATGGATTAAACAACAGAAACTTATTCTGTCATAGTTCTGGAGACTAGGAGTCCAAACTCAATGTGCTGGTGAGCAGGGTTAGTCCCTTCTAAGGGCTATGAGGGAGAAACCTGTTCCATGCCTCTCTCCTGGCTTCTGGTGGGTTGCTAATGATATCTAGCTTTCCTTGGGTTATAGAAGCATCACCCTAATCTCCGCCTTCATCTTTACATGGTGTACTCCCTGTGTGTTGTCTGTGTCCAAATTTCCCCTTTTTATAAGGATATCAATCATATTGCTTTAGAGGCCCACCCTCAGTACGACCTCATCTTAACTACAAGGTTGTGTTACTGTGTAGGTCAATGCTATGGACAACTGGGGCTGATCCAACTGTCTTGCGGAATCTCTGAGGATCCATGGAGAACAGGTCTCAGAAATGCCTGCCTGACAGGGAAGAGATAGGTATTTACTCATAAGCTCCCAGTTTTCCATCCCCTATTAGTCAAAGTTTGTCCCACTTCTCTGTGTGTGTGTCAGAATGGCTGAGCAGGTTCTGCAGGTAGCCCCCTGGGCCTAGGAGCCCCAGATCAGGAAATAAGAAATGTGGTGGAGCTGAACTGAGATGCTGTTAGCTTATACCTTTGTGCAGCTGGTTACTGTAGCAATGGCTGGAGTAAATGTGTGGGGCAATGTGATGTGAGGTGGGACATTAGGGGTCCAATATAAGTGGGAAGAAATACAGGCTTTGTCTTAAAATCAGTTAGGTATCTCTAAAGCTCATTTCATCATCTCAGCGGGGAGACCAAGAAGTAGCCTGAAGAGAGGTCCTCTCCAGCGCGGAAAAGAGGTGGCCAGTTTCCTGGTACAACGTTTGAAAGTTTTATTGGCTACAATGAACACACAGACTTTATGTCACTGATGCTGGTGGGGTCTTTATAAGAAATAGGGAGCACAGGACAAGGGTGAGATGTGTGTAATGAGATAGGAGGGCAAAAAATATGTTCTGTATGGGGAATGTTGAGTTAGAAGTGTCAAGGGCAGTTCAGATGGCAATGTTTATCACACAGTCAAGAATTAGAGTTTAGGGGCTTAGGTATAGCCTGGAACTGAAAATTAAGTAGCCATCCATAAAAGTGTCTTAATAAAAAAAAAAATCAGAAACATGGTTGAAATTATCAGTGGAAATTAGAGAGGAAAAAAAGAAAGAAGCTAAATAAAATAAGGTAACATTTATATTTAGAGTTTGGAAAGATGAAGTATCAGAGAATGAGTCATAAGACATATGAAATAACTAGGGGAATCAAAAGAAGACTGGTCAAAGAAGTTAAGAAGAAAGAGAATTTTGAGGAAGAAGAGGCCAAAAATGTCAAATGCTGCCAAACTTCAAAGCAGTTAAAGGAACTGAGAGTTAAATAAGTCTGCAGTTGTGTGTTGTCTATGCTGGTAAACCAAGGGGAATTGTTGGAGCAAATATCTAGATGATTCCATAAAATGTTTACTGAATGCCTGTTGAGTATTCAGTACTGTGCTACCTGACACTTCATGTGTCATCTCAAGAAGCTTATAGTTGGGAATGTAAGTATAGAACATATAATGTTAGATAACAATACAATAAAATTTAAGTTAGGTCTACTTAACATTTTAAGGGCTTAGAGAGAGAACTGTCTGTGTAGTATGCATATCTATACGTACTACACAGACACACACACATATGTATATGTTCCATGATTTTTTAAGGAAACTTTTATTCTGAGATATTTGGAGAGTTAAAGGAAGTTGCAAGAAATAATATAGAGAGATCTTGTGTGCCCTTTGCCCAGTTTTCCTTGATTCTAACATCTTGCAAAACTATGGTACAATATCACAACCAGGATACTGATACAGAATATTTTCATTCCTTTATATTGCTGAGTAGTATTCCATGGTATGACTTTACCACAGTTTGTTTAACCATTCACCATCTGGGTTGTTTCCAGTTCGGGCTATTACAAATAAAGCCACAATACACATTGGTGTACAGGTTTTTATGTGGACATGTCTTTACTTCTCTGAGATAAACACCCAAGTGGGCAATTTCTGGGTCACAAAGTAGTTGCATGTTTAGTTTTTACAGGAACTGCCAAACTGAGTGACTATAGCATTTTATATTCCCACCAGCAATGCATGAATGATCCGGATTTTTCATATCCTTGTTAGCGTTTGGTTTTGCCACCATATTTGACTTTAGCTATTCTAATAGATATGTAGTGATACCTCACCGTGGTTTTAATTTGCATTTCCATAATGGCTAACGATGCTGAACATCTTTTTATGTGCTTATCTGCCACCATATGAAAACCTTGGTAAAATGTCTTTTCATGTCTTTTGCCCATGTTCTAATTGAACTGTTTACTTTCAGATTGTTCAAATTTGAGAATTCCCTGTGTATTCTAGATACTGCATGACAAAGTGTGATTTGCAAATATTTTCTTCCACTCTGTTAATATGTCTTTTCATCCACTTAACAGTGTCTTGCAGAGCAAAAATTTTAAAATTTTATTGAAGTATAACTTATTGATTCTTCTGTCCTTTTATGGTTCATGACTTAGTGTCAAGTCAGGAACTCTGCCTAGCCCTAGATCTTGAAGATTTTCAGGATGTTTATTCTTAAAGATTTACAGCTTTGCATCTAACATTTAAGTCTGGGATGTCTTTTTTTTTTGCAGTACGCGGGCCTCTCACTGTTGTGGCCTCTCCCGTTGCGGAGCACAGGCTCTGGACGCGCAGGCTCAGCAGCCATGGCTCACGGGCCCAGCCGCTCCGCAGCATGTGGGATCCTCCCGGACTGGGGCATGAACCAGTGTCCCTTGCATCGGCAGGTGGACTCTCAACCACTGTGCCACCAGGGAAGCCCCTGGGATGTCTTTTAGTTAAATTTTTCATAAGGTGTGAGACTTATATTAGGTTTTCTGGGGTTTTTTTGTTGTTGTTTTATTTTTCTTTTTGGCTATAGATGTCCAGTTGCTCCAGCACATTTGTTGAAAAGGCCATCCTTCTTGCTTTAAATTGTTTTTGCACTATTGTCAAAAATTATGTGGGCTTAGTTTTGTAGGTATATTTGGGTTTTCTATTGTCCATTGATCTGTGTGTCTATCCTTCTACCAATGTCACACAGTTTTGATTACTGTTGCTATATAATAAATCTTGAAATTGGGTAGACTGATTTCTCCTTCTTTCTTCTTTTATCTATTCTACTTCTTTTGCTTTTCCATGTAAATCTTTGAGTACTCTTGTCTATATCCCCAAAAAGTGTAACTGAGGTTCTGATAAAAATTACATTAAACCTGTAAATCAGTTGGGGGAAGAATTGACATCTTTGCTATATTAAGTTTTCCAATCCATGAACAGGTATGTCTCTCCATTTATTTAATCTTCTTTCATTTCTTTCACAAAGTTTTCATCATATATGTCCTGTTCATGTTTTCATAGATTTGCACCACAAGAATACTGGTTTTTGAGCAATTATAAATGATGTTGCATTTTAAATTTCAGTGTCCACATGTTCATTGCTAACATACAGAAATACAATTGATTTAACATATTTTTCTGTATTCTGTGACCTTGCTGAACTCACTTAGAGCTAGAGTTTTGTTTGTTCGTTTGTTTTTTGATAGATTCCTTGGGGTTTTCTACATAGATAATTATGCCATCTGCAAATAGGGGCAGTTTTATCTCTTCCTTTCTGATCTGTATTCCCTTTATTTACTTTTCTTGTCATAATGCCCTGGATAGAACTTCTAGCACTTGAATTAAGAGTGGTGAAAGTGGACATCCTTACCTTGTTCTTGATCGTAGGGGGAAGGCATTCAGTCTTTCACTGTTAGATATAATGGTAGCTGTGGGCTTTTTCTGTAAATGCTCTTTATTAAGTTGAGGAAGTTCCTCTCTATTCTTATTTTTCTAAGAGGTTTTATCATGAATGGATGTTGAATACATTTCTTAAGTTAAAATATCATTTACTTATTCACATACTTGGGCCCTTTTCGATTTTACACTATTACAAAAATATTTGAAAAAAGCCTCAAGGCAAAGGAGAGACTTAAGGATAGATGGCCAGAAGAAATGAATACACCCAAGTGAGAGGAAAACTATGAGCAGTGACTCAGGAAAAACAAATCATTGAGGGGGAGAAGAGAGGGAATTTTATTCCTAAATTGTTTAGGTTGACTGTGTATGCATCTAATTGACTGTCTGTAAGATGTCACTATATTTAGCCTGCTTTGTCTTCAGAGCTTCCGCAAACCATATGACCTCAGATGAGTCAATGAAACAGAATGATCTAATAGAAGAACAATGGAATGGAGACCCAAAAGACAAAGGATGGGCATCATTACTGCCATTTACTGGGTGGTACCTTGGTTCTCTCTTATCCACTGCTTCAATATCTGAGAGACAGTGCAACAATAAAACACTCATTCTGCAGGATTCTTGAGAATATCAATTAAGGCACTTTAATTAAACACAGACTATGTCTTCAAAACATTTTATCAATTATTTGGCCATTTTCAAAAATATTTGATATTACGCTGAATCTTTTATATTTAAAAAAGAAGTGTTCAGCTTTAAATTTATGTGTTTTTTCTAATTCAAAACATACAAACTGAGTCTTTTAAATTATATTGAGGTATAATTAACTTACAAACATTTGCACATATTTAATGTATATATCTTGATGAGTTTAGATATACACATACACCATGATACCAAGTTACTAAACCACAATCAAGGTACTAAACATATCCATCACCTCCAGACATTTCCTTGGATTTGTGTGTGTGCGTTGGGGGGGGGGGATATGGTAAGAACACTTAACATGACGTCTATTCTCTTAACATATTTTAAAGTATACAACTACACAACACTGTATTGTTAACTATAGGTACTATGCTATACAGCAAATCTCTAGAACTGATTCATCTTGCATAACTGAAACCTTATATACTTTGAGCAACAATTCCTCATTTTCCCCCTCCTTCCAGCCCCTGCTACAAAATAGAGTTTTGAAAATAATAGAAAAGGCATATTGCTTATTCTATATTCTTTCCCCAGTGTCTTATTATCTTATTTTGGCTTCTTTAACATTTTCAGTATTTTATGTTTGGGGAGTTTGGATTTGCTCCCCTGCATTTAATGTTACATGCTATTATCATGAAATGAAGCTAAGTCTCTTTTAAGAAAACTTCTTTAATTTGGACTGTATGAGATATAGACTCTTTCAAAAGCCACTTTCTTCAAAAACACTCTTAATGAAGCAATTTGTAAAAGAGACAAGAGAAAAAAGTAAGTACTCTCCATATAAAATAAATTGTAACAGCTTCCAAATATAAAGAGGTAGCACTGGGGCAGGGGTTGTTTTGTTCTTTGTTAGAATAAGTATTTTCATCTTCTGATTAGAGACAATCTGGCCCTGGGACAAGTCATATTCTCTGTATTGACATTATACCTTGCCCTTTCTTCCATCCTTCCTCTCTCTCTCCCTCCTCCCCCCCTTCTTTCTTTCTGTCTTTCTTTCTCCTTTTTTTTTCTGCTTTTGCTTTGCGGAAGGAAGGAATAGGCAATCTGAGAGAGGGAGTTGAAAGCCATGTATAAATACATTGGCAGTAGGCTATAATAAAAGAATGACTTAAGCTAATATATGAATATCTTGAAATAGAGAAGTGTCAAGTTCTTCTCTATAATCTGAATTTTCACATCTAGCTACCATCCCCAGGTATAGCTCTATCTTTAGTTCCTCAATGTATATAACAGTGCCTGGCAAATGGTAGGCTTTTGAGGAATATTTGTGAAATGAATTAAATAATCAATAAATGAGACAAAAAATAAAGATTAGCTAGACATAGGTATTTTAATAAAAATCTAGAAATTATATTCCAATTCTATTAAGCTATGGTTGATAATAAGTATACTGATATATAAGGGTATACTGATGTATATTACCTGAGTAATTACAAGGGCCTAAAAAATGGAAAGAAGAATAGGCCTTTCTTGACCACTCTTGTTTTAATTTCTTCATAAAATTTATCACTTTCTGACATTACATTATATATTCATTTATTTATGTTTATTATCAGTATCTCTCATGATTCTAGAAGACCTATAAAGGTAGGAACTTTGTCTTGCTCATTTCTACATTCCTAGCACCAAGAACAGTACTGGCATATGATAGGTGCACAGTAAATATTTGTCAAATGAAAGAGCGAATGAGATCCATGAGCAAGCTTCAAGAGGGTCTGCAAGAGCGGTTGAGGGAGACTTGTATTTAATTACATAGAAAGATTTTGAAAATATTAAAACAAAATAAAACCTTTCTTAATAGGTGAGTGGGAAGCAAGCTGTGGTCAAAGAGATATTTTCACATTTTAATCTATATGCCTGTGCATTGCTTAAAGTTTTGAAAACAAGAATGTAAGTGAATATTTGTTTAGCAATATTAAAAATTATTATTCTAAAAAATTATCGAGTTTTTACCTTGTATATTTGTTTTTTAATTGAAATCACACAAAAATAAGTTTTGAATATAATAGAGAATCATGGTTATTCCACATTCTTTTTTCCCATGTCTTCTAACTTTTATACTAATAAGCAACTTTTGAGAAGTTGGAAAATTTTGTTCAGCTGTATGTAAACCTGGTTTATTTTATCTGTAAATTCAGTCATTCAATAAACACTAACATAAGACACTGCTGGAGTCTTTCAGGGATACAAAAATGGAGTAGAGCTCATACATAAGCTTGGAAGAGCTTGGAAACTGTCATTTCCATCCTTAGAGCATAAAAAAATACTGAAAAAAATTAAAATTGATAACTTGTCTTGGGCAGGTCTATCAAAGTCACAGGGCAAACACTCACCCTGAAATCTAGAGAGACAAGCAAATATGGAGAATAACATATCATCTTACCCGGAGTAGGAGCCTCTGGAGTCAGTTGATGACACAAATGCTCAAAGGGTAATTTTGATGAATTGTTGGAGGCTGAGTGTGGACTATCAAAAGAGTGAGAAACTCCTGGAAGCTACAGTTTTATCGGTAGGGGGGCATATTTTAATGGGTTTGCACCTCAAGGAACCCTACCAGGTTTTCAAGGTAAAGAGACAAGAAAAAAATCACTTCATTTCTCTGGCAAGGGGAAGAGAAAAGTGACAATTTGGAAATATGTCCAGAGCAGTTTCCATAACAAAGGCCTGCTCTCCAGTGGAAAAAAAAAGCCATATTTCAGCCAGGAGAGGGACATTTCCCCAACTCCCTCTACTCTTCCTGTCTTATGTAAAGGTGGGGTGGGGAAGGTAAGAAGGTTTGGAGGGGTAAAGGTGAAGAAATACTTGTGAAAGCCACAGCCCATTGACACAGGCCCACTAAAAGTCTGGAATTTAATTATAAGATTATAGAATAATTCTCCTCCACTCCATATTACTACATACACAGGGCTTCAGTGTAATAACAGTGGATTAAAGCTGAAAAAGAGCTGCAAGTCTCAGACTATATTTTTTTAAAAAGTTGGTCTAAGTATATCAATTAAAGACAGGGGTCATCAGAGCAGATAAAAAACAAGCCCCAACTATACATGCTCTCTACAAGAAATCCACTTTGAATATAAAGACACAAATAAGTTAAAAGTAAGGGGATGAAGAAAGAATAAGAAAGTGGGAGTAGCTATATTAATTTCAGATACATTAGATTTTAAGCAAAGGAAGATTATCAGTGATAAATAGAAGCAGTATATAATGATAAAGGGGCTAATTCTTCAAGAAGACATAACAATCATTAAGGTGTATGCAACTAACAGAGTGTCAAAATTACGAGGAAATTTGATAGAACTAGAAGGAGGAATGACAAGTCCATGATTCTAGCTAGAGAGTCAACACCTCTCTTTCAGAGGCAGATAATCAGTAAGGAGAGAGTTGACTCAAACAGCACTGTCAATCAACTTGATCTAATTGACATTTATGGAATTCTCAATCCAGCAACATCATAATACACATTCTTCTTGAGTTTATATGGAAAATTCACCAAGACAGAACACATCTGGGGCCATAACGCACACCTTAACAAGTGAAAAAGCCTAGAAATCACACTAAGTATGTTCTCAGATCTTAACTGAATTAACATAGAAATCAATAACAGAAAGATATCTGGAAAATCCCAAAATATTTGGAGATTAAACAACACACTGCTAAATAACACATAGGTCAAAGAAGAAATCTCAAGAGAAATTTAAACATATTTTTAACTAAATTAAAATATAACTTATCTAAATGTGTGGAATGCAGTGAAAGCAGTAAATAGAGGGAAATTTATAGCATTAAATCTTATGTTTGAAAAGAAAAAGATCACAAATTAGTAGTCCATGTTTCCACCTTATGAAACTAAGAAAAAGAAGTGAATTTCAACAAATGGTGTTGAACAATTGCATGTTTATTTGAAAAAAAAAAAAAAATTAACCTAGACACAGACCTTACACTTTCATAAAAAATTAACTCAAAATGATCATATACTTAAATGTAATATTCAGAACTATAAAATTTCTAGAAAAACACATAAGAGAAAATCTAGGTGACGTCAGGTTTGGTGATGAGTTTTTAGATATAACAACAAAAGTAGGATCCATTAAAGAAAAAAATAATAAGCTGGATTTTATAGAAATGAAAAAACTTCTGCTCTGTGAAAGACATTGTTAAGAGAATGAAAAGACAAGTCACAGGGGCTTCCCTGGTGGCACGGTTGTTTAGAGTCTGCCTGCCGATGCAGGGGACACGGGTTCGTGCCCCAGTCTGGGAAGATCCCACATGCTGTGGAGTGGCTGGGCCCATGAGCCATGGCCGCTGAGCCTGCGCATCTGGAGCCTGTGCTTCACAATGGGAGAGGCCACAACAGTGAGAGGCCCGCGTACCACAAAAAAAAAGACAATTCACAAACTGGCATGAAATGTTCATAAAACACATATCTAGTAAATATCTTGTATCCAAAATATAAAAAGAATTCTTAAAATTCAACAATAAGAAAACAAACAACCCAATTTAAAAATGGGCAAAAGATCTGAATAGGCACCTTACCAAATAAGGTATACAGATGGAAAATAAGCATATAAAAAGATACTCAACATTATATGTCATCAAGGAATTGCAAATTAAAACAACAATGAGATACCATTACACACCTGCTAAAATGGCTAAAATCTTAAACACTGACAACACCAAATGTCAGTGAGGATTTGGAGAAACAGGAACTCTCATTTCTTGCTGGTGAGAATACAAAATGGTACAGCTACTTTGGAAGACAGTTTGGCAGTTTTTTATGAAGCTAAATGCAGTCTTACCATATGATTCAGCAATCACATTCCAAGATATTTACCCTCATTTAAAAATTTACATTCACACAAAAACCAGTATGCAAATGTTTATAGCAGCTTTATTCGTAATAGCCAAAAAACAGGAGTAACCAAGATGTCCTTCAATAGGTGAAAGGATAAACAAAACTGTGGTAGATTCATAAAATAGAACATTGTTCAAGAATAAAGAAATGAGCTATCAAACCAAGAAAATATATGGGGAAACCTTAAATGTAAATGGCTAAGTGAAGACAGCTAGTCTGAGAAAGCTACATGTGATTCCAATTATGTGACATTCTAGAAAAGGCAAAACTACAGAGACAGTAGAAACATCAGTGGTTGCCAGGCATTTGGGGGGAAGGGGAGAAGGGTTGAATAGATGAAGCATATGAGATTTTTATGGCAGTGAAACTATTTTATATACTAGGCATTATGTCTTTTTTTTCAAAACCTATAGAACTTCGGAGCACAAAGAATGAACATTAATGAAAGCAAATTTTAAAAAACAATTTAGAAGTTCAGAAAAGCTCATAAAGGAATGTAGATTATGACGAGTGGGCCTAACTGTTTTATAAATGTATGAAAGAAGCCTGCTGAAGAGGATGGGTGAAAAAGTGCTGACTTTTTCAAAAGTGCAACTTTGAAAATTAGGGGAGTCTGTAAGACTAGAGGCAAAAGAGTTGCACATAAGCACTGTACTCTGGTTGATAAAGTTGTGTCCCACAGCAATGTGGGTTAACAATTCTGAAACCATATAATGGAATCGAATAGTTAAGTAAGTGGATGGCTGTTGGTGGGAACCAGGTTTCTCATCACTGGAGTGTGAAGTTATAAACAAGAGGATGAGGCTAGAATAATCCATGTGGTAATGGACTGAAGTTGGAGACATCAGTATGAACCCACATTTAGCTTAATATAGATACAGATGATTACATATAGAAATATTTATAGATATGTGGACATACATGGGTTAAGATACAAGCATATTTCTTTGCTATGTCAGATGACAGGGTCTAGAAGCAATGACATACCAGTAACAATGATCATACTTAGCATCCACATCTTGTATTCTAACACCATTTTCCAGTAAGAAGAACCAGGGTTCCTTGGAGAAGTGGCTGATTCTAGTACTGAGGCAGGACATATACAAGATGTGCCTGAAGCATCTTATAGTACCAGGAAGTAAGGGAATGCTCAAAAAACAAACAACAACCCTACATTGATGGAAACATATTGAAGAGACACAGGAGCCAACTGAAAGAACCCCCAATTTGAGGAAATAAACAAAGTGCTTTTGGACTATAACACAAAATATAAAGTAAATATCCATAAGTCCATACTAATATAAATAAATGATTGAATAAATTAATAAATGGGGAGAATAGACAAATCTCTCTTGCAAAAAATTTCCAAATAGCGTGTGTAGATAATCTGCCCTCAAGGAGTTTCCATAAATCCCTATTCCCTAACTGTGGACTGTAGACAATGACTTCCTTCTGAATAGAACTTTGGGAAAGGGGAAGAAAGGCAGTTTTACAGTGGAGAAACCTGAAAAACAATACTTCATCTGAATGAACAAGGTCATATCAACAGTGATAGATCATGCTGATAGTACGTACTTTTTTTGTTTTTTTTTTGTGCCTGAAGTTTTTATTTTTTATTACATCTTTATTGGAGTATAATTGCTTTACAATGGTGTGTTAGTTTCTGCTTTATAACAAAGTGAATCAGTTATACATATACATATGTTCCCATATCTCTTCCGTCTTGTGTTTCCCTCCTTCCCATCCCCCCATCCCACCCCTCTAGGTGGTCACAAACCACCGAGCTGATCTCCCTGTGCTATGCGGCTGCTTCCCACTAGCTATCCATTTTACATTTGGTAGTGTATATATGTCCATGACACTCTCTCACTTTGTCACAGCTTACCCTTCCCCCTCCCCATATCCTCAAGTCCATTCTCTAGTAGGTCTGTGTCCTCATTCCTGTTTTACCCCTAGGTTCTTCATGAACTTTTTTTCCTTAAATTCCATATATATGTGTTAGCACACGGTATTTGTCTTTCTCTTTCTGACTTACTTCACTCTGTATGACAGACTCTAGGTCCATCCACCTCATTACAAATAGCTCAATTTCATTTCTTTTTATGGCTGAGTAATATTCCATTGTATATATGTGCCACATCTTCTTTATCCATTCATCCAATGATGGACACTTAGGGTGTTTCCATCTCCTGGCTATTGTAAATAGAGCTGCAATTAACATTTTGGTACATGACTCTTTTTGAATTATGGTTTTCTCAGGGTATATGCCTAGTAGTGGGATTGCTGGGTCATATGGTAGTTCTATTTGTAGTTTTTAAAGGAACCTCCATACTGTTCTCCATAGTAGCTATACCAATTCACATTCCCGCCAGCAGTGCAAGAGTGTTCTCTTTTCTTTACACCCTCTCCAGCATTTATTGTTTCTAGATTTTTTGATGATGGCCATTCTGACTGGTGTGAGATGATATCTCATTGTAGTTTTGATTTGCATTTCTCTATGATTAATGATGTTGAGCATTCTTTCATGTGTTTGTGGGCAGTCTGTATATCTTCTTTGGAGAAAATGTCTATTTAGGTCTTCTGCCCATTTTTGGATTGGGTTGTTTGTTTTTTTGTTATTGAGCTGCATGAGCTGCTTGTAAATTTTGGAGATTAATCCTTTGTCAGTTGCTTCATTTGCAAATATTTTCTCCCATTCTGAGGGTTGTCTTTTGGTCTTGTTTATGGTTTCCTTTGCTGTGCAAAAGCTTTGAAGTTTCATTAGGTCCCATTTGTTTATTTTTGTTTTTATTTCCATTTCTCTAGGAGGTGGGTCAAAAAGGATCTTGCTGTGATTTATGTCATAGAGTGTTCTGCCTATGTTTTCCTCTAAGAGTTTGATAGTTTCTGGCCTTACATTTAGGTCTTTAATCCATTTTGAGCTTATTTTTGTGTATGGTGTTAGGGAGTGATCTAATCTCATACTTTTACATGTACCTGTCCAGTTTTCCCAGCACCACTTATTGAAGAGGCTGTCCTTTCTCCACTGTACGTCTCTGCCACCTTTATCAAAGATAAGGTGTCCATATATGCGTGGGTTTATCTCTGGGGTTTCTATCCTGTTCCATTGGTCTATCTTTCTGTTTTTGTGCCAGTACCATACTGTCTTGATTAATGTAGCTTTGTAGTATTGTCTGAAGTCAGGGAGCCTGATTCCTCCAGCTCCATTTTTTGTTCTCAAGATTGCTTTGGCTATTCGGGGTCTTTTGTGTTTCCATACAAATTGTGAAATTTTTTGTTCTAGTTCTGTGAAACACGCCAGTGGTAGTTTGATAGGGATTCATTGAATCTACAGATTGCTTTGGGTAGTAGAGTCATTTTCATAATGTTGATTCTTCCAATCCAGGGACATGGTATATCTCTCCATCTATTTGTATCATCTTTAATTTCTTTCTTCAGTGTCTCATAATTTTCTGCATATAGGTCTTTTGTCTCCTTTGGTAGGTTTATGCCTAGATATTTTATTCTTTTTGTTGCAATGGTAAATGGGAGTGTTCTCTTGATTTCACTTTCAGATTATTCATCCTTAGTGTATAGGAATGACAGAGATTTCTGTGCATTAATTTTGTATCCTGCTACTTTACCAAATTCAGTGATTAGCTCTAGTAGTTTTCTGGTAGCATCTTTAGGATTCTCTATGTATAGTATCATGTCATCTGCAAACAGTGACAGCTTTACTTCTTCTTTTCCAATTTGGATTCCTTTTATTTCCTTTTCTTCTCTGATTGCTAAAACTTCCAAAACTATGTTGAATAAGAGTGGTGAGAGTGGGCAACCTTGTCTTGTTCCTGATCTTAGTGGAAATGCTTTCAGTTTTTCACCATTGAGGACGATGTTGGCTGTGGGTTTGTCATATATGGCCTTTATTATGTTGAGGAAAGTTCCCTCTGTGCCTAATTTCTGGAGGGTTTTTATCATAAATGTGTGTTGAATTTTGTCGAAAGCTTTCTGTGCATCTATTGAGATGACCATGTGGTTTTTCTCCTTCAATTTGTTAATATGGTGTATCACATTGATTGATTTGCGTATACTGAAGAATCCTTGCATTCCTGGAATAAACCCCACTTGATCATGTTGTATGATCCTTTTAATATGCTATTGGATTCTGTTTCCTAGTATTTTCTTGAGGATTTTTGCATCTATGTTTATCAGTGATATTGGCCTGTAGTTTTCTTTCTTTGTGGCATCCTTGTCCGGTTTGGGTATCAAGGTGATGGTGGCCTTGTAGAATGAGTTTGGGAGTGTTCCTCCCTCTGCTATATTTTGGAAGAGTTTGAGAAGGATAGGTGTTAGCTCTTCTCTAAATGTTTGATAGAATTCGCCTGTGAAGCCATCTGGTCCTGGGCTTTTGTTTGTTGGAAGATTTTTAATCACAGTTTCAATTTCAGTGTTTGTGATTGGTCTGTTCATATTTTCTATTTCTTCCTGATTCAGTCTTGGCAGTTTGTGCATTTCTAAGAATTTGTCCATTTCTTCCAGATTGTCCATTTTATTGGCATAGAGTTGCTTGTAGTAATCCCTCATGATTTTTTGTATTTCTGCAGTGTCAGTTGTTACTTCTCCTTTTTCATTTCTAATTCTATTGATTTGAGTCTTCTCCCTTTTTTTCTTGATGAGTCTGGCTAATGGTTTATCTATTTTGTTTATCTTCTCAAAGAACCAGCTTTTAGTTTTATTGATCTTTGCTATTGTTTCCTTCATTTCTTTTTCATTTATTTCTGATCTGATTTTTATGATTTCTTTCCTTCTGCTAACTCTGGGGTTTTTTTGTTCTTCTTTCTCTAATTGCTTGAGGTGCAAGGTTAGGTTGTTTATTCGAGATGTTTCCTGCTTCTTAAGGTGGGCTTGTATTGCTATAAACTTCCCTCTTAGAACTGCTTTTGCTGCATCCCATAGGTTTTGGGTCGTTGTATCTCCATTGTCATTTGTTTCTAGGTATTTTTTAATTTCCTCTTTGATTTCTTCAGTGATCACTTCGTTATTAAGTAGTGTATTGTTTAGCCCCCATGTGTTTGTATTTTTTACAGATCTTTTCCTGTAATTGATATCTAGTCTCATAGCGTTGTGGTTGGAAAAGGTACTTGATACAATTTCAATTTTCTTAAGGTCACCAAGGCTTGATTTGTGACCCAAGATATGATCTATCCTGGAGAATGTTCCATGAGCACTTGAGAAAAATGTGTATTCTGTTGTTTTTGGATCGAATGTCCTATAAATATCAATTAATTCCATCTTGTTTAATGTATCATTTAAAGCTTGTGTCTCCTTATTTATTTTCATTTTGGATGATTTGTCCATTGGTGAAAGTGGGGTGTTAAAGTCCCCTAGTATGAATGTGTTACTGTCAATTTCCCCTTTTATGGCTGTTAGTATTTGCCTTATGCATTGAGGTCCTCCTATGTTGGGTGCATAAATATTTACAATTTTTATATCTTCTTCTTGGATCAATCCCTTGATCATTATGTAGTGTCCTTCTTTGTCTCTTGTAATAGTCTTTATTTTAAAGTCTGTTTTGTCTGATATGAGAATTGCTACTCCAGCTTTCATTTGGTTTCCATTTGCATGGAATATCTTTTTCCATCCCCTCACTTTCAGTCTGTTATGTGTCCCTAGGTCTGAAGTGGGTCTCTTGTAGACAGCAAATATATGGGTCTTGTTTTTGTATCCATTCAGCCAGTCTGTGTCTTTTGGTGGGAGCATTTAATCCATTTACATTTAAGGTAATTATCGATATGTATCTTCCTATTCACATTTTCTTAATTGTTTTGGGTTCGTTATTGTAAGTCTTTTCCTTCTCTTGTGTTTCTTGCCTAAAGAAGATCCTTTAGCATTTGTTGTAAAGCTAGTTTGGTGGTGCTGAACTCTCTCAGCTTTTGCTTGTCTGTAAAGGTTTTAATTTCTCCATCAAATCTGAATGAGATCCTTGCTGGGTAGAGTAATCTTGGTTGTAGGTTTTTCTCCTTCATCACTTTAAATATGTCCTGCCAGTCCCTTCTGGCTTGCAGAGTTTCTGCTGAAAGATCAGCTGTTAACCTTATGGGGATTCCTTTGTGTGTTATTTGTTGTTTTTCCCTTGCTGCTTTTAATATGTTTTCTTTGTATTTAATTTTCGACAGTTTGATTAATATGTGTCTTGGCATCTTTGGATTTATCCTGTATGGGATTCTCTGTGCTTCCTGGACTTGATTAACTATTTCCTTTCCCATATTAGGGAAATTTTCAACTATAGTCTCCAAATATTTTCTCAGTCCCTTTCTTTTTCTCTTCTTCTGGAACTCCTATAATTTGAATGTTGGTGCATTTAATGTTGTCCCAGAGGTCTCTGAGACTGTCCTCAGTTCTTTTCATTCTTTTTTCTTTATTCTGCTCTACAGTAGTTATTTCCACTATTTTATCTTCCAGGTCTCTTATCCGTTCTTCTGCCTCAGTTATTCTGCTATTGATCCATTCTAGAGTATTTTTAATTTCATTTATTGTGTTGTTTATTGTTGCTTGTTCCATCTTTAGTTCTTCTAGGCCCTTGCTAAATGTTTCTTGCATTTTGCCTATTCTATTTCCAAGATTTTGGATCATCCTTACTCTCATTATTCTGAATTCTTTTTCAGGGAGACTGCCTATTTCCTCTTCATTTGTTAGGTCTGGTGGGTTTTTTCCTTGCTCCTTCAACTGCTGTGCGTTTTTCTGTCTTCTCATTTTGCTTATCTTACTGTGTTTGGGGTCTCCTTTTTGCAGGCTGCAGGTTCATACTTCCTGTTGTTTTTGGTGTCTGTCCCCAGTGGCTAAGGTTGGTTCAGTGGGTTGTGTAGGCTTCCTGGTGGAGGGGACTAGTGCCTGTGTTCTGGTGGATGAGGCTGGATCTTGTCTTTCTGGTGGGCAGGTCCACGTCTGGTGGTGTGTTTTGGGGTGTCTGTGGACTTATTATGATTTTAGGCAGCCTCTCTGCTAATGGGTGGGGTTGTGTTCCTGTCTTGCTAGTTGTTTGGCATAGGGTGTCCAGCACTGTAGCTTGCTGGTCGTTGAGTGAAGCTGGGTGCTGGTGTTGAGATGGAGATCTCTGGGAGATTTTAGCCATTTGATATTATGTGGTGCTGGGAGGTCTCTTGTGGACCAGTGTTCTGAAGTTGGCTCTCCCACCTCAGAGGCACAGCACTGACTCTTGGCTGCAGCACCAAGAGCCTTTCATCTACACAGTGTCACCTGAGTAGGCAGCAAATCCACAGCCATTCTTTCCTTCTTAGTTTTCCTGAAATAAATTTGTTCTTTTGTTTATCTCATATAATGAGAACTCCAGAAATGAGCAGCACAGGGTCAATATGGCAGCTCCATAATGTCATCAGAAACCAGCCTCTTTCTGTTTTTGACATTATGGGCCACGTCCTGTAGTGGTTGCACAAAGGAGACATCAAGGTTGTGTAACCATGCTTCTTGCTCTTGTGAGGAGCACCTGTCTCTCTGCTAGAGTTGGAAGGTCTCCTGCAGAGGTGGGGCATGGCTGTGGCACACCGTGGGGACAAAGACTGGCAGCAGAATTTCTGGGAAGTACTCCTTCAGTATGTACCTTTGATATGATGTGATGAAAATGACACTCTGTCTCCATGGTTTTCCTCCCCCACAAAGTGCATAACCCCCGTCTAATCATCAGAAAAACAGACAAATTCTAGTAGAGGGGAATTCGATAAAACACTTGACTAGTGCTCTTCAAAACTGCCAAGGTCATCAAAACCAAGGAAAGTCTGAAAACCTAACATAGCCAATATCATAGCCTAAGGAGACAGGAAAACTGTGATATGGCATTGTTATGGTATCCTGGAGCAGAAAAAGACATTTGGTAAAAACTAAGGAAATCTGGATAAACTGAGGACTTTATTAATACTAACATATCATTAATTGTGGCAAATGTACCACATTAAGGTAAGATGTTACTAGGGGAAATTGAGTGTGAGGTATATGGGAATCCTCAGTATTATCTTCTCTATTTTTCTGTAAATCTAAAACTGTTTTTAAAAATAGTCTGGTCTGAGAACTCAGTGACATACAGACAAAAAATTTTTAATTGAAACATTTTTTAGGGAGAAAAAATGAGCGAACCTCATTTTGACGTTTAGACAAATAACTATAGAACAAAATAGTTCTATATAGAGAGAGTCAAAACAGTACAAGATGTGAAGACTGGAAGGGCATTAACAAAAGAAAAGACATTCCAAATGGAAGAAAACACAGAAAACTACCAATTTAGCTGAAGAATAAAAAAACAAATAAAAATTTAAAAATTTAAAAATTAAATAAACAGAAATGGATTTAGACTCAGTTGCACAAATCTTTGAGTGCCTAATTTAGAAGTTTGGTAATTTATTAAGAATTACAGGCCTTCCCTGGTGGCGCAGTGGTTGAGAGTCTGCCTGCTGATCCAGGGGACACAGGTTCGTGCCCCAGTCCGGGAGGATCCCACGTGCTGCGGAGGGGCTGGGCCCGTGGGCCATGGCCGCTGAGCCTGCGCATCCGGAGCGCTCCGCAACGGGAGAGGCCACAGCAGTGAGAGGCCCGCGTACTGCAAAAAAAAAAAAAAAAAAAAAAAGAATTACAGTATTTATGCTGCTTATCAATGCTGTTTAAGACCAATAGTTTAAATAAAATACATTAGTTTTTACTCAAATTTGGGACATCTAGAAGAACATTACGAGCAGAGAGTTACACCTTGGTTAGACAAGATAAATGAAGTATTTTGGAATAGTTTGCAGAGATTTCTTCTATCTTTAAAGTTGTGGGAAAAAAATTGCTTCTTAAATTTTAGAAATAAAAATTAAATTTTGCAGGCTAATATAAAGTCCATGAGTAATGTTTGATTATTATTATTTCTCTTGTTTATGTAATCGCTACTCTGCTGCACAAGTATAATGTCTTTTTAATAAAAGATCAAGTATAGCAAGGTGTTATCCAGATTTCTCTTACCGAAGCAACCCCCCAAATTAAAAAAGAAAATCAAACAAGTTTCAAATGTTTACATAAAATCTTAAGAAACAGTTACCTGGGAGGAGACTATATAGTGACTCAAAGCAGGACTTTTAAAATTACCTTTGTTAAAGCACAGATTTGGAGTCAAACAGAGCTGAGTTTTAAACCCAGCTCCACCATCTACAACCTATGGGACCTTCAGTGAGTTACTTCACCTATTTGAACCCCATTTTTCCTCTTCTGTAAATTGGGGACAATAGTTTTCTCCCTAGTTTTCTTACGAAAGTTAAATAAGAAAATATGTATGTATCTCAACTTCTGGCACATATTAAGCCCCAATAAATGTTAGGTACTTTAAAATAATAATTAACAAGGCATTTCATAAATGCTCTAAAATAGTATTCTTTGTTTTGTTCCATGCCTTTCCATGTGTGAATATAAATAACTGTCTTGTAAAGGGCATGGGTGAAGACACCTCTATATTTTATAAACCTCACTTGGCAAAGCTCTGAACTTCTAAAGACTTTAGCTACCATTCTCAGATGGCCTCCTTTTCAGTTGGTCTTTATGATAAATAAAGGAACACAAGGCTATTCTCTCCCATCTCACCCCGAAGCTAAGATGCTGTTGCTACCTCTGCTTTGCAGGATATTGTGTGGAGTAAAGTGCAGTTAATTAAGGAAAGGTTAAGTGCACTTTGATACCAAAAATATAGGGTGATAATTCAAGTCCAAACTTGTTTTCAAAATGCAGCACCTCAGAAATAATGAAATAGTGAGTGGTATGAATGAAAGGAGATATCACACCAGATATTCTCCACAGTCATTGCCTTTTTTTTTTAAGTAGATCTTACTTTTTTTTTTCCTCTTTATTATTATTATTTTTAACATCTTTATTGGGGTATAATTGCTTTACAATGGTGTGTTAGTTTCTGCTGTATAACAAAGTGAGTTAGCTATATGTATACATATATCCCCATATTCCCTCATTGCCATTTTCATATCCAGGGAAAGACCAGATTTCCAGAACCTGTGAACAGTATTGGCTAATCAATAAGCAGAGCACCTATGGAACCAGAGGTTTATCTAAGCACTGTCCCCCACCCTTTTTTGGAGCATTTGAAATTCAGAGTCTATTTATTGAATACCCAGAAACTTTTCTTCTATATAAAGCAATTACAAAGTCTGGGTGAGCATTAATGGAAGTGGACATTTCATATTTTCAGTTGCAGACTAACAGCCATAAGTTAATCTCACAAATTTATGAGGGCATGGCTACATAGGTGGTGGTTCCAGAACACAAACATGGAATAGGAAGAAACTTAGGTAAAATGAAACAACAGTTTGTATGTTAACTAAAGAAGAAGAGAACAGAAAGAAACAGAAACATAGAAGAAAAAATGTAAACTTATGAGAGAATTATCTTTAAAGAGGTAATTAAGGAGTTGTAACAAAAATAAGAGTATGTAACAGAAGGCTTGACATTGTCAATGGCTGGTCACTTATATGTTACGTTTGAGACATAAAATACCAAAGAGAAAAAAGAGCAAAAGAAGAGAGCGTGTGTGTGAAGGGACACTACATTCTTAAAATTGAAGTAATAAATTATACCTGGAATCTCCCCAGAGACCTGTAAATAGGAAACTGAAAGCATTTCCTTCTATTTATTTTATAAGTACAATAAACTTTATCAGCTTTTAGTATTGGAAACTTGTGCATTATTTATAGGCTGCTTACTTTCAATGTTATTCAGGAGATAGCATCAGGAGGCTAATGAAAAAGAAAATTGGGGTGGGGTTAGGGGTCTTTTATGCTCCTATCCAGGATTGAGATTAATCATAAAGATTTATCATTTTGCTTCCTGGCCCATTCACCAGAGCCAGTAGAAGATGCTGTTTAGCCTGTGATATAATTCGGTGGCCATAGGCACACAGTTTCCGGGCTCTATAGAAGGTCATTACAGATAGACTCCTTGCACCAACACAATAACAGCTGTGTTTGAGGCCTCCAATGAAGAGATATTAATAGAGGAAAGACTGAGCAGAGCAGAAAAGAGAGCTGAAGTAGCTCTGTGTCACATGGCCAGATCAATAAAGAAATGTTCGTTGCAAAGCCACTATCTCACAGAAGTCTTCAACCACTTGTCAGTGGCAACAGTTGATGTGTGCTCTGGACCTTAGGTTTAGACTTAAGAAGACTTAGAAGTGGTAAAGGACAGTTCATCTGGGACTTAAATCTCTTTATAAATGCAAATTTCAAGTTGTGGATCAAGGATTGTACATTTAAAACCTAGGTGCTCTCAAATAACCTTTACAAAACTTCCCAGTATCCCTACATTTCTGGTGTGTCATAACGTTCTTGCCAGGTACCACGTATTTATGTGGTCTTCATAGATTCCCCAAATTTTCAGGGGCTATATAGGTAGAGGCTGCTTCTACCCCTGAATCTTTATAGAAGGTTGTACACATCAGTCAGCTGTTTTCACCTTTTCATACCATTGGCACTGTCTTGCTGTTGTTGTGCATACAGCAACATCCCTCACAGATTTATCTCAAGCTGTTTCTAAATCTCTCTAGATATACCTATTGCTCATATTTTAATAAAGATCAGTGTTCTAATAAATTTAGGAAATTCAACCCCCCCCCTCAAAAAAAAACAAAAACAAATTTTGCCTAAATATTTTATGTCACTACTAGGAATTTTAAAAACAATTCAAAAACAGTACTTTAAAACCTCAAATTCTTTGACAGTCTGCTTTGCAGAGAATTAAAATTAAACGTAAAAATAGAGAGAAGAAACTTGTGTCAGCACAAGTAATGAACGTGTTCTATGAATCCAATCAGGAGGCAACTGCAGAGCGTAGTCTAGACAGAAGCCTTACTTGGTGTTATTATGGAAACTTCTGGCAAGGGTACCGTGTGCCAGAAACTTACAGCCAATGGTCAACTTCAGGTCAGTTGATCTGTGCAGGAACAAATACTGCACATGGGAATTGTGGAAGTCAGTGTATTTCATACCCATATCTCTTTACAGTTTTTCAAGTCTCACATCCTAGAGTAGAGTTGGACTATGCTGTCAGCCAAACTAATAGTTCCTAAGATCCTAGACAGGAAGAACACAGTCTCTGCACTATTCTGATACTGCACCCTAGAACCACAAGGAGAAATATATTTAATGGAGTCATTTTGATCTTGTTTTTGCTTTTTTGTTGCTTTTTATTTTACTTCAAATGGACAACTGCACACACTCCTGAGGGTCCACTTCACTAAAACAACCTGAGTAACAGTGAAAGAGAATGGAAGACTATATTATGTCCTCCACCCTTCTGGTCCTTTTAAGACAAAGCCCCAAATCTCTGGTCCATTCCAGAGTCTCTAAACTCCAGAAAATGAGGATATGTGCTGGAATTTGGATCAGCAATTTTGGAGGTTTTTTTTTGCAGTTGGTGGGGAATCCTGTTCAGGCCTCTGCAGGTTCCAGTCTGTCCTAGGAAGCTGGCGGCATCTGATTTCGTCCAAATTCCCACTAGGACGAATCCTGCAGGAGGGCGGGGGATTGTATGCTTTGTTCAGGATGCTGTATGGCCAATATCTTGTGCTCAGTAAATATTTGTTGAATGAATGAATAAACCCTATGAACTTTCTGGGAGTTTATAAGAAGATTTCATTACATCTCAGGTTTCCTGGGAATTGTGAGAAGGCCTGGAGGCCATGGGGATGGTTGGTTTGGGAAGCAATGTTGGCAGGTGCAGTACTATTTGATGGGGTCAGCCGCAGGCTTATTAAGAATACTGTAACTATAGTACAGGTCCTTGGAAGTAATCAACTGCATACATTTAATATATTATTAAGTTTGGTCCATTTTACATTTTTGTTCTTTTTATTGCTAGGTCAGAGAACAAAGAGTTAGTAGATAATGGGAGATAACAAGGCATATGAAAATCAGTTCCCTTTTGTTTTTAATTTCCCAAGTATTTGAAGAGCTAAACAGTAGAGATGGTTTCAACGAAGCATCTTTTTGAGTGTTTGACAAAGCTTCCCCTGTAAAGATTTTTTTTTTTTAACATCTTTATTGGGGTATAATTGCTTTACAATGGTGTGTTAGTTTCTGCTTTATAACAGAGTGAATCAGTTATACATAAACATATGTTCCCATATCTCTTCCCTCTTTGTCTCCCTCCCTCCCACCCTCCCTATCCCACCCCTCCAGACAGCCACAAAGAACCGAGCCGGTTTCCCTGTGCCATGCGGCTGCTTCCCACTGGCTATCTACCTTACGTTTGTTAGTATATATATGTCCATGTCTCTCTCTCGCCCTAACACACCTCACCCTTCCCCCTCCCCATATCCTCAAGTCTGTTCTCCAGTAGGTCTCTGTCTTTATTCCTGTTTTACCCCTAGGTTCTTCATAACATTTTTTTTTTCTTAAATTCCATATATATGTGTTAGCATACGGTATTTGTCCTTCTCTTTCTGACTTACTTCACTCTGTATGACAGACTCTAGATCTATCCACCTCATTACAAATAGCTCAATTTCGTTTCTTTTTATGGCTGAGTAATATTCCATTGTATATATGTGCCACATCTTCTTTATCCATTCATCCGACGACGGGCACTTAGGTTGTTTCCATCTCCGGGCTATTGTAAATAGAGCTGCAATGAACATTTTGGTACATGACTCTTTCTGAATTCTGGTTTCCTCAGGGTATATACCTAGTAGTGGGATTGCTGGGTCATATGGTAGTTCTATTTGTAGTTTTTTAAGGAACCTCCATACTGTTCTCCATAGTGGCTGAACCAATTCACATTCCCACCAGCAGTGCAAGAGTGTTCCCTTTTCTCCACACCCTCTCCAGCATTTATTGTTTCTAGATTTTTTGATGATGGCCATTCTGACTGGTGTGAGATGATATCTCATTGTAGTTTTGATTTGCATTTCTCTAATGATTAATGATGTTGAGCATTCTTTCATGTGTTTGTTGGCAGTCTGTATATCTTCTTTGGAGAAATGTCTATTTAGGTCTTCTGCCCATTTTTGGATTGGGTTGTTTATTTTTTTGTTATTGAGCTGCATGAGCTGCCTGTAAATTTTAGAGATTAATCCTTTGTCAGTTGATTCATTTGCAAATATTTTCTCCCATTCTGAGGGTTGTCTTTTGGTCTTGTTTATGGTTTCCTTTGCTGTGCAAAAGCTTTGAAGTTTCATTAGGTCCCATTTGTTTATTTTTGTTTTTATCTCCATTACTCTAGGAGATGGGTCAAGAAGGATCCTTCTGTGATTTATGTCATAGAGTGTTCTGCCAATGTTTTCCTCTAAGAGTTTGATAGTTTCTGGCCTTACATTTAGGTCTTTAATCCATTTTGAGCTTATTTTTGTGTATGGTGTTAGGGAGTGATCTAATCTCATACTTTTACATGTACCTGTCCAGTTTTCCCAGCACCACTTATTGAAGAGGCTGTCCTTTCTCCACTGTACGTCCCTGCCACCTTTATCAAAGATAAGGTGTCCATATATGCGTGGGTTTATCTCTGGGCTTTCTATCCTATTCCATTGATCTATCTTTCTGTTTTTGTGCTAGTACCATACTGTCTTGATTACTGTAGCTTTGTAGTATAGTCTGAAGTCAGGCAGCCTGATTCCTCCAGCTCCATTTTTTGTTCTCAAGATTGCTTTGGCTATTCGGGGTCTTTTGCAACAAAAAGAATAAAATATCTAGGAATAAACCTACCTAAGGAGACAAAAGACCTGTATGCAGAAAATTATAAGACACTGATGAAAGAAATTAAAGATGATACAAATAGATGGAGAGATATACCATGTTCTTGGATTGGAAGAATCAACATTGTGAAAATGACTCTACTACCCAAAGCAATCTATAGATTCAATGCAATCCCTATCAAACTACCACTGGCATTTTTCACAGAACTAGAACAAAAAATTTCACAATTTGTATGGAAACACAAAAGACCCCGAATAGCCCTGTAAAGATTTTTTTAACCATGTGTTAGAGACCACTTTTACTAAAATTACAACAGGTTAGGTCAAGTTCAAACAAAATAAATTCAACCATATGTCACAAACACAGACTGTACAGATATGTAACTGAACAGAGAAAACTGTTGTTTGGGACTGATTTTTCTAATGTAACCATTATCATAAAACCCTTAGCCATTTCATCTATCTGATGGGCTGTTTCTATTGAAATGGCAGCTATTAGCTGAATTCTTCTTAATGTTACCTGGTAGCTGTTCTCACCTCAGAGGCTGTCATGTTTTTCTTTTCACCTGGGAACAGATGTGCTATTCCAATGAGAAATCTTCAATCATCGATGCACCACATGTGAAGAGCATTAAAACACCCCCAGAACAACCTTTGTGACCTGAAATATGCTAGTTAATAGTAATCTAGCAGAGTGACACCAAAACACTGTATTAAAGCATCAACCATCGCAAGCTTGGAGAACATTCTCCCTTTAAGGAGAACTCCTCCAGACATTTGCTTTTTCTAGCATAACCTGTGACTCATGCAGGTTCCATAGAACTGGTGCCATCACAGTGGAAAATGAACCCTCAGGAATATGTATGTCTGCAGCATGCTCTCCTGTGTCAGTTTCAAATATTATGTAACAAACTTGAAATTGGTGGCATGTGCACAAAGTTCTGTGTCATCATTACTGAATGTCTGTACATCTAAATTTTATTTATACAAATTACACAAATTAAAAGTGTGTATAATAGGGTTATGGGCTTTATGATCTTCATAATCAACATTGTATCACATTAAATCTAAATGTTACTTGATGATATAATTTAAAAACATAATTTTAAAAGTCTACTGTTTATGTATCTATTTGGTCAAAGGATATGAGTTAATATATGGATACAAACATGTTTAAGTCTACAGAGCTTAGATGATAAGTATAGTCAAATATCCAGCAATATAAAAAAAGGGCAAATAAAGAATGAGTCCCAATATGAACAGTGTTTAATTGGAGTGAGATTCCCTATCTGAATAAAACTGATAAATTTAGTGAGAAAGTTAAATTCTTGGCTATTTGATGCCAAACAGCAATTTAGAAGCAACTAGGTATTTGTCTAAATTTTTCCTAGTAACTTGAAATTTTCATCTATTAATCCAAACATTTGGCTTTCTGACTACATATTAATGTTATAATAGCTATGGCTATTACATACACACAAGGCTAGCCTTGTATGAAAGCAGTATAAGCAAGAGTGACAGCTCCAAAACAACCATACCTTTGAGGCCAACATTAAGTCAGAGGAAATTGACAAGCAGCGTGGGTGTATGCTTAGGCTTGCCCTGCCTACTTCAGGTGCCTTTGGTGCAGTTCTGCCCACCAGAGCTTCTAAGCCACATGTGCCCTGTAGTGTTTTCAGCATTAATATTCCGATCTCAGGAAATTACATTAGATGAGATCCTATGGAGGACTCAGGAGTCCTTTTGGCTGAGAGAACTGAAAATGTAGCTCCCAAATCACATTCCAGAGCCAGCTGTGTGTGACTCAGTCCATTTTATTAAGCAGAATTTCCCTTTCATCGTAATTGATTAAATAAGAACCCAAACAGCTGTACCCTTCTTGGGCCCAGATAAAGTGCCATATTTCTTTATACTCAATCTCTACAGTCCCAGGAAATCACTTCACCTAATCATTGATTCTGTTTACTCTCATTCAGCCTTTTTAAAATGTTGGCTAGAACAGTCAAACTAACTTTTTCAATTACTCTAAGAAGTATTTGCCATATTCACTAGCAAAAGAAACGAAAGATGTGTTTTAGAAGCCAGTGAGTAAATCTTGAAGGCTTAGACAGTCATCACCATTTTTTATTTATTATTTGTGAGATAGCAGCTCTTATTGCAGGGGTAGACTTAGAAAAAGGCATAGATAGATCTTAGTCAAGAAACCAATGACCTATTTCAGACAGACAGCAATTTAGCCATATAATACATCTGCAAAAAGGTGGATCTTAAAACTCAGGTTGGAGTGGTGCCTTGGATTCGTTTCAATATGGAAGGGGTAGTGGAGGAAAACTTTTAATGATGGAGAATCAGTGAGGCTATTCACCAACAAAATGAGGAACTGAGTTATCCAGAAGGATCAGAAACTCTTTCATGACTTTATGCATTTATTTCATTCCCAGAATTTATAACATCTTGCTCAATAACATGCTGAGTATATCATATCTCCCTACCCTGTTTCAGGGTACACACAAAATATGTTGATTTTCTTCAACTCAGAGGGGCCAGTTCTTATTCTTATTAGAGTATATGGTATATTGTATATCTCAGTAAATGCTTGTTGAATGAATAAATGAATTAGAGTTTAGTCTTTCAAGGATAAAATGTACTCTGAAGGACAAAATAAGTCCTGAACAATTTTTTTTTTTTAATGTGGTAAGAGGACAGGCTTGAGCGAGCAGAGACAGCCTGCAGACAAAAAGCTAGCAAACAGGGCTTACCTGGTGGCGCAGTGGTTGAGAGTCTGCCTGCTGATGCAGGGGACACGGGTTCGTGCCCCGGTCTGGGAAGACTCCACATGCCGCGGAGCGGCTGGGCCCATGAGCCACGGCCACTGAGCCTGAGTGTCCAGAGCCTGTACTCTGCAATGGGAGAGGCCCCAACAGTGAGAGGCCCACGTACCACAAAAAAAAAAAAAAAAAAAACTAAATTCAGTTAGTCTCTGGGCTTCCCTGGTGGCGCAGTGGTTGAGAGTCCGCCTGCTGATGCAGGGGATACGGGTTCGTGCCCCGGTGCGCGATGATCCCACATGCTGAGAAGCAGCTGGGCCCATGAGCCATGGCCGCTGACCCTGCGTATCTGGAGCCTGTGCTCCGCAACGGGATAGACCACGGCTTTGAGAGGCCCGCGTAGCGCGAAAAAAAAAAAAAAAAAAAAAGCTAGCAAACAGAGTCCCAGCAAGGCACGGGGTGTGGGGATGTTGTTCTATGCTTTAAAATGCAACTTATTTTGCCATATTTTGTAGATATTTCAATAAAAATCTATGACACTGATCCTGAGATCCTTATAAAACTGAGGTTGGACATAAACAGTCATCTTATTTGGGTCATGCATATACAAATTAATTTGCATTTGCAATGTTCCTTCTTTTAAAGATTATATGAAGATATCTATATAGCTACATAAATGTTTTCACATTTTCATAATTTAGGTTCAACTCATTTTGTCTATTTCCTACCATGCCATTTTTCAGAACTCTGGAGCTGAACCCTAAATATTGATATGTCTTTCACTCCACATTTCCAGCTAATTTGGTGAATGACACAGGAAGCTGATTTGTGAAAGTCCATTTGTACCTTAACAGTATGTCAAGGGAATCTTAAATTATTGGGATACAAAATTCAGGTTTCTCCTCAACAGGATTCTGACTGGAAATAACACTGTAGCCATAGGAACACATATTCAATGAATGAGGGAAATGACATTACAGTAACATTCAAAAAAGAAAAAAAGCAGAGAAAATTCTCTGCCAAATTTGATATAGAGAAGGATTTTTCTCAACACAAAAGTACTGTAAAGTTCTCAGATAAGAGGATTTAGGGTTTTTTTTTTTTCCTGACTCTCAAAACAAGTAGACATCTTTCTATCTTTCAATCACTCAACAAATATTTTTTGAATGCCGACTACATTCCAGGTACTATTCTAGGCACTACAGCAAATAAAGCAAACTAAGTGATAGATGTAAAGAAGAATAACACTGGGAAAGAAGATAGAGCATTATGACCTTGCGAAATGATGCTATTTATTAAGGGGTGGCCAAGAAAGACCACCATGAAAAGGTGACAGTTAAGGTGACACCTGAAGGAAGTGAGGAAACAAAGCAGATTTCTCATTCTGGCCAAGGAGAATAATATGTTTAAAGGCCCTGCAGTGGGGATACTTTTTGGGTGTTGGAGCAAAAGTGAGGAGAACAATGATACTGGAAGAGAGTAAAGGAGGGTGAAAGAGTTGGGTGACAAGAGTGGGCTCAGACCAGGTTAGGCACACACAGGCCACAGAAAGGGCTTGAGCTTTGACTTTGAATGATAAAGGAATTGCTTGGAGCACTTAACCAAAGGAGTAATATGATCTGTCTGGAGTTTTAGAAGACTTACACTAGGTACTTTATGGAGATTAAATTACAGTGGGGACTAGGTGAGAAGCATGGAGACCACCTAAGGATGCTATTACAACAATCCAAAACTGAGAAGATAGTGACTTGGGGCAGGATAGTAACAGTAAACAGAGCAGTAGTAGGATTTGCGATATATTTTGAAGGCAGAACTGATAGAATTTGCTGATGAAATGAATGAAAGTGGCTAGCACAGTGCATTGCTGGCACATGAATGAATAAATAAATAAATATTGATCAAATAAGATCAGTCAAATCCAATTTGCTCAGGGTTTTTTTTTTTTCCAGAGAAAATTGAAGCTTAGAGAAGTAAAATTACTACTTTGCTCATAACAATGATAACATTTCACATTTTCATAGTAGCCCTCTTCCATGGTGCTTATGATGATCTTTTGATATGTCAACTCATCTAGACTACAGTACTCAGTTATTCAATTAACTGTGAAGGTATCGTGTAGATGTTATTTTTTTTTTTTGCGATATGTGGGCCTCTCACTGTCGTGGCCTTTCTCGTTGTCGGACGCGCAAGCTCAGCGCCCATGGCTCACGGGCCCAGCCGCTCCACGGCATGTGGGATCCTCCCGTACCGGGGCACGAACCCGTATCCCCTGCATCGGCAGGCGGACTCTCAACCACTGCGCCACCAGGGAGGCCCTTGTGTAGATGTTATTAAAGCCCATAATTAATTGAGTTTAAATAAACAATATTATCCTAGATAATCTGGGTAGGTCTGACTCTTACCAGTTGAAAGGTCTCAAGAGCAGAGCTGAAACTTCCCTGATGAAGAAGAAATTCTGCCTATGGACATTAGCTTCAGCCTGTGCCCAAGAGTTCATGGCATGCCCTATAGATTTCAGACTTGCCTAGCCAGTCTCCACAATCATATAAGCCAATTTCTTGCAATAAATCTCTTAACGTAATCTCCTACTGGTCTGCCTCTGGTTGAACCCTGACTGATAGTGCTGGGTTAAATTCTTCCAGTGTAAAATTCCAAAGGGAAATAAATTATTAGTCAACTGTTAGAGATAACACTAATTCTTGTGGTCTGCTCTACCAGTTTAGGCAAGTATAAAAAATATGCTTGGGAAGAAAACAGAGCCATATTCATACACATAAGCTGATTGATAACATGTTTATGCAACAACAGAGCAATCATGGGATAAGAGTAAAAATTTTAAAACTAGCAATAATTCAACAGTTTCTGGTTGTGTTTGAGAGAGTTGTCTTAATAATAGAAGGCATAACTGGTATAGATTGCATGAACTGTATCTTGGGGACTACTTGCCTTCTCCCATCCCCAACATAGGTTGTATAAAGAAAATTGGTCAGGGGGTAGAGAAGAAAGGCCCAAGCAGGTACAAAGGCCAATGGGCACAATGGAGAGAGCCCTGGATTGGGAGCCACAAAACTTGGGTTTGTACCCTGGCTACTATTTTGATCACAAGGAAAAGGGTCTCATTCTGATGACCTGAAGAAAAGGGAAGTTTGCTGTAACATCCAGGATATTGAGTGGGACTAGAACCAGGAGAGAGGGGCAGTGTCAGGGAGGCCCGCTTCATAGCAGCTGCCTCTCTCAGGGACTGTACGTGTATGAATCTTTCTCTTGCTGGGCCTCTGCTTCTTTGCCCATCCAACTCAATCTCTTATCTCAGCCACTTGCTAATTTATTGTACTATTCTACGGATCTGAGTTTGAATTACTCACAGCTTCTGCTTTCATTGCCCAGGTTCTATCTCATGGCTCACTATGTAGTTTCTTTCAGCTCTGCTTCCACTGTTAACTCTCCCTTTCTTATACATCTTCTAGTTCAAATAATTCAAATTCTCAAGAGAGAGAAGAGAGGGAATCTGATTGCCCCAACATGCAGAAAGAGAGTTGTTGTTAAAGTTTAAAGGCCATAACGCAGGTTATTGGTAACCCACTCTGATCAAAAAGGGTGTGGTTGGGGATAAGAGAAGGAGGAAAGTTAAAGGTGAAAACCGGGGCCAAAAGCTATTGTTATCTAACCTTTCTGAGCACTAACAACTTAGCATCCCTTCATCCCTTGGTTCTGCAACATTTTAAGGGATCTTTTCTTACCTCTGGCCCATGTTTTTTTCTGTCCGTGACAGCCACTTCTTTTTCCACCTAAATATTCCAAGGACTCAGTCCTGGTTCCTCCACTTCTTCTAGAGAGATTCTTGGGCAGATCTCTGTATAATCAAAAGAAGTCCTTGAAACCATATGTGCACCAAGCATTACCTGAAAAAATGTGTGCTAAGTTTCCCACATAAACACTCTAATTGCTTCCAACATATGTTATATGTTGGCTTTTCTGTTGTAATTAAAACTTTAATGTTAAAAAGGAGTTCTCATTTGTAAAAAGATTGATAATTGAATACCTTTCCATAGCAAGCTCATCCTCATTCCCAGCTTTGTTATCATTTGTATGCCAGTGACTGCCACATCTACATCCTGCTTATTAAACACATATGTATAAAGAAAGAAGTATGTGCCAGACATAGGGCTATTTACTGGGGTTACTATAGTGATTCAGATATAATCTCTCTTTCAAGGAGGTCATAGTCAAGTGGGCAAAAATGATCAGTAAATTGGCAATTATAGAGTATGATAAATCCCCCAGTACAGGTAAGCTGAGTGTCTGGACCTTAAGGGACTAGACTGTGGAGAACTTCTCAGAAGAAATGATAGCTAATAGATCCTCAAAAAGCACTGGGAAGCAGGCATTTATAAGATCTGTAATTTTCAACCATCATTATGCATCAGAAACATCAAGGTGGAGGGGTTGGGGGAAGGATTGAAAAACATAGATGTTAGGCCTCTCTCCCCTGAGGTTCTGATTTCATTGTTCTGGGAGTTAATTTTTTCTTTTTCTTTTTTTTTTTTTTTTTTTTGTGGTACACAGGCCTCTCACTGTTGTGGCCTCTCCCGTTACGGATCACAGGCTTTGGACACGCAGGCTCAGCGGCCATGGCTCATGGGCCTAGCCGCTCCGCGGCATATGGGATCTTCCTGGACCAGGGCACGAACCCGTATCCCCTGCAATGGCAGGCAGATTCTCAACCACTGTGCCACCAGGGAAGCCCTTAATTTTTTTAATCAATTAAATTATTCTAAAGGGAAGGAAGAGTTGAAAGTCACTGGCTTAGGTGAAGCTGAGGAGGACAGACAAGAACACTTCATTTATTGGCATGTTTAAAAGACTGAAAGCAGGAAGAGAACTTACCTCAGGTCCAGTTGTCTGGAAAACAGACTCTGAGGCAGATATTTGCATGCAATACAAAAGCTGAACTTCTGTACTCCTGCATCATCAGGTGATTGGTTTGGACTGCCCTGGGGAAGGCATGTGGCCTTGGATAAGGCAGGTCCTTTCAACCGAGGACAATTTCGAGAGAACATATCAGCTACAGATTTTCAGCAGCCAACACACTGACAGCTGTGGGATGAAGATATTACTTCTGAAAGGGGATCTAGGTGGTATAACACAGCATACAACATAGGCCAGCCCTTGCACCACTTGTAGTCATATGGTTCATAGTGAGTTCATCCCACCTGGACCCACATACAGAGCCAGCCTGTCAAGGAACCAAGCATGTCCTCTTCCTTCTGTGTCAGTTGGCCAAAAGGGAACCCCCGTGTGGCTATAGGTGTGATCTGAGGAAGAGGTGTCACTATAACAATGGCAGATAACATGGACTTATTTGTACCTTATGGCTCTGCTCATTCCCAGTTCAATCAATATACCCCTTCCATCTTACAATGGATTGTTGTTAGTTCAGCTTGACTTTATGGCTTGATGGGTCAAAAAGACCCGAGCTCAGGATGGGCAGACTTAGCTCCAAGGTCAATTGATGTCCCATGATTTTCCTCTACCAGGTCCTAGGAGCATAGCAAGACTTACATTGCAAATGATATTTTGGTCTCGAGCTGTTTAACTGCAGATGGCATAGCGTTACTCTAAAATATTAGGAGTCCACTTTAAAATTTGCCTACTGGGACTGATCACAAACTTCAAACATCTTTCCCCATCGTAGTTAACTACCACTAGTGCTACAGGACCATATATGCCAGGCATGCAGGCTGCAGAGACCTTTCACTCTAGGTCTTAATCAAAGTTCACAGTCTTTTTGTGTCATTTGGTGAGCAGAATGAAACAGTATTTCCAAGTATTAAATATGCCATCCCAGAACCCAAAGAAGACTTAAAAGTGTTGTGCTTTTTCTTAGGGGTAGAAGATACAAGATGCGTTAATCTCTCCTTTTCTTTGGAAGGAATATCTTGGCATCTCTCAGACGACTAGACTCCTAAAACTACATATGTCAGAGTCCTGAATTTTTCATTAGATTTATCTCCCATCTTTTGCAGCACATGTGTGTTACCAAGGCCTCCAATGTACTTGCCATTTCTTTCTCATGCAGTCCAAGTAACATGATGTCATTGTTACAGTGGACCAATAATGTTCTGAAGAATAAAGAGTCTAGGTCCCTTTGGACTATATTATAACAGAGGACAGGTCAGTTAACATAGCCTGGAGCAAGACCATAATATACTGCTGTCCATTCCACATGAACATAAAGTGTATCTGATCCTTCTTCCTAAAAGGGATGGAAAAGATCCCATTTGCTAGATCAATGGATACATATTATGGATCTGAGTTTGTGTTAATCTGGTCTGCGAAGATACTGCATCCAGCACAGCAGTTGCAATTGGGGTTACTACTTGAGTTTGCAGAAGTCCACTATCATCTCCAAAAATCCAGCTGCTCTTCAAATTTTTTTGTAGAAGCCAGACTGGTGATTTGAATGGAGGATATAATGCTATGAATCCATTAGTTTGCTCACAAATATGATAGCAATCTTGGATGGTTGGGAAAGGCATGTGCCTTCCAAAGGCCAAAGAACCAATATAGCAATTCTGCCAAATATGAAGTGTACCCATTCCAATTTTACATTTGGGGATTAAAGAAATGATTACATAGTGAGTCATGGACTTAATGAATTCACTGTGAAATGGAACTGGACCAGTCCTTTATTTACTAATTGGCTCTCATATGCTCCTACTCTAATTGATGCCACAATGATGTTTCACGCCCCTAGATATCACCGTTAACTTAGACCCTGTGTATCACACTACACAAAATGACTGGATATTCCCATTTTCCCCAGGACATTATTATTGAAATAGTCATAGGTACCTTGAGGAAGTACTGAGGGAATTATCATGTGTACTTAATATGGAGTTGCAGATCTCTTCCTCTTGAAGACCTGACTTCTCCTTCAAGCAATGGGATCTAGGGTTGAGAACTGGCTCAGTTTCCAGAAACTGAACAAGGGATTTTGACTTTTTACTGGAATAAGTTCCCTTTATCTCCTGAATAGCTATCCTTGACTCCTTTGATTGCATACATCAAGCATACCCTTGTTGACTACTTGTGGATACACTGTGTTCTATTAACCATCTCCTTGGCCCTGTGTGGGTCAAGTCTTCCTGGTTATTACTCAGACTGGCCATTTATTATGATCACTGTGACCACCTTGTTTCTGACAGTTAAGTGCTATCACCTGGCCTCTCTTATTTTGGCATCCTCTTCATTGCTATCAGTGTTCCCCACTCTGTAACAGCATCTTCTACCATCAGCCTTAGCCTACAGAGGACAGCCACCACTGAGCATCTTATTTATGCTGGTGACTTTCTCATCAGTGCATTTTTTTATCAGTATGGTAAATGGAGTGTCCTGTGGACCCTTACATTAAGTGAAACATGGTTAGTCAACAGATTTCTGCTTTGCATAGTACATCCACTCTAGCAAGCCCTCTTCTCTGAACCTTTTGATCTCTTCTTTCACCATGTGCCATGGAAGTTCTGGTATTTTTAGTTCGTGTGGGCCATAGATTTTCCCAAGCTTCAAAGAACGATTCTAGCAGCATGTTAGCACTATCTCCTGGGTCCTTGACAGGGTATTAAATCATGCATCAGTGGAGAATGTTCCCATATAAATAAATTCTCCCTTATCCAAATTTATGTTTCGCTTTCATTCCCCTTCCCTCCCACCTGGATCCAGGATCTCAGGCTCAATTCCCATACATTCTCTCCTTGTCCTATTGACACATGTTGGCTGGGTCCTGCAGCTCTTTGGGTGCACAGTTCCTTCCTTCTGCTAGTAGACAGACCAAACACTTCCCCAGCCAGTTATGTTGTGACTTGCCCCTAGTTCTTGTTCTGGTGGCCACGAGGGAAGGTAGAGATGTGAAGTGGAAGGGAAAGGAGGTGTAGGCACATATGTTATCTTGCTATTTTGCAAGCAAAAGGAAGTGGTAACTTTTAGCCAGAAGGACTACAACACTTCTGTGGGTTCAGAGGAGAGTAGAGATTCAAGATTTTCAAGGGCATCAACCCAAATAATCCCATGTCAAGCCTCTTTTTCAGTTAAGGCCCTGACCTTGGTGAAGCAGATTTGCCAGGTTAACAAATCTATCTATCTCTGGAATCTATCTATCTCTGGAATCCGTTACACTTAAAATCACATTCTGGGTTTTGTCATCAGCCTTTCTGCCCTCAGGCTTGCTGGCTTTCTCATTTTGCCCTAAATTTGAGATCGATTACTCTCAGTCCTTCATTGTCTTTCTCTAATGCCTTGCTAGCACCCAGCCAAAGCCATCTGATTCCATGGTTTTCATGATTATTTCTTTCCTAGAACCTCTCGATTGTCTGAACAGTGCACCTGCAGTACCTTCTCTTTCAGTTTCCATCCCAGTTTACCATCAATGAAAGATGTAACTTTCCCATTGCTACAGCATTCCAGGAGTTATCCAAATTCCACCTACTACCAGTAATGGGGTTCTCATTGCCAGCTAGTAAAAAGCTAATATAGCTCCAAAATCCCGTTTTAAAGCTTCAAGGACAACCCTGGTACCAACTGTTTTAGGTCAGGCTTCCTAGGAAGCAGACTGTGAAGCAGAGATTTGAATGCAGAACAATGGAGAGGGCTCTTAGGAAGAAAAATACTTGCAAAGGAATAAGGGGAGCAGGATGAGGCAGAGGGAGAAGTTGAACAGCAATGCGGTTCCAACAGAGGACCCAGTGCATCCTATGGGGGAAGCACTGAGTTGGAACAGTGTTCAGAGTTGTCACATTTTGAGTACTGGGCTCTATACGCCTCCACTGACCAGTCATGGGATATAAGCTGCTTCTGGAATGGGGTGCAACTTTGTGCATGGTAAGGCAATTCCTTCCGAAATTCTCAGCTATATGTAGGCAACAGCCAGGACTCCTGGCAGTTGTGGAAATGTATGCCTTGTTCCCAAAGGAAAGATACATGTGGGATACCACAGGATCTATCATAGCATGTGTTTTTGCCGAACTGCAAGTAGTTCAGTAGGGCTCAAATGTAGAGTACGAGAGGGAGAGGGGTAAATGCTAAGGCCACATGCATAAGCAGTGACCAGATCATGAAGAGGCTTTCTCTTGCAATGTCAGCCTCCAAAGGATAGCAGTGCCCAACAGGTACTTACTTAGATATACAATCTGGAGCTCAAGAGAAAAAGATCTTGACAGAGAATTATCTTATGTCTGAGACATAGATTTGAGGGTCATTAGGGGAAGCCAGTTCACCTGAGTTTGAATTCTAGCTCCACCCATATCATTTCAAGTCCTCTGAAACTCAGTTTTCTTGGCTGTAAAGCCCTGACACGGTTATTGGGAAGAATGGGTGGGATGATTCACACAAAGCACTAAAGTAGAACTCTCTGAAAATGTTAAACCTTTACATGGCATACTAAACCATCCAACTTTGTTTTCAAGTCAACCAAAGGATTAATCCTGAACAGACAAAACTTCTATCCCCATTTTTCCTTTAAAAACACCTAGGAAGTAAGAGTGTGTGTGATGGGAGGGAGCTTTTATTATGTTATTATTTGTCATTCATAGTTGGAAAAATTGAAGGCTGAACTGTTAAGCTGTTTGGTTGAAATACCACAGCAGGATGAATCAGGATAAACAATTCAGATCCTTAAGCTCTTTGTGCTACTTGTCTCTGTAACCACCAAACTCATAACCTACTGGGAAAAGAAAAGGACATTGATGTATAATGTTAATCCTATTAACAAATGAAAGGAACTTCAGGGTCATCTTTCTGAGATCATTGCTCAGAGATTAGGCCCCAGGTGTTGAGAAGAGCAGACATTATAAGGTTTATTGAGAAGAATCTGACAGGGATGCATTATCAGGTAACAGGGTGATGAGGTGGGTGAGAGGATTGCACCTCAGCTCAGAGGTCAGCCTCAGGTTGAAAGAGGCAATGTGTCTGACTCTGTGGTAGGGGTGAGAATTTTCAGTGACTTCTCTCTGGAGTGAAAAGATGTGAGCTACTGATCTGGGTCTGATCAGTTGTTTAAGTTTCCTGCCTTCTTATGGCCCCTTTTAATGTAAATCTCATTTCAAGAAGGGGAGGGGGAGAAGCAGTCCTGGAAATCCCAGCTTTGTTAGTCATGTTGAAAACCAAGCTACAAATACAACACTGATGGAAAACAATGATCATCCACCTAGTGCTATGGGAGGAAGGGATAGATACACTGAAAAGAGATACATGAGCTAGAAGGAGAAGGGGAGGAAGAAAAGTGTGACCGGCAGCAACTATCAAACAGAAAGTTTTGCTTGTTTTCTGAGAAGAGGGGAGGCAAGGTGAAAGCAAAGCTTGCTAAATATAAATGTCAGCTGCAAGCCTGAACTGCAGAGTAGTGAAAATAGTCCTTGGTAAAAAATAAAAAGAAAATGGTCATCAAACTCCCCTTTATTACTAGCAATTTTTTTTTATTCTTCTAATTCCTCTGTTTGGATTAGAAGAGGAGAAATTGGTAAATAATATAAATCAGGGCTTCTCCCACCCCTAACTCAAGTGCTAACATGTAGGAGCATACCACTGATAAGAATTCTCTGAAAAGTGAATTCATATTTGTGGGCCCATCTACAAAGACTCCCATCCAATAGGTCTGGAGAGGCATCCCGGACTATGTATTTTTAGCCAACTCCCTAGTAATGCTGATGAGAGTGGCTTAAGAATCAGACTGTACAAAACACTACTATTCTACATAGTCAGTGCCCATCCCAACTTTAACCCAACACTCAGGGACATCTAGAGCAAATAAATATATGTTTGCTTTGCCAATTCAAATAAGAAACCAGGATAAGAACATTACTATTAGTGTAGATACTTCTTTTCCCTGGGTGGGGGGGTGGGGGGGATTCTTCTAACCTAGGAGTCTACAGAGGAGAGCTTTTTCCAGAACAAAGGATAATCTGCCTCAAAGTTAATTCCCATTTCTTCCTAGAAGGCAGAGATTGCTGGTAACTATTTTTTTTCTGTGTTACTTTTTAAATTTAATTTTTCCTTGGTAATACCATATCTTTTTAAGTTAATTTTTATTGGAGTATAGTTGCTTTACAATGTTGTGTTAGTTTCTGCTGTACAGCAAAGTGAATCAGTTTATACGTATACATATATGCCCTCTTTTTTAGATTCCCTTCCCATTTAGGTCACCACAGAGTACTGAGTAACTTTTAAGTAGTTTTTTTTTTTTAACTTTCAAAAAACACTAAAACTTAGTCTATATTCTAAGTATAATTTCAGGTCCTAGCCCTAGATGACTTTCCTCATTTCCCAAAAGCACCTGAAATTTCCACATCCCTTAACAAAAAGGGTAAACTATTTTTACACCAAAATAATGGGAAATGGAAAGATAAAATAAAAATGATTGCTTTTAATGATAAAAATTAGTTATATCATTATTTCTGTTTTTCTATTTATTTTTCTGTTAAAATATTAATATTAGGCTAAATTTAATTTCTGCCTTTTCCATTTATAACTACCCAGGAAAGCTCTTTCTTCTCTTATTTGATGTCTAAAACTAATATTGCATTAGCAGTTTGATAAGGAAACTTTGATTCAGAATTGGCCTCTTAATATCTGAGAATTGTAAAAGTTAGGCAATGACAAAGCAAAATATAAATATCGACTGGGGCACACTATTGAGACTGCAGTCTTTGGGCCCTGCAGAGGTTCTCAGAGAGTACCTGTCTATCTCTGTTCATCCAAGCCCTTTGAATTTGGGACAGGCATTGGCAGGCTCATGCTAAATCACTGATTTCATGTTCAAAAATTCTCAAGTATCTCCAAACTTTGGAAGTAGAGCAAACCTTCTCTTGAATTTAAATCTTTTCCAGATACTACACCATTTATTTTCTCTTTTTCACAGCCAAACTTCTTGAAAGGATGGTCCTTGGTTGATGTCTCTCATTATTGCTACCTATTTAGTCTTCAACTCAGTTCAGCCTTGTCTCCAGCCCACCATTGCTTTGAAACTCCCCTTGCTAAGGGCACCAGTGTTACTAAGTCCAATGGTTACCTGTCTAGATACATCTAACTTGACCTCTCAGCAACATTCAATACAGGTTACTGTTCCCTTCTCTGACTGATAACCATATTCTCTTGTTTTCCTCCAACTTTATGGTTTTTCTTTACCACATTCGTATTAAGTGGCATCTCCTCCTCTGCTTGCTTGGCCTCCTCTGTATGCTGGAATTCTCTGGCCCTCTGCATGTCTCTATCTACATTCTCCCCAGGTGAGTTCATTCAGTCTTATAATTAAAATACTATCTATAGCCAAATTAATCTAAAATGTACATCTCTAGCTCTAACCTCTCACCTGTATTACAACCTAATGTATTCAACCTGCTAGATAATGCTCTTGATCCCCTCAAATATTATACTTCCATGTCTTCTCTCAGTGCGATATCTCCATTTTTTCAAACTCTAAGCTCATTCTCACCTCAGGGTTTTCACACTTTGTTTTCTCTGTCTAAGACCACCTCTCCACCACATCTTCACACAGTGAGCTCCTTCTCATCATTTAGATCTCGACTCAATTGTTACTTCCTCCAAGAGGCCTCTTGGTCATCCTAAAGTGGACCTCAGACATCCCACATCACCCTGTTTTGTCTCTGTGTAGAATGTATAGTGACTTGAAATCTTGTTCATTTGTTTATTATTTATTTACTCCCCACGCCCACTAGATGGTAAGATCCATGAAGGCTGTAACCAGTGTTTAGGTTAGTCCCTGGCAGATAACAGGGGCATAATAAATATTAAGTTATACATTTTAGGATGATATATAAATCATGTATTAGAGTCAAAGCCATGGAATGTTGACAATGATTGAGTTCTTCAGAATTTCTTTTATTTTGCTTGTAGTAGTGGGTTCTGGTTAAGCCCTACCTGAAACTCAGAAATGTCTGAAGGACTGTAATATTGATAATTGGTGGGTGAGAAGCTTCTTGGTGTCTGCTTTATTATTTGCCTTAACTGACAATGTCTTTAAGAAGGAAGTTTGTGAGAAAATCCAAAGAATTCAGGAGCATCTATGAAATGGAAGTAAAGATGAGAAAGAGAGAAAAACTATTTGTATGTCAGTCAAATCCCAAGTACTAGGGACCAAGTCTATATAGAAGCAAGTTGCCAGAAGAAGCAAACAGAGCCATTTAAAAAATAAATTTGGTAAACTAAAAAGACACAAGCAATGTTGATTCAATAACCAGGTAGAAAAGTGAGACATTATATTGGGAAAAGGACATCCTCAGCATCTCTGTACACCTGTGACTCCAGTGCAGCATGGAGAATAGGTGATGCTGATCCCTGTGACCTCTGGGGGGTTTGCAGCTTTGGGAGACCTTGGAAACAGTCCTCTGGGAAGAAAGTTGGAGTTCTTACTTCTTGGCTCTGCTTCATTAGGATTAGCTCTTGTCTCAGGCCACCATATTTGCAAATGGCTGTAGCAGAACCAGACACTATATCCTCTCTTATCCACACCCAATGGGAAGCCAGTAAAAGTTTCTTGCTAGAAATCCTAAGAAAAATTATCAGTCTATCCCATCAACTCTGACTCATCACCATGGTGAGAGGGGAGGTGCTCTAATAATGAGCTGAGTCCGGGGTCCTCCACTTTTAGCGGTCAGGACTGGGCTCCCCCTAAACTAAAATTGAAAATGGTAAGATGACTGTTGCCCAGAAAGTTGAAGTGATTTCCTTTGATTCATTCATCAGCACTTACTGAGTACCTACCATGTTCTTGGTACTCTCCTAGGTGCTGATGATTCCATGCTGAACAAAGCACACAGGCCTCCTTCAATTGTAGCAAAATGCCTAAGATGTCAAAGCCACTTAATTATTTTATGGCACTATCTTGGGTAACCTCCTCATTATCTGGAAATGGGGAATGTGCCCAGGGTAACTCTTCTCCACATCACAGTAGAGAGGAATCATTTAGCAGGTCAGTTCTCCTCAGCTGTAAGTTTTGCATGATGTGACTCCGCAGCTACCAAAAGCTACAATCACCCAGAGCAACCATCCCCTTTCCCCTGAACTCAGAGATTGTCAGCTGCTGAAGCTGTCTTCACCCAATATCCAAGCATATGCATGGATGGGAGGAAGCTGTGAGGGCAGAAACATGGATGATGGGGTCATGTCTTCCTCTAAACACTGGAGAAACTTCACCCGTGCCCTCCTGATGGGGAGCATTCACTCCATTTTAATATAATGTTATTCTCAACAGTTATTCTATTTTCAGGCTAGTGGAAGAGTAAGGCCTCAGAAGAAAGAATGCTGATGGGGGTTTGGGTAAGGGAAAGATAGATAATAAACATTTGTTTCCAAGGCAATATGAAAACACCCACATTAAGGATAAGTAGCTTGCATGAGAAAACTCAAAGTCAAAATGAAATATGAATTATTGGTTTTTAGTAAATCAGGAACTAACATTCTACTTTTACCCCCACCCCATGCTCTCTAATTTTGGTGGTAATTCAACAGTCTCTTTCATGTCCAGAAGTCTGTCCTTCAAATACCACCTGACATTTTCATTTTACCTTTCTTTCTCATTCTCATTCTTGTTCTATCCTTTCTTATTTTCCCTCTTTCTCTCTCATCCTCTCTCCCCCTTCCATTCTCATTTCTCTCATTCTCTCGCTCCCCCCTCTTTTCCCTTCTTCTTGCTTGAGCGTGTATCCTAGCAACAGCTATTTCAATTAAAAAGGATGGGAAGGGCCATCAGTGTTGCCAAGGTTACCAGTATTTCCTGCTGTCACTGGAGGAAGTAACTTGTGCATTGATCATAATGGAATCAGGTGCTTCGGCACCTTTCTGCTCTTTCTCTTCAACATCCAGAGATAACGAGAGTTCTCCACACCAAAAAGTTTTACCAAATTTCTCACAGGGTCATGGATGTTATCATTCAGTGAGAAATTACTCTATGGCCTAGATGTTTATAGAAAGGTTTGGGGAAATATAAAATGGCAATAATAACAATAATTAGATTTTAACAACATTTAAGAGGGCAATAATTCTATTCATTTGATATACTGTCAGATTTCCATAACAATAGATAACAATTTTGTTTGCCAGCAGAGCCATACTGTGACAATGCCTCAATATCAGATACTTTTGCTTTTTTTTGGTGGGGGGAGGATTAAGCCATTTTATTGAGGGACTTCGGGGAAGGGTGGAAGGGCTGGGAGGACAATGAGACCAGGCGCCCTTCTCCCGGCAGGGATCTCCCCAGCTTCATAGTTGGTGAAAAGATACTTTTGCTTTTAAAAATATAATAACCATAGTACTTTGTACCTATATACCATCATTTAGGTGCTATATCCAATTTTTTTTAATGACAATATTTTTAAAAATTTCTCCAATTACCCTTAACATCATAAAAAAATTTTACATTTATTCATCAGACTCTTTTCTGTTCATCATAAAAATAGTCATTAGGTCCAGAGACGAATTCAAAGACTGTCTGATATCAGGCCTAGAGCACAAACATGGGGCCCAGGAGATCTAAGAGCAGCCTCCATGTGTGGCCCCAGTTCTGAACTCACATTCCCCAGACTAGTCAGGTTAAAATATTTACAATTTTCCTACATCATAGCTCCTTACATTAGCATACTCTCTCACAAAACCCTTATACTTTCTTACTTTATTCCCACAATGGCTCTGTAAGGATGCACTCTCCCCATTTCATAGATGGTCAAACTAAAAACCAGGGATTTTAATGACTTAAGTGGCAGAGGCCCTGGCACCAGATCTTTTGACTCCTTTTCATTCCTAACTCATTGCACAGCACCTTCCTTCTACCATATGCTGATGAACTAGTGTCCATGCATGTTTTTTCCCCCTACTTCTTTACCAGTTCCCCCTGGAAGTGTTTCCTGAATAACAGACTTGCACATTAATCCTCCTCTGGGGTCGACTTCTGGAGAACCTGACCTAAGTAAGGTTACAACTCCTATCAGGTGCTCTTTCTCCATGGTTCAGCTCTCACTATTTTCTTCCCTCCACCCTTCATGCCTGGGGCTGGTAACGATTCCCACTGTTGCTAGTCCTGGGGTAATTTAACAATCTTGGTGGTGCCCTTAACCCTATTCACACTCTTTTTAGGTCTTTAACTGAAGTCTCATGAGATAACCTTAGTTAGTTGTTGTTTAATGCAGATAACGTAACTTATAAAGCCTACTAACTGATCTCCCCAATTTCCCTTTCACCCTTCCCTCCCTTCAATCCATTCTCCACGGAACATCTGGAGTGATGTTTTAAAAACCTTAATTAGATCACATCATTCCCTACTTAAAACCATCAGTGGATCCCCTCCATGAACAGATAATGTTCAAGCTCCCTGCCATCATGTAGGAGGTCTTTCATGCTTCAGCTGGTATCTTCAGCTTCATCTCTGACTACTTCCTTCCTAATATAATGCAGCAATAGCAAGCTACATGTAATTCCCAACGCAGATCAGGCTGTGTCTCACCTCTGTGCTTTGGTTCAATCATACTGCTCCCAAAGTGTGGCATGCTCTCTTCTCCTCCAAACATCACTAACTGATGCCTCCAGTTCAAGCAAGTGTCATTTCTCCAGAAAGGATGAGAGTTCCTGGAAGATGGGGATTACTCATTTGTTAATTTTATATCCTCAATTTCAGCCTGACACAGAATAGAACGTGTGTCGAATAAATGGCCATTCAAGGACTGAAAATAGTTACTACTATACTAAACAACCTTGAAAAGCCCTCAATTATTACTGGAGATGTCTTTGAAAAGTGAACCAATAATGTTAATAATCGCCATTTATTTTTGCCAACTCTGCACCAGACACTTAATACTTATTCAATATATGTTATTATTAACTTTCAAAACAAATATAAGGTATTATTATTTTTTTTAATATGAGAAAAATTAAGCTCAGAAAGATGAGAAATGACCCTTAGGTCACACAGTGAATAAGGGATAGATTTGGGATTTGAGTCCTTCCATGTCAATCTTCATTCCAAGGACTGTGCTCTCTCCTTTACAGAAGAGCATGTGTGTCATAATGTAAAGTAGAATAGCGCCTATGGCCTCACATAGGCAAAGCCCTTAACAACTTCCATTCCCAGACTCCTGGTCAACATGAAGAAGAGGAACACTTGTTGGTTTCATCTATCCATGTTTATATTAATTTCACAGAGTTTCAGCAGCATAATGAATACTTTGTATGTGCATCAATTTCCAGCCACCTTAGGAGGCATTTTGTTTGGAGGCATTTCATCTGAAGAGATGGCAGAACTAGAGACAGTCAGATATTTACAGAGAATAAATAAATCCTTACTATATACTCTATACAATAAAATACTCATGGAACATTACTTCCCTGCAAGAGCTACTACTACAGCCTGCATTCCTGTGAATATGTTTCACCAGTTCTCTTTAGGGCTCAGCAAGGCCCTGACCACATGCTGATCACACACACACACAGCCAGATTCAGACAATTAAAGTCATTATTTGTTTTTGTTACCCTCAAAACTTGATAACTAAATGGTAGCAGTAGTTAATGTAGCATTTTATAAGCAACAGTGAATTACCCATCGTTAGTGACTAACAATAAATCAGTGTGGTTATACTCAACACACACAAAAAAATCCACAAGTGAGAGATCACGTCACGAGCATGAAAAAGAGAAAGTTTGAATCAGTTACACAAAATCACAGAATAGGCAACTCAGGAAAACAGATCTGCCTCTTTTTGACTTTTGCCTGACTCCAGAGCTTGCTTTCAGACTCTCTTCCACCACAGCACGATGTGGCCACCCTCATAGAAATAAGGCTCTTCTCTGCACACTGCCATTCCAATTAAGGGACCAACTTGTCCAGGTTCTGCCTAGGACTTTACTGGTTTTAATACTGAAAATTCCTGCATTGCAGGCTTCCAGTTATGGTAACCGTGGTGGGCAGAATAGTGGCTCCCAAAAGATGTCTGCATCCTAATCCCTGGAACCTATGAATATGCTACCTTACAAGGCAAGAGGGACTTTACAAATGTGAGTAAATTAAGGATCTTGAGACAGGAAGATTATCTTGGATTATCCAGGTGGGACTTATCTAATCACATGGATCCTTTCTTAAAATCAAAGAACCTTTTCTGGCTATGGTCAGAGGGAAATGTGACTACAGAATAATGGTCACAGAAAAGCAGCATTGCTGGCTTTGAAGGCAGAGCAAGGGGGCCTCTAGAAACTTAAAAAACTAATGAAATGGATTCTTTCTACACCTTCAAAAAGAAACACATCCTGGCTAACACTTTGATTTTAGCCCAATAATACCTATGTTGTAATTCTGATCCACAGAACTGTAAAGATAACAAATGCTTTTGTTTCAAGCTATAAGTTTGTGGTAATTTATGACAGCAATAAAAATCTAATACAGTAACTAGATCGTCCTGGTTTGCCCGGGACTGTCCCGGTTTTAAAACTAAAAACCCCACAGCCTGGAAACCCCTTCATTCCTGAAAAAACAGTACAACTTGTCACTCTACCCCCATTTCTCCATTGATACCTAGGTACCCTTCAGCTGAAATTGGCTTCCCGAAAGATTCCCCAAGGCAGTGATTCTCAAACACTGGTGTGAATCAGGATCACCTGGGGGACTTAAAACAGAGTTTTGCCCTCCCCTCCATCCCTGGGTTTCTGATTCAGTATGTTAAAAATGGTGCCTGAGAGTTTGCATTTTTAACATGTCTTCAGGATAGGCTGATGTGCTGGTCTGAGGACCATACTTTTAAACCACTTCCCTAAGACACAAAATCCTCTGGAAAACCATGAATAGAATTTCATTTCTTCACCCACATGCCAGGCATAGATAAAAATGGGATGGGATTGTGGGCAGGTACCAATTATTAAATCTCATCGGACCCACAGCTCTGAAATCTCCTGCTTGATCTGCTAGAGCACTTGTGAAAACACTTCCACAGTGATGTAGTGGAAGGGGCTCTGATCCCATTCTTGCCTTTAATAAACATTTGGACAGGGGCAAATTACCTACTATTTTGGCTCTCAGAATTGGAGCTAATGCATGTAAAGTACCTGGCATGACGTCTGGGATATGAGAGATGCTCAATAAATGATAGCCATGCAAGAAGCTAGGCCTTTCCAAAACATCACTCTCATACAGCTCATACAATCTGATAAGAATGTGGAAGGACAACTGGTCACTCTACTCCCATCTTCTTGCTTACCCCTTAAATGTTTATTGTAATTATAGCTGCTTTTACATTTTTGTTGTATTTTAATCTGTGTACTGGCTTATTTATGTTGTTGATCCTCAGTTCTTACTATACATTTGCCTTTCCAAGTGACATTTTCCCTTTCATATATATTCTTCTTTTCCATTAGAGAAGACCCTTCAACATTTTTTTAAACAGTAGGTTTAGTATTGATCAATTTTTATTTTTTTTATTTATTTATTTTTTTGGTACTTGGGACCTCTCACTGTTGTGGCCTCTCCCGCTGCGGAGCACAGGCTCCGGACGCACAGGCTCAGCGGCCATGGCTCACGGTCCCAGCCGCTCCGCGGCATGTGGGATCCTCCCGGACCGGGGCACGAACCCGTGTCCCCTGCATCGGCAGGCGGACTCCCAACCACTGCGCCACCAGGGAAGCCCTTGATCAATTTTTAAAATTTTTGCTGGTCTGAGAAGGTTTTTTTTTTTTCTCTCTCCTTCTATTTTAAATAATAATCTTGCTGGGTAGAGTATCCTAGGTTGCAGGTTTTTCTTTGTCAGCACTTTGAATATTTCATGCTACTCACTTCAGACCTGAAAAATTTCAGCAGAACTATCAGCTGATATCCTTATGGGGATTCCCTTATATATGCCTCATTTTTCTATTGTTGTCTTCAGAATTCTCTCTTTAACTTTTGCTATTTTAATTATGATTTATCTTGGTGTGGGTCTGTTTGGATTCATCTTGTTTAGGACTCTCTGTGCTTCCCATATCTGAATATCCATTTCCTTCTTCAGGTTTGAGATGTTTTCAGCCGTAATTTCCTCAAATCTATTTTTTGATCCCTTTCTCTCTTCTCTTTCTGGAACTCTTATAATGCAAATGTTGGAATGCTTAATGTTATTGCAGAGATCTCTTAAATTGCTTTCATTTTTAAAAAATTTTTCTTTCTGCTGCTCTGATTGGGTGATTTCCATTATTCTATCTTCTAGATCACGTATGTGTTCCTCAGTATTACTTAGTGTACTTCTTAGTGTTTTGGTTTTTTTTGTTGTTGTTGTTTGGCTGTACTGTGGCTTGCAGGATCTTACTTTCCAGAGCAGAGATCAAACCCAGGCCCCTGCAGTGGAAGCACAGAGTCCTAACCACTGGATCACCCGAGAATTACCTCTAGTGAGTTTTTAAATTTCAGCTATTGAATTATTCATTTCTGATTGGGTCTTTTTTATATTCTCCAGTTCCTTGTTAAAATGTTTACTGTTTAGATCAATTATTTACCCTAAGTCAGTTAACATTTTTACTACCAATTTTTGAATTCATTATTTGGTACATTGTTTATTTTTTTCATTTTTTTTTTCAGGGGTTTTCTCTTGGTTTTTCAATTGAGAGTAGTTCTTCTGCCTTTTCATTTTGCTTAACTTTCTCTGCCTGTATGAATTTAAGTGAATCAGTTACCTATTGCAGTCCTGAAGGGGTGTTCTGGTGTGGGAGTGTCCCTATACAGACTGCATATGTACAAAGCCTTTGGTGGGAGAGCTGAATTTTATGTGGAGGCAAGTCACATCTTTCCTCAGGGTGTACTTAGTAGTGGTGGGGATGGAGATGGAAGGCTTGAGCTGGCACAGGGTATGAGGCAGGATTCCTCTCTGCTCAGTGGCCATCACCACCCTGTCAGGAGCAGGGTCTGATCCCAAGTTGCTGGAGCAGAAACCCTAAGGGCTAAGCCTGAGCTGGCTTCATTCCCTTTAGGTGTGTGATTTTCACTCTCCCCACATCAGGACCTTAGCCCTAGAGGAGGGGAGTGTTGAAACAAGTGAGGCCTGTGCATGGACAGAGGTCTGATGTACTGCCTATGTAGATGTCTGCAGCTCAGCCCATTCACAGCCTTGGGTGCAAGTCCCCTTTGTCCCCCACAGCTGATTACTGCCCCCTGCCTCCACTACCCCTGACCTGTTATGGAAACACTTTGCAGGACTGGCAGGACCCATGTGGACGCTCAGCATGTATCGGGAGGTTAGCTATGGTGTAGTGGCTGCCCTCAGAGATCTGGGCAGCTTCTGAGGCACTGCTTAAGTGCCAACAATGTCTGCTGCCATCCCACCCAGGCTCCACCCCAGGACTGTCCCACTGTCAAGTCTTTTCCCTGGTCGCTCCCACCCCAGATCCAATGCCACACTGTGACATGGAATGAGTGGGGCCAGAGCATTTGCTCAGCTTGGGTTGTGGTGTGCAGCCACTAGAGCAGAACTCTCTCTGCCCTGCCTCAGGGGATAGCCAGTGTGTGTGCTACTCACAATGGAGTGCAGGCTTTCCCAGCTCTTCTATTTGTCCCAGTTGTCCTCCAACCAGCCAACAGGGTTTATCTCCTCTGTGTAGGACCCCAGGACTGGGACATCCAGTCTGCTGTGGCTCGACCCACTCACTCCCCAAGACATGTGTCCACCTGTTTAATCTCCCTTTCCCTGAGTCTGCTCCCAGGGGTACAGGTCCTGACCTGATGACTTTTCTTCTTTTCCTACCTGTTGATGTGTGTATCGTTTATTTTTACAGCCATGGTTGTACAGGAGTCTTTCTGCCAGTTTCCACTTAGTTTTCAGTGAGAATTGTTCCACATGTAAATTATTTTTGATGTGTTCATGGGGGAGGTAAGCTCCATGTCCTCTTACTCTACCATCTTGATCTCTTCCCCCAACACCTCTTTTTCCTCTTTTTCTAGAAGAGGAAACAGTTTTACTCCTAATCCTACCTTCTGGTTGAGGGGTGATGTTCCAATCAATGTGTTACCCTAGCCACAGGGAGGTAAATAATCTAGACAAAACCAATCAGAAATTTTCTAGGGATTTTTCTAACTGAGACTTACGGGAAACAGCTCTTTTTCCTCACAGGCCTTGAAACTTTAAAGATAAAATTCTGAGGCAGCTTATAGAAATGGTTTCAGCCTCATGGGGTGAGCTGGTGTCAAAGAATGAAAAGAGAGAAGCAGAATTGCAGTGTGGGGAGACAGAGACAGACAGAGACTTGAGGCCTTCATTTCCCTGGATGAACACCACTGGACCCACTCTTCTCCCACTATTGCCAGAGTTTGCTTCTCTGAGATAAAAGTTCCTCTATAATTTAAGATAGCTTGAGTTGGGCTTGAGTCTTTTCAACCAAGAGGTCTTACTGTTACATATTTCATGGTCTCATCTTAAACTTGGATGCTTCCCAATTCCTGTCTTTCTGGCTCTTGCCCACAGACTCCTCAGACAGCCAGGCTTTATCTACATGCAGCTTTTCTTGATTCTCCCAATCTTAGGAAGGGGTATGGCATAGTCATTAGGACGTGAGCTTTAAAGAGTCAGGTCTGTGGCTGAGCTCCAGCTCACTTCAGACTCACTGCCTGGCCTAAGCCAAGTTACTTAACCAAACTGAGTCTCAGTTCCTTCATTTGTAAGGAAATGGCAATAAGAGTGATTAACCAAAAGTAAGTACAGCCCTCTTAAACTGGCGTGTGTGTGTGTGTGTGTTTGTGTGTGTGTGTGTTAGATGATGAAAATCAGGCACTCAGCACTATGCCTAGCACACAGTCAGGCTTCAGTCATAACCTTTACTATAACTCAGCATTCAGATGCTACCAGGGCTCCTTAACTTCCCTTATGCGTTTGCCTTCTGCTGCTGGCCAAATGGAATAAAATTGTTTCATTCTTTTTATTTTTCCCCTCATCACATCCCACTGACTGGCTTATCAGTCCATAAGCTATAAAAGAAAAAAGGGACTATGTCCCCATGCAGATCTAAATAAACCTGAGGTATGTGACCCCCAATGCTGATGCTGTGTACTTGAGATTCTGTTGCTAACTGCAAGACATTGTGTCACTGCTCTGACTGACATGAGAAAGTGTGAGACTGGCTGCACACAGTTTTACAAGGTGATAGGTTTTTGGAACTGAAGTATGAAGGTGTTCTACTATTGGGAGTGTTGACAAGATAATATATGCAAAGCATTTGGTTTCCTTGGAAGACAAGTATGAGCAAAATACAAAGTAGGATTATTTATTGATTATCTGTGGGAAGGAGAAATGGAGAAGCAGAGAGACATACTTTCTCTTTTGGCATCTTTTACATTCTGCTTTGTACTGCAATTATTTCCCCTATCAGGCTGCAAGCTCTGAGAGGTGAGGGGCTTTGCCTTATGAATTGTTGCATCCTCTATACTCCCTGGAAAATAAGAAGTTTCCAACAAATACTGGTTAACTGAATATCGAACGGATAACTGGAATATGTGGTTAATAGGAAAACAACACTTACTTTGTGTGGAATAAAGAATAAATAAGTAAAGAGGCAATATGATATTGATACTAAGAGTAGAGAACAGAGTTTGGGTTCAAATCCAAGCTCTTTCATTCATCAGTTTTATAAACTTGGGTTGATACTTGATATATTTGCTTCTTTTCTTTTCATCAAAATAATAGGAACTTCACTGCCCACTTGGTACTGTTGTGATGAAGGACGCTTCTCATGGCCGGGAGCTCTGTGGCCAGATCCACCATAGTCCCCAGCACAATCATCATGGGTACAACTAGTACACTGTAGTGATAGGCATCTGTTTCCAATTTAGTCTGTGGGCACTGCTCACTCTCCCCAACACCCTTCTCTCTTTGTCCCATACCTTGAAACCTCACCATTGTTTTCCAAGGTGAAAGCTAGTTAAACTGATAAACTGGGTGCATTACTTCTCTCAGGAGGCATATTCATATTTCAGTGTGTGGTTTATGGAGAAATAGCCTGTAAATACTTTAATATTTCTATTAAATATTAGTCTATAAGTATTTAAATATTTTAATAATAAATATCTCCCATTTATTGTGCATCTAATACATATCAGTCATCAAGAATCACTTTACACCCATTATTTCTATTCCATGCCACAATCACAAAGGGGATAGATTATATTTGCCATTTTAAAGAATGAGGTAACTAAAGTAATTTGCCTGAGGTCATAGATCCAGCAATGGTTAAAGCTAGAAAATGATTCTGGGTCTACCTGGTTCAATCTGATTGAGCATCTCTAATACAGGACTTTAGGTGCTAAAAATAATAATCACTAAGCCCTTTCAATGCTATAATAGCGAAATGATTTGGGGGCAACTAGGACTCTCAATGACATTTATATCATACTTCATTGTAGCCTCCTTTCTCCATCTTGGCATATAGGCAGCTCTACCCATCAAGAAGACCCTGATCTAAACTAGACATTTTACGGACTGGTCGTCAACCCCACGGTAAACAAATCTAAAGACGTCTCTTTATCTCAGATCCTTGTAGGTCTTTAACACAGGGCCTCTCTGCTTTCCCCAGTATAGAAATGGGGATCTCAAAGGATAATTCATAAAAGGTTGAGGAGCCCATTGGAAGACAAAATTCCATTGAAGCTGAGGATCAAGTCTGTTGAGCTTAAGGTGTAGCAATGGCCATGGAATCCAGGAAAGCACAGCTTGATCTATGAAGAGAAATAGGATGGAATCTGCAAGAAGGTGGACTTGGTGAATAGTCAGGAAGAGAAAGGTGTGGGCCAAGAATAGCATAGCAGTGTATTCAGAAATGGTTAGTCTTTAATCTCCAAAGCTAAGAAAAGTTGGAAGTTCTGTCTATTTGGGTAAATGCTTTGCTCTTTTATTATGAACAAAGATTCTCTCATCTCTAGTAAAGCAGAGTTTATTATTCGCAAGACAATAACCATAAGAATATCTCTGTTGACACTGTACTCAGGAAAAAACATAGGAGAAAGAAGAATATTGTGCCCCAAGGGCAAAGGTATAAAGGAGTCTAAAGATGTTGGGTTGTGGTCAAAGGGCACATTCCCACACACCCCTTCTCCCCATAACTTTGCACCCAGCACCCGCCCCCGCCCCCCGCACATACACATTCCTCCTCATCTCACCCCAGTCAACTGGAATTAATTGAGCACCTTTTCCATGTAAGGCCTTGTGCTTGGTAACTGTGAGAAATACAAAAATGCATGAATCACAGTATTTCCTAGACCCACAGAATCTCAGAGCTAAAAGTAAAGGCCTTTCAGTTGAAAGAGATTTAAATCACTTTGAATTCTTGCAAGTCTTTCAAAGGCAAACCTCTTTTTAAGGGTCCTACTGCACAATCTATGAAGCTAAAAATAGCAGTCAGTAACATTTTGGGACCAGGCACTCTACTGACCATTTCACATGCATTCTTTACTCTAACCCTCACAGAGTTCCTCTAAGAGAGGTATTATTCCTCACTTACACATAGGAAAATTAAGGCCTAGAAAGGTTAAGGCTGGACTATGCAGGGAAATCTGACTCCAAAGCCCATGCTAATATTTATTTTACTCTACTACCTTTAACTTGCTTTATACCAAAATATGGCGAAGGCTGGTGTGTGGGATCATCTTTATAACATGGGTGCATAGCTGGTACCCTGTGCTTCCCCTGAAATCACAGTGGGTAGAGGTCAGGCTTGGCAACCTCTCCTTATATTCCATTATGGGAGATTTTTATCTTTAAAAAAATAAATCTCATGATACAATAACCAAAGATATGGCCCCGAATTACAAAGGGGGTGGGGGATGATCTATTTTCTACAGGTAATAGTAAAATGGGTTCCTAAGGCAGATAGGGTTGCCAGATAGGGAGATGATATGGAACAGCTCATTTTTGGAGAGCTGTCATAATATAGTGGAAAGCAGCAGAACACATTTAATTAAGTCCCAGATCTGCCACTTACTAATTGTGTAACTTTGGACAAATCACAGTCTCTCAGAGTCTCCGTCTCCTCATTCACGAAATAGCCATCACAATGCCTACCTCAGTCCTCTTTTGGAAATCAATAGAATAACACATGCAAATCAATTAGAAAACTGCAACCATTCTAGTAAAATAGACTATTTTAAGTTATTTCCAGTTCCACGGAGATTCTCTTTAAGTAAAATTATACACTCCTGTTCTATCTCCCTGCCTCTCACTGTGCCATTTTTCTCAAAAAGACAGTTTTCGATGCTCAAGGATAGAATGTGATTTCTTGGTGATAAATCATTCAAACAAGTGGGTAAAAGTTCTATGAAAGAGAGACCAGGATGCTTAAATCAACAGCTGTTCTGAGCATCTGTGACAGATGCCTTCTCACCAGGGGCCTCAGGAATCCTGAGCTGGGGTGGCAGGTGAATCCTGCTGTTTCCTCCTGGTTTTCATCTCTGCAGGTTGGTGTTCAGGAAGAGCAAACTCCTTCCCCATTTGCCTGAGGTGGGAGATGCCTAATTACCATACTTCTGAATTCCCTCTGGAAGGCTGGTGCCAGGGCCTGAACTCAGCTCCACCCCAAGTCTCCATAGACACATGTTCCTGGAAAGCCTTGGCTGTCACCCTTCCCCCACCACACACACACACACACACACACACACACACACACACACACACACCCGTGAGAACACAGACAGACAAAGGCTGTCAGCAACAACCCTGGCCTGCCCAACACCGCACCCTGAGACCAGGATGGAGAGTCAGGAAGACAGTAGGTGACCGGCAGAGACAGTGCTCTGCACAGAATACCTCATGGAGCTTTGATCAAGCCTGTTTTAAATATTCCATTCACATGTATATTCCACCACTGCATTGACAGTTTTTCCCTGGTGAGCAGGCCCTGATTTTCATATTTCTTCTCCTTGCTTTTAGAGAGTTTGCCTTGTAGAACAAAAGCTCCCCTCCCCCTGCTCTGCCTGGTATTACTCCCAGGAACATTCCTGACTAAGGCTGTTTCCAGCTTCTATTCCCTGCCCCCTCCTTCTATTGCTTGGAGAAACTATGTGGCAAAAACTCAGAAAATATTTCATCCCCCTTAGGAAAAAGCAATTTGAATGTTTTAGCAAAAAAATCACTTCAAAAGCATTTGCTTCCACCCACCCCCTCTACCAGCCTGAGAAGCCAGGAAATGAAGCCATATTCTACAGTACAGACACCATCAAGGAGTAAATCAACACCCCAGGGACTGCAGCGAGGGCCGCTCTGTTGCTTAAATACCCAGCCACAGCTCATTAAATGGAGCTGGTTTAACAAGATCACAGGGCTTTCCCCTGGGCTTCTAACCCCAAGGACTCCCTTACTTACCAGTGGGAAATACGCTGCGGACAAGCATCTTTCCTTCTGGTATCTGCAGGCTTTATACATATGGTCTCCTCTCCTCTTTCACAAAATGGATAACGTTGACCCTTCTAAATAAGAAGAGCCTCCAGGGGCACCTGTTACTAGCAGCATCACAGAAATCTACAGTTTGGTTTGTTCTGAACACATGCCACATTGCCAATTTGGTTTTCTTTTTTCTTTCCTTCTCTCTTACTTTCTTCTCTTCCTCCCTTCTCTGCTACCTTCGTTTCTTCCTCTTTTCCTTAGAAAGAGTGGAGGTTAGGAAGAGGCAGAAAGAACTAAGAAACTATAACTACAATAAAATTATGACTTGTTTCTTTCAGATCATTGGCTCCAGCTAGCCTTTAAGGGAAGTACCAGACTTGGGCTTCTTTGGTGAAGGATTGTGGGTTTCTGTGACTGGGAGAGAGGGAAACCATTATCCATGCACCAATAGCACCAACCTGTTTGAAATGAAGACTCTCAAGTCCCACCCCAGACCTACTGAACCTGCAGAGTCTGCACTTTAACAAGATTTCCGGGTGATTCAAATGCAGGTTAAGGTTTGAGAAGCACTGGTCTATGGGATGGTGACACATTACATCTGTCTGCCTGGACTTTTCCTCACCATAAATCCACACTAAGTCACAGGGAACAATGTCTGCTGTTCTGTGTGTAATATTACCAAGCTTAGTGGGTCTGCTGACAATATACACACAGGATTCTACACAGGCTCAGCGAGCTGCAGGGGGCTGAAATGTAGGGAACTGAAACACTGGGAAGGGGCCCATAGGCTCCCTGCCCCTGGCAGTTACTGCTGTACAGTAACTCAGCTTCTGCTGAGAAAAAACTCTCCAGGAAGACAGGCTGCCCCAAGCCCAGGTTATCAGCTGCTCCATAGCCTGTGAGGCCCTGCTGACTCTGACATCATGGAAATAACCCTGGACTAGAAATCAGCAGACCTGGATTCAAAGTCTCCTTTCATCTCATCCTGGTTTGGGACAAGTTACTAGATTTATCCTCAGCTTCTTCATCTCTACAGTGAGACTATTAATACCAGCTTAGCCTGCCACATAAGTTCGTTGTGAGGATCAAATAAAATAGCATATTTCAAAAAGTCTACAAACCAGAGCAGTATTCAATTGTTATTGTTAATTAGTATAGAACAGAGGTAGCTTCAGATTAGAAGGGAATCAATAGGTACAATCTCCTTCCTTAAACAGGAATTCCCTTCTTGCTAGTAAGAGGAATTCTCTCCTGATTCTCTCCTTTCAGTCTTATAAGCTATGAAAAAGAAAAAAAAAAAAGTAATAAAAGGATGGATGGGTGGGCGGGTAGACCAGATGGACAAATGAACATCTATTGAGTACGGACACAGTGTTAGGTATTTTCAAATATATTCTATCAATGCTCATAATAGTGAGAGCACACAGACATTGTGGGGAGGATGCTGTGATGTAGTGTCCCCTTCAGGAATGAAGGACTCACTCTTCCAGCTACTGAGAGTGCTGCCGGCAGAAAGCCCTCAATTTTCAGCCCTCTTTGAGGATGATTTTGACTAAAGAGAGTTGCTTCATCCCAGGCTGTATCCATTGACTGCCCAACACAAGGGTATCAAGGCAAAGCCCTCTTTCCAACTGAGAATGTCTCTGAAGTCTCAGCCTGTCTGTGTTTTCCATTGAGACTGCATCAGAGCTCTACTTGTCCCTCTGTTCATTCCTGC
>NW_006786963.1:2229175-2237021 GCF_000442215.2 Lipotes vexillifer
TCTTTCCCTTCCATTGGAATCCATCCCAAGAGCACTCCCCATAAACCATCTGCTTGATAATCTTCATCCCAGAGCCTGCTTCCCAGGGAACCCAACCTGTGACATAGCCTCATACTAATTTCTTATGTTTTGAGCCTATTTTGTCAACCACACACATTCACAGACATACTTGGGATCAGAAACAATCAGAGATTCACAGGGAAACAGAAACTATCTGATCAAAACTGGAAGGAAACTTGGGGATCATTTCACCCAAACATTTTATTTAATAGGAAAGATTGAAGTTTAAGTAATTTGACCAAGGTCACTTTGCTAGTTAGTGGCAGAGCCAAAACCAAACCCCAGGTCTCCTGACTAGTGATCCAGTATTTTTTCTGTTGCACGATGACATTGTCTAAGAAAGAGAAAAGGCCTATGTCCAAACCTGAAGTAGAACATAGCACTCTACAGCAACTTACAAAGTCAAAGAGCAGCAAAGCATTTAATAACAAACCCTCCTGCCCTAATTTTTGGCATGTTTTCAAAAACAGATACATTAATATTTTAAAATATTGCTGGTTACCTATTAAGATAAGTAACCAGATACATATATAGTCAGTGGAGGTTGTCTGGGCCAACCTTCACTTTTGATGACATATTTGGGTTGGAAGATAACCATATAAATTCAACAGGCTGTATTCTGTGATCCCATTGGGCCAGCTGTAGTACAGCTCTCTTCTGTATACTCATAATACCCTGTATGGTCTTGATTTTGTACTGACCACATTGGATTATGATTATACTTTATGGCCCTGTCTCTCCAGTAAAATATGAGTTCTTTGCAGTCAGGTGCTGTGGTTACTCACCTGGGTGCTGTCATATGATCAGTACTGAACTAATGTTTGCCAAATAATGAATAGTTGAATGAAAGTCAACGTTGAGGTCTCCTCATCCTTTCCTCAAAATATCTTTTCCATAAAAGCGTTATAGGGCCTGAGGATCTCAAGGGAGTTCAGAGCAGAAAGGGGCTTTAAGAATTAGCTTGTGTTAATCCAATACGTTTTACATATTAGGAAAAGAGCCCAGAGGGCTGGGGAGGTGGAAGGACTGTGACCTTATGCTATCAAAATAATCATGTTTGGGCTAAATGCTTAAAAGTAGGATCTAAAGTTTTATTAGTCCCCTAGGTAAGGCTTTTCAGCTCTTCTATGGTTTAACTCTCCCTGATGAAACTTGCAAATATGGGTTTTGCCCCAACTCTCATGATAAAACTGGAGAAACTGGGCCCAAAGCTACATTCACAGGCCCCACTCTATAGAATAAGGGTCTTCAGCCATTGATTCTTCGATTCTTCTGCTTATGTGAAATGGGATGGAGCGCAGCTGGGATGCCTACCTCAAGTCTTATTAAACAGGGAGATAATCTGATCAGAGGCTTGGCTTAACTGAGGCTGACTACATTTCCTCAGGGTTTTTGCTGTCCCAGAGGAGGAGGGGAGTCAGGATGCAGCTCAGAAATATAAGTGCTTTCACTGAGGCATGGCTAGATTTGCAATTCAATGCAGCAAGGGGAGAAAAGAAAAAGAAAGAACAGGCTACTGGGCTAAGGCTGAATGCCGTGGGGTCACTGGGTTCCTTAGCAGTATTGACTATTCAAAGGGGTAGGAGGTCGTGGATCTGGGCAGGGTAAGAAGCATCAAATATATTCTGTCATTCCTGGAGGAGAGAGGTGATTCCTGGGGAATGGAGAAGATTACATCACCAATTTGATTAGCAGGAAGAGCTGGACTAGGACTCGCTGGCACAATCCTATACACTGTGATTTTCTCAAACACCTCCATCTTCTATTATTGTTGTTACTGCTGTGGATTATCATACAGGCTATCAAACCCAAGCTAGGTGGAACTGAATAGTCATATAAATATCATCAGCCTTGTTATTATTTTTGTTTTTGTAATGTTACCAGGTTCCAAAAATGTGCTTTGCATGAAAGTATTTTTTATTGGTAGAATTAATAATACACATCTGAGGAGCTCAAAAGACAGTGCCAGCACAGAATCAGCATCAGATCCCTGACAGTAAAGATGAGAACACAGGTGGGCTTGAAATAAAGCAGAGGTCAGGTACCCCAGGGGAGTGTGAGCCCTCAGTATTAGAAAATGAGGAACTCTGAAACTCTAAGAGGAGAGGGAAGTAGTACAGAAGCATCAAGAAGCCTACTTTGGGATTAATTTAATGTGAGAAACAATTTAAGGATGATTTTTTAATCCAAATTGTCAATTGATAAAGAATTAAATGGCTAACTTGATTGTCTGATTATTAAACACAAGAGATGAGACATTTTCTACACCAGACCAAACATATATCTGATCATAAAACTGAAGGGACTAATGTTAAAATCCCTCTGTGTGGGATATCCTAGAGCTGTAAGATACAGCTTAACTGTACCCACCCAATGTGGCCAAAACGGCACAGGCTACAATAATCTCACTTTACTTAGGCAGAACTTAATAACAGAAGTATCCACCTAAATACCACAAAGCAATTATAATAAACTTAATTATTTTAAGCTTAACATTTGAGTAAAACTTTACATTTTTCAAAATACTTTTGTGTCCCTCTTGGCTTCCTGCAGTAACTGAGACAAGTATGATAGAGTTATTCATCTATTTTGCCATTTTACCTCTTTTCTCTTACTTTCACATTAATTAGTGGCAAAAGCTACATAGGCAAGCTTAGTACTCGTATTTGCTAATTAGCTCTACGGCATTGGCTTCATTATAACATAAAGTCCAGAATTTCATTTTAGACTTGTGCTTTTGGTATCCAAGCCACATTCTGTGCACAATGGAGAGTCTGTCCACCATGACAGTTCATCCTGGGAAATGAGGACTCTCAGGACATCTGCCTCCTGTCACCATTGATCTGTTCAGGCAAATCACTGCAACTAAATACAGCCATAGAAGCCAAGGAGGACCATTAGCATTCCAGTCTAGGAGTCACAATATAACCAGCAGGTAATTCATACCATGTTGAATCAGCCAAAACAGGGCATGCTACCCCTAATCAGTGGACTTTTGCACAATCAGATGACAGTTCCTAATGCAAAGACAGGGAGGCATAAAGGGGAGAAACAAAACTGCCCTTACCCCATTTCTAGTTCATGTGCCTTTAGAGAGAATTGATTTCCAGAAAAATCAGTTTAAAGACTGATTTGGATCACTCAATATGACTCTAATTGCCTTTAGAAAGATCTCTAAAACTGTTCTGTAAGACGTCTTTCCTTGGATCTTAGCACAAGAAAAAAAATAAATAAAAGAGAACACTAAATATATGTCAAATATATTTAATATAGGCTCTATCTAGAAAATAGAGTTGTGGGGCACTTTCTCTTTCTAATTATTACATGGTTCATAATGTTTCAATTCTTAAATACTATGTACTAATTTCATAATCAGAAAATATCACTAAACACCAAAGAGAGAGAGAGAGAGAAATCATATAGTATCTAGGCCAGTGGTAGCATTTTAGAACTAAAACTCAATGTCAGAGAAAAAATTGGGTTCATCAAAAGTTATATGGCTAGTTTTCAGCAAAACTAAGTTATCTGGTTGACCAGAGTTATTGAAGCTTTACTCAGTGTCCATGTGGTTAGAGAATGGCAGGTGACCCTAAAGACCCTTCTTGCTCTAATAACCCATGATTCTGAGAGCTGGAAGGTGCTTTGGAAATACTGTCCTCAATAGGGTGGTCATGTTATTTATTGCTTAAAATAAGGCATTTTGTGGCTGACAGGGGAGTACAGTTGATAATTATTCCTGGACACCAGGTATAAACCAGAATCCTCTAGGCATACTAGGCTGTATGATGACCTGTCCTTAACAGACAATCAATTTCCAGACCCTCACTGGGATTTCAAGCTTTTAACTCTATACCCAGTTGCCAATATTTCTGAGAGTAATAGGTGACACAAAAGGAAATAAGCTTTAGCCTGCTGGTACCTTTTAAACATTTTTTAGAGACATATGAAATAAGGAAACAAAATTTAAGCAGTTCAGAGCCTTTATGTTAAATGACTAATTGGGGCCAGAATTAGAGTAAGACAATGAATGAATTCTAGAATATCACCAAATGCAGTAAGGTTTGAAGAAGGAAAAACAATGGTAGGGGAAAATTCTGGGTGGAAGAGAGGATGGATGCCATAATGGGCATACTGTCTAGTCACATGGTTCCCTCAATAGTATTTATAACAAAGTAACAAAAATAATAGTTTAGGCAATAGAATCATGGATGACATTGATAAAATATTATCAAAGTAAACATCATCCCTCACTGTGACAAGAGAATCACTGAAACATAAGGATGCTAGGCAGATATCACTTCCATATTTCCTGACTTGCAGGCTGTTACATTCCTAGCCATGATAATACATATTAATGGGAGGATGGAAGTTAAATAAACATAATTTGAGCAAGCCAATTCTCTGTGGTATGCTTTTTGTAATGGATAAAAAACTAACTGAAATGATTAGTCATTGTAGAAATAAGGCATTGGTCAAGTAATAATAAGACTTAGCTTCCAAACAGCATGAAGCACTATTCAAAAGCAATCAAAGATACCATGTTATCGGGTCCTCTTAGCAGCCCTGAGAGTCAGAAATTATGTTATTGTCCCAATATTGTAAATGAGATGACTATGGCCCAGGGCAATTAATTAATTTGTTAATTGTTTTGCCTCCACTGAAGAAATCAGAACTAGAACCCACATCTCCTGATCCCCTATTCACCTCATTATCCACTGTTCATTGTACTTGAATGCCTAGAAAAAGAATTGACATTGTGAAAGCTGTGGGTTTAGTGACTTCTGACCATCCATTTTGGCTGAAGTCCATTTCTTTGGTTTTCATATCCCCTAGGGATAATTCATCTCACTCAGCCCCTACCCATTCACCATCTGACCTGCCATGCTCTCTGAAAATTGCAACTCTGTTTTACCTTTGGAGTAACCATATTCAATTACAATTTCTGCCTTTGTGTTTCCTCAGCCTTTTTTCTTACACAAATTGATGGTGACAGCAGCGATACCAATTCAATTACATACCATCTTCTGGTCCCCAGTAATGATTCTGAGTAGGTCAACAGGGACTCGCTAGGAACAAGAATGACCATGAATTAAAAGGAAAGAATAAGCAGTGAAAGCTGAATTAGAAACCCATTTTCACTTACTGGGAAAATTTGAGCCAACTTCTCTCATAGAATAAGCAAAATAAATTATGGAAAGAGTAGGTTGGCCAACTTACAAAAGAGGATTTCTAGAAAGGATTAGAAAGCTTTACAATTATATTGCCTAGGTGAGCAAAACCTGAGTGGCACAAAATAAAATAATATCCTATCAAAGAATTTGGGGTTGTAACAAACATGTCATAGAAGGGTCAATTATTTTTGGCACTTCCATTCATACAAAACATATTTCCATTTTGAGCTCTCACCATGTAGTAGGCTGTTCTAGACTAGAGAGACTGCCGAGAACAAAATAGCAAAGTACCTGCCCTGATGGTGGTTACTTTCCAGTGAGGAAGACAGATGGGTCATGCAGGTGTTATGAAGAATGAAAGAAGGTAAAGAGACTGATGGTCACGTGATAGAGAAATGCTATTTAGGTAGAGGGGACAAGGAGGGCCTCTCTAAGGAGGTGACATTTGAAAAATGAATAAATTGAGGCACACACATGGAACACACACTACCAGATTCATGGAGGGCTAGATGGTAATGACATTTAATTGTTTACCCTTTGTGTATATGTTTAGTAGCCCAGACTTTCAAGGTTACTATTTTTATAAGTCATCTACCCTGGAAATGATGGTAAGAGGCCAAGCAAATAATTGCTGTCTCTCAAACGCTAAACTGAATCCTCTACAAAATGAATCCAGTTTACCAAATCGAGTGATGAGTGATTCTTTTTCTTTTGCTTCTAGGACCATCCTTTAGAAACCAAGTCTTAAACAGTCATCCTCTTTCTCTTGCTCTATTGCCTGTTACCTGACTGTCCATTCTTGGTCAGCTATTTATTTTTTCTGTGCTTAGACTATTTTTGTGGATTTTTATATTGTTTTATATGGGGGAAAAAGCCTAACAATCAATAAGTTATTCCTTTTTCTTTAAATCAGAGTTTTGATTTGCACATGATAAACCAGTGTGTACTTCCAGTTTAAGTCAATTCAACAAATATTTGTCGTCTAAATATTATTAGCAAGATAATGTGTTCAGCACAAAATGGGAGAAAAAGATGAGTAAAACACAGTTTAGCTCTTAGACAACATACTATGTGGATAGTAGATAAGTGTACAAATAACTATAATATGAGGAAGAATTGAATTTCTTTCTCAGAGGAAAAAATCTCTTAAAGTTGTGAGAAGTTAGATGAGGAACATAAATGATTTCAAGAAGGAGGAATGATTTGAGATGAGTCTTAAAAGAGAGGTAGGATTTCAAATTATAAAAGGAGACCCAGAAGGCATTTCAGACCAAAGGTACATTAAAAATGTGCAAATGAAGGCAAAAAGAGGTAAGTCATGCTTGGAGAGGGGCAGATACTCCAGATTGGTTGAAATGTAGGTTATTAGGAGTCAAGCAGTGATAAATAAGTTAGATGGTGTCAAATAGGCCAGGACAACATTATGAAGAACCTGGAATGCTGGAAAGCAATGCGAGCCTGCAAAGTGCTTTGAATTGGAAAATGTCACTAAGTATATCTAGTATAGATGGGGAAGGTAGACATAAGATGGGAGACTGGCTAGGAATGTACTTCTAAGGTACAGAGAAGAGGTAATGAACGTCTGAAGTAGAGTGATGGCACTAGGAACAATAATTTCTGAAGAGAAACACAAACTTGTGATGGTATCCTTAACGGGTCTTGGCAACTAATTAGATGTGAGGCAAGATAGAGAAAAATGTAAAGATTATTTTTAATAATAATGGCACCTTTTTGGGGGTGTTATTAAGAAGAGCTAATTAAGAGTTCAGTTTTATACATATTAAGGTATTACTAGGACATGCAGGTGGAGATGAGTAGGTAGAAATCTGGGATTGGGCCTTGGGGGAGATTTGGTAGAAGAAATCACTTCAAAGGTGAGAATTGTGGCCAGGGGAGGGAATCAAAACATTGGGGAAATAACTGTAGAAAGAAAAGGGCAGAAAGCAGGGGTCTTATCTTAGGGGGACATTTTATTTGTTAGGAGAAGCAGGAAAAAGAACAGGAAAGTTAAGAAATAAGGAGCAGTAAGAGGTAGGATAGCAACTTACTTATGGAAACCAAGGGAGGTGACAGTTTCAAGAAGAAAGGTGTAGTCAGTAGTACCAGATGTAACCTTGAGACCAAGGAGGCCTAGAACTAAGAAAAGACCATGGGATTTACTACTTAGCGATGGAGGAAAGCTTGTTCAGAGTAGGGCAGGTATAAGCACATGTGTACACAGAGGAAAAGGACCTAGAGAGCTTATGTAAAAAGCAAAAGTAGGGTAAGAATTCTTAATACAGCACCAGGGGAAAGGAATAAACTAACATATATCCTGTGCCCACTTGGTCCCCATACTGTGCAAGATACCTTTATGTTTTATTATTTAGTTCTCACATCAACTCTGTGAGAAAGATGTTATTATTATTTTCTACTAAAGATGAAAATCTAAAAGGTGCAAGGAGGTTAAATAAGTTGCTCCAGGACATATATCTATGTCCACAATAGGCCTGAAATTCTAGCTCTTGTGAGGCGAGGGCCAAAGGCCATGCTTTCTCCATGACACCATCTTGAGGCAGGAGGCCTAGGACTAGGTTCAATGGTTCCGCAGGGAAGAAGACCAGCCACTTCTCCCC
>NW_006786963.1:2237032-2256348 GCF_000442215.2 Lipotes vexillifer
TCAGCAGGGAAGAAGACCAGCACCTTCTCCTCAGAAATGGAAACAAAAGAAGAGGGGAATGGTAAAGTACATACTAAAGAGGAAGTCATCTGCTATGAGTGATTGACTAAAAAAAAAAATAATAACAATTGGAAATGTCATGAAGTGTAGGAGATAATAGTTTCTATAATGGTAGCAGCTGTACAATTGAAACAACCTACTATAGAGTATAGGCTGGAGAAGAAGGCTTATGAGGCTAGAGCAGAGCTTGAAGGAGGAGGAGTCAAGAACCTGAAGGTCATAAGGACAAAGAGCAGGTCGCAGGAATGAAAGAGAAGAAAAGGAAGGACACAAAGTTGTAATCAGAGAAGGGAATCTGGAGCTCAAGATCATGAGTGTGGGGCCATTTTGAGTGAGATAACAAGCAATGAGGAAGTTAAAGAAGTATGGAACCAAGGTATTTATTAATAAAGTCCCAACCACATGAATGGCTAAGTTTTACAGAGGACTAAATCACAAGAAATGTGCTAGTCAAAAAAAAATATGAATAAGTACATAAATAATAATTGTGATTCACCTATTGAATTTGGAGGTGGAAGGGTTTCCATAATATGAGTAGATTTTTGTAACAAGGAAATAAAGAAGGTAGGTAGCATGATCAAATAAGAGAACCTTAATGAAGATGTTATCATGGGATAGTGGACTAAAGGGACCACAAAGAAACAAGGACATACTTATCGCTTCTTCTGCTCATGAGAGACAGGGGAATTAAAAAATGGACCTGGCTTCATTGAAGAGGTTGGGAGAGGGATGGTATCTCTGAAGAAAACGGCAAATCTTGGCCAAATCTTTGAGGGAAAGTTTGAAGACTAAAGGAAATTTATCCACCATCAAAGGACAGAGGGGAAGAAACTGGTTGAGGGAGGTATAAGACATAAGAAGGCCTTTTGGATGTCACCCCTGAACAGAATAGAGATGCAGGTATTAGGGAGGAGGATTCATATGCAGGGCTAGGTCCAGAACAAACATTAGAAGAGCAAAGTCAGAAAGTAGGCTAGAGGAACTTCTCAGCAATAGAACAGGAGAAGTGCCAAGTAAATAATGATTAATGTACACAATTGTAGAACTAAATAGCCCTAGTTTTCTAATAAAAGAAGTAAAGCAATAGGGGGAGAGGAACCTGGTGTTTTACAAACCTTTCTCTCTACATGGTTTATCATACTGATAAGAATCCACCCTTTCTGCTGGGATAGGAAGGGGGATTAAGAAATCATATGAAGAGAACCACATAGCTGTTTGATATCTCAAGTGGTTAGGTTTACAGAAACAGGCAACTGTTTAGAACCTCAGTTTAGGTCTATTTCCAAATGAAGTCACTATTTTCTTCTTCACTGAGCATATCACACCTAGCATTTTATTTACATTTACTTGTTTGCTCATTATCTATCTCTCCCCCACCAACCCTCCCCCAAACACACACACACATATACACTAAAATGTAAGCTAATTGAGGAGGTCAGGAACTTTGATTAATTTGCTACTGAGTCCCCAGCACCTAGAACAATACAGCAGACATTAATACTGCTTAATATATAGCAGACATTGAATAAATATTGATTGGCATTTGATTGAATGAATTAAAGTATAAATGAATACTGGCCAAACAATAGCTGGTAGTAATGCAAAAATGAATAGGATCCAGCCCCTGATTAAAGGATCTCATAAAATAGAAGGAGAAACAGCTCAGCAAATATAAAATTATGGAGGTACAAAAGAGAGCATTATCAGTTCTGCTTTGGTGGGGATCATCATAGCAAACATTGCAGATTAGAGAAACTGGTTTCCCAAATTCAGTGCTCTTACCTCAGGAGAAACAAACCAGTTCATGGGAGTAAAGATAAAACCTGAAAACTTCTACTTGTTTTTTATTTATAATTTTGTGTTGGTTTTGTAATGTACATATGTAATATAAATACAATAATACAAGCATAAATTTTGAATATGCAAATTAGCATACCTAAATTTGGGTTCCATGCTCTTAATTTTTGTTTCATGGGGTACACAACTAAAATGTCACCCTTGAGCTGCACATCTTGAAGGGTAACTAAAAATGTGCCTTCTAGTCAGAAGTGAGACAGAGCATTCCAGAATGAAAGTAACAGCATGGATCCATAACAAATCAAAAGGAACTCTGGGACTGTAAGACATTTCGTATGCCTGGGCATTATGATGGGCATAGGGAAACAATAGAAAACAAGCTAGAAAGCTATTCTACTGGAAAGGGAGATGTATAAACAAAGGAATAGCAAGATGAGATTTCCATTTTAATTAGATAATTCGCATCTATGGAGGATAAATTTGAAAGGTAAAGAACTGGAGGTTTGAACACAGGAAGTATTTTAGAAATTTGAGTAAGAGATGATTAGGGTGAAAACAAGGGCCTGGTTATAAGGTATAGAGAAAACGAAATAGATTTAGAACAAATTTTGAGGTAAAATTAGCAAGTCTTGGTGATAACTAGTTATGAGTTAAAAATCACTGAAGATAAAGTTCAGAGACCCAAACAGAACAGAGACCTAAAAAATACTTATAAAGATTTAAGTTTACTTCTCTCATACATAATAGAAGTCAATTTAGGACTGGCTCCACTCTCATCAGGGACCCTGCTCCTTCCATCTCTCTACTATGTCATCCTTGATGTAAAGCTTATTTCTCACAATCAAAGCTGGCTGCTGGAGCCTGAATCATCACCTCTATGTTACAGGCAGAAGAATGGAGGAATGACAAAAATGGTTCATGCTTCTTATCTTTAGAGAAGACTTCCTAGAAGACTTCTGCCCACATTTCAGTAGCCAAAACTCAGACACATTGCTAGACCTAGTTGAAAGGTAGGCTCAGAAATGTAATCTTTATTCCAAGTACCAGAATAAACATTTTGGGTCTTCATTAAAGAAGAGGAAAGTAGGGCTAATGACCAGAGCTTCACAAATATTAATGGCCACCCTAATCACCTGGGGGTTTGCTTAAATATGCAAACTGTGAGGAGGGGCTCAAGATTCTTCATTTCTTACAAATTCTTAGTGATTCCCTGGCTGCTGGTCTGTAAACCATATTCTGAGTAGCAAGGTTATGCACCAGTGGTTCTCAAACATTAGTGTTTGTCAGGATCGGGGGACGTGGTGGTGGGGGAATGTGCTAAAATAGATTTCTGGACCCCTCCCTCAGAGTGTCTGATTCAGTAGGGCCAAAGTGGGGCCTGGGAATTGGCATTTCTTAGAAGATTCCAGGGGATGCTGATGCCCCTGGTAGGTGGGACCACACAGGGAGAACAACTGCTATGACTTCTTGTTTTGATAACAGATTGGAGAGACACTGGACCACAAAGAGACGTGGTATCAAGAGAGGGGAGGGGGTTTGTTGATATTTCTGCTTTCATTTTATTGTTTGTGATAGTGCCATTTTATTCATACTCTCGCTGGATTAAAAACAAATGTCCACTATAAGATGGTCTGAAATATTCTCAAATTTTCTCCCTCTATATTTTCTCCACATTAGCCAGAATCCTAAACAGACTGAAATTCTTATTTAGCCAACCATCTGTACCTAGTTTCACAGTCTGTGAGTAAAATCAGTATGTAATACAAAGCAATTAAAATATCCTAGTGTCTCTAGCCAGAATAGTCTCCCCATCTTAAAGGGATGTTTTCTTCTTAGCTGGAAAAATCAACCTACTCCACTCAATCTCTTGTTTGTTTTCTATGTCAAAATTAGTGGGTTACCTACTGATTATCAGACCTGGCCAATTAGTCTGATCATCTCTTCACATATTTGCAATTCTCCAGCTGCGAGAGTTACTTTTTATGTTGACTCTTTCAATAAAAACTCCCCAAGCTGAGACAAATGATGAGTAAAGTGCTAAACACCCACCAGCAACTTAACCTGAATACTTATTTAGAGCAGCACAACTGAGCCATGGGATAGAATTCAGGAAATGAATTGTGGTGCTGTATTTTGAGGCTCTGAGGAAGTCCACAGCTCCTGGCACATGTAAACAAAATTGGCACTAATTTCAAATTGAATCTCATTACTACTGCAGGTGATATATATGAATCTATGAAAATAGATGAGATTAGGAAATGCCAAGATTTATTCATTTATGTCCTGGAGAGGTAGGAATAGGAGGAATAATTTGGCAAAGAAGTAGGATAAATAAGACAAATCCCCTTCACAAGAATGCATAACCTAACTTTGTCTATCACTTATTCCTACATCCTCAGAGAAAGTTTTTCTTTTCCCTCAAAAAAAACTCAGAGGTGTATTTGTTTCTCCATAGTTCCCTTTTATGTTCAGTGGGCAGCAGGGTAAAAGATTTGTCAAAGAAATCTCATAGTTTCAGCTTCTTCTACATGACTTCCTGGTTTTTAATGGACATAGTGGTTACATTCCAAAGAAACCCTAAAATAGAAAGAACTTAGCCTGCTGTCTTAAGTCTTTAATGAGGGCCACTTCTCTAGGCATGGACACTTCAGGCTTTTATTTTCAAAAGAAAAGCCACCTTAGAAGCTCCATAAGAAAAGAATAGTCTTAGGACAGACTGGAAAGCTAAAAGCATCCTAAAGGTCATTGAGAACCTGCTTGCATTAACAGGGTGGTTGGCAACCACCTTGTGCCTTGTTCAAAGCCTGCCGTCTCTCCAAGGCCTCCAACCTGTCCGCTCCAGCTTGCTCTCTGATCAGTGAGATTCTCTGTGTCTTCGCATAACGGTCATGGAATCCTAACAGCTGCAAAACATACTGAAAGGGGATTAACTAGCTTGATTCCAGTTTACTGGCTGAAATACATGACTCCAAATGAGAATCTCAGATTAGTACTACAGATCGTCATCCCAGATGCTAGGAAATTCAGACACCTATGTAATGCCTCTTGGAAAAGTATCATTTCCTCAAAGCTGCAGGAAAGAATAAATAAACAATGAAGTGCTCAGAATTCCTCAATGGAGTTGTTCAGTTTCAGCCACATGAGTTCCAAGGACAATTACAAGGACCAAATCCATTCAGTGATATAATGACTCAATTTTCTAGAGAATACATCTAAGACCAATATAGGAAGAGACTGGATATGGACAAAAGAAAAAAAAAACCCCACAAGATAATTTGCTAAATTAACTGATTAAACACAGAAACCACAGCTGGTTTCTAGTCATCTGGACGAGTTTGTGCATGGCTGACTCAGGCAATTTGGAGTGTGGTGTGGACCTAAGGAGTGTGGGAGCAGCAACGTGTTTATTTGCGCTTAAATAGAAACACAGATAGCTAGTCCAAGCAAGAACTTCCTCCACAGAAAGAAACTGCAAATAACCCATCCCCTGGCTGCCAACTAGAGGCTTATTTTAGAAAGAGTAAGTAGGAACAGGCTGCATGGCCAGTCTAGGAGAATTCAGAGGTGCTCCGCCCACACACCAGGCAATCATTAGCATGTCTGCTCAGTTCTCAACCATGTAACAGCTGCAAACAGACAATAGTGGGAAACTGTCACAGAGAAAGAAAAAGAAATCCTGGAAAAGCTTGTTAATTAAGAAGATGGAGGGGGATTTTTTTTAGAAAGCAATGCAACTGGAACAGAGGAAAAAGTTTCATAATACAGAGTTTTGAGAGAAAACGACTCAAAGGAAAATGAATCAGTAAAATATGCTATCATTCTGCAAAGTGAAACCACAGTTACTTGTTCCTCAAGCATTCATCGAACATTTACTAAGTACAATGCACCATGCTAAGTTCCATGAAGGGAAAAGAAATGAAATCAGACAATTTATAACCTTTGGCCAATTAGCATTTACTTGTGAGGATAAAATATGTATACCAACAACGGCTATATGCAAAATTACAAGTTTTGGTCACTTGTGAAATGGAACATGCCAGCTGTTCAGAACCGTTGCCTTATTATAAGCACATTGCCAGGTGAGCTTAAAAGAATGACAAGATGCCACCCTTGACTTTGGAAGAATAGGAATGTTAAATGTAGATTGTAGAGTCAGGTTGACTCTTTTTTCATTTTCCTTTTCTTAAAACCCATCAACTCAGGAAAGTCCCCCTCTATATATTGACAGCTCACTCACACCACAAGCTATGTGTCATTCACCCAGCAGACAGTTCAAGGCCACTGTCTGGAATGGAGATATCAAGAACAATGCAAGCACGAGAGCAGCCGAACAAGCCAGGTAAAATCAGCCCAATGCAAAAAGAACCAAGGACAAAAGGCAAATGCAACTAGGACTCCGGAGGCACTTAATGGAAAAAAAAAGTTGTTTACAAAAAAGGGAGAGTCATTACAGAATTAAAAATCAGATGACATTTGATGAGAAAAGGAGAATAAAAACAATTTACGCATTAATCATTATTACTCTTGATCACCACCTTATGAAGCAGTTCCATTTTACAGATTAATAAACTTGCTATTGAGCAGAGATAGGAATTTGCAGAACCAGAATTCACTTATCAGCCAGTGAGATAACCACTATGCAATCCAGATTCCTACTATGTGGAAACTGCGAATAGATAGTGACAGCAATGGGTTCTAGACATTTCCATCCGATACCCACGTTTCTTCTCTTACTATAGGTTTTATGTTGGGCCATGTGCATCAAGCTTCTATAGGCAAAGGATAGCACAGAATTCAAAGTGAATGGCATGTTGAGCCCACAGCAGACAGCAGACATTGCTGTACACCACCATTTTCAACCTGCCCAACTCCGTTTTTCCCTCTTCTGGGAGTGTCTTCCTGGAGCCTTTGTTCTTGGGTAGGCTGGAGTACATGGAGAAAAATGAAGCTTAGCTATCACAAGTAATGCCCTGATGTTCAGAGAACCAGGCTTATACCTTCGAGAACAAAGTCCCTTCTTCAGAGCTGCTTCAGTACATCTAGCCAATAGCTACCTGGCCCTTTGGTCTCTGCAGGAAAGAGTTCAGGGTCCAGGCCTCACACAGGCCCTTAATTCAAGTGAATGGACATAAAGGAGGTTGGGGATGAGGAATGCAACATTCAGTTAGGGCAGTTAGGGCAGTTGGGCCACTGTCTATTTGCAGATTCCAATGACTAGCTTCAACCAGTTTTAAAAAATCGGGGTTGGGGACAGAGTGAAAAACATGATGAGAAATATCCTAGTTTCTTACATTTCTTAAGACTGGCTCTGAAATGGATCTGCTTAGTGTGTGGATGTGCATAAATGCTAATTATTTGAAAGGAACAACTCCTGGAACTGAGGCTCAATATATTATTCTGTTGTTGTTTTTAATCTCCATGCTGAGTTTGCCTTCTAACACACCCAGAGAGTGTATCCAAGCAAGAGGCTGAGAAGGAGGGCAACAATGGAGTGGAGATGTGCTTAATGCAGACTCCACTAATAAATCACCGATAGTTAAGATATAGTTTGGATGATGGGTGGCAGATGGGAAGGAGGTACGTCAAATTGCTTTGCTCATATAGATTATTGGATTAACAAGGAAGCAGCAGGCAAGTGGCAAACTGGTGTAACAAATTGCTATCATTAAAAAGAAAAAATTGAACTTATCCCAGGATGGTAATAAGGCTCTGTAGGCCATTAGCCCTTGGGAGAGGTGCTTGAAGTGGGAATATCCCTCTGAGATGTTAATACAGAGAATGCTCTCCATGTTCCTCCTCCTCCCCTCACTGTTATATCTAAGCACATCCTGGTGAGGGGAGGGGGAAGGGAGAAAGCCAGACTGCAGAGGGGAATGAATTAATGAGTGGGGCTATTAGCAGGTGCATACCCCGCCCAGTCAGTGATAAGCAGAAGTATATACACCACACCATTCTGACAACTAATACTGGTTGCAACCAATACTGCCTTCTTTATTTGCCCCCTCCATACTCTCTAACTTTTTATTTTGAAAATTTTTGAACCTACTGACAAGTTGCACTAGTAATAAAATGAGCACCTGATAATATTTTACAAGATTCACCAATTGTTAATATTTTGCCACATTTGCTTTGTCTTTCATTTTTCTTTTCCATTTTTGGTGAACTCTTAAGTGGTAGACATCAAAATGCTGCAGTATGTATTTCTGAGAACAAGGTCATTCTCCTACATATTTACAATGGAATTTATCATTTTCAGGAAGTTTTAGCCTTGATAAGTAATATTATACAATATACAATCTATGTTCAAATTTCCCAAACTGTTCCAAAAATGTCTTTTATAGCTTTATAAAAAATCCAGGATTCAATCAAGAATTATACATTGTTTAGTCATCATATCTGTTTAATAGTTTGTATTCTAGAACCATGCCTAGCCTTTCTTTTTAATCTTTAAGACACTGACATTTTGAAGTGTCTAGACCAGTTGTTTTGCAGACTGTTTCTCAATTTAGATTTTTCTGATTGCTTCCTCATGATTAGAATAAGGCTAAACATTTTTGGCAGGATGTGTTCTTTGTAGTACATCAAGTCAGGAGGCACATGTTGCCAGTTTGTCAAACTTGGTGATTGTAAGTTTCATCATTTGGTTAAGGTGATGCTATCAAATTTCTCCACTGTAAATGTAGCATGTTCCCTCTGTAATTAATAAATAGTTCTGAAACTGGGTGATTATTAGATCAACATTTTATACAACAGTTTTAGCATGCTTTGACGATTTTTGCTTGAATCACTTATTACAGTGGTCATTGACAGCCTTAGAAAACCATCATTTAACATTCTTTCTACATTTGAGTTACTATTCTTTTATTCTTTTTTTTTTTTTTTTTCTTTTTCTTTTTGCGTTACGCGAGCCTCTCACTGTTGTGTCCTCTCCCGTTGCGGAGCACAGGCTCCGGACGCGCAGGCTCAGCGGCCATGGCTCACGCCCCCGCCCAGCTGCCCCGTGGCATGTGGGATCCTCCCAGACCGGGGCACGAACCCGTGTCCCCTGCATCGGCAGGCAGACTCTCAACCACTGCGCCACCAGGGAAGCCCACTTCTTTACTTCTTGATTCAATTCAATGCTCCTGGCTCACCTTGTACTTCATTGCCCCAGACTTAGGGTCAGTTAGTTTTCCAGGTAGTCCTGGTTCCTTTGAATGGAAAGTGGTAGTTAGAAACCAAGATCAGGGTGATAAATACATTAACTGCTACTTAAGTGTAATTGTTCTAAGCACTTTCTTTGTACCCAGCAAGAAAATATATATTTTGATAAAGCCATGAGTTTGTACTTCCAGTTCTAATCCAATATAACAGAGTTATCCTTCTCCCTTTCCATATTTTTTACCACACTCCTACCATGAGAACTCTATGCCCCGCCCCAAACACCAATATATTTGCTCATTTGCTCAATTCTGCAATACACACAAAATAGTTTCAAACGATTCCACCACCAATAGTTTCTTTTCATCTTTAGAAAATATCCCACTGAAGGTGGGATGCAATCAGAGTACAGTGTTCAAAATTTACTTGAATTCTGGCTTTGCTTCTTTGCGTTCATATTATCAATTTGACATACAGTTCAATTCATGTGTTTCTATTTGTATTCAATTTCTAGATTTTACTATATGCTTGATAAATTAACAATGTTTTCTGAATATGCAAAACATTAATGTGGTTTAAAAGTCAAAACTAGATTGAAAGGTCAACTTAGAAAAATATTATTCCCTGTATTACTGCTTTATTTTCACCCTTCCCCAATAGTCAACCAATTTCTTTAGTTTCTGTTTTAACAATCTTGCGTTTCCCTTTGAAGATATTTATTTTTTTATATGTCTGTGTATTCTGATTTCCTTTTCTTTGTTACAAAAATGGTAGCAGACTATTTTTACCTTGTTCTTTTCCCTTTCAGTGTATTTTGAAATTAGAAGCTTCTTTCTAAATTCCTTTGTTCTGTTTTATTCAACTTCTCAGGCAATGAAATCATATCTCAGCTCCAGGTAAAATGAGTGGTTCTCGTAAAAAGGAGTTAAGAACATGAAAGAGATGTGGGTTGTGTTTAACTGACACAGGGATTTAATGTGCATGTATTTCACTTAATATATTTCTAAGTGTGGTTCAAATGGTCCCTCAAGTCAGAAGCAGGCAAGGGTGCTCATTAAAAATTCTTATTCCAAAGGTCCACTCCAGATCTACCTAACCAAACTCTCTGTAGGGTATAGCTGAGGAATATGCATTTTCAAACTCCTGGGTGATTCCATGGACCTTCAGAGAAACTTAGGCTGTTATGAGAGGAATAAGTGACTGGGAAAGCCACAAACATGACTTATTGTCATGACAAAGTCTTTTCACTCAAGTTTCTAAGACCTAAGTCTGCTTTTCCTCTAAGAGCATGAAATTTTTTTTTAAAAATAAGAATTTGGTTTCTTTTGGAGTAAGGTCTGAGCCCATCTCCTTTGCTGGGGTAAGCCAGCTACATAAACTCTGTATTCTTCTTGGATCTTTGAGATGAATCAGAGAGTTGGATGGAGCACACTAGAACCACACAGAACCTTCCTCTAACCTCTAAACCTCAGGGTAGAGTTTCCAGGGAACACAGTGGCATTCCAAATGTTCAGGTTTCAATCCGTGTTACATTTTAGCCAGTGGAAACCAGGGGAAACAGGTGGGTGCTAACTTTAAGTATCTCAAAACTCTACCATTTCCCTTGCTTCTCCCACCTTCCCTAGCCCTTCCATATTCTCCAGTATGGATTTGAATATGCCCATCTAAAGTTAAATGTTTTATTAAAAAGTGGGATACTCTTGGGAGGAAGGTAAGGGAAATGAATCATCTATTCCATTTTGAAGCTGTGAAAGCTGAGACGCAGAGAAGCAGTGTGAATGAAAGGCTAGATGGCTGGAGCAACCTTCCAGGCGCTGGGGGAGCCCTTTATAACACTGTGAAGTAGGTAAACCTTGTCTTTAATCACTCATTTTTAATAGTCAGTGTTTATCAGTTACCTACTATAAGCCAAGGACTTTGCTCCATGCTTTTCCTACTTTAGCTCATTACTTTTTATACCACATTTATGAAGCAGATACTATCACCATCTGTCTCTTACAGGTGAATATACTGCAACTTAAAGATGGTGTTACTTGTCCAATTCTCATAGCAAAGCAAGAGCTAAATCTATGTTGCTCTAACCAGAACCCAAGTCCTTAACTGCTGCATAACTGAAAAGGGCTTCCAGAAACATGTTTCTTTACGATACTAACCCAGGTGCTCAGTGTCACAGCCTGTTGACTGCAGGCCTAAGGATCTCCACTTAACAGTTGACAACTTCTACCCCTCAAATTCTAAAGAGGCAGGGATTCAAGAAACTCTGTTGTGACCTTAGCCAAGCTTCTGTGCTTTCCCAGGATTCAGTGTCCTCATTCTGTAAAAACAAGAAGGAAGGATAAAAAATTTTTTAAGTACACATATATATGTATATATATGTATATATATAGCTCTTTCACTACTGATAGCCTATAATCCAAATACCTGATTTACATTTTCACACTATAGTGTTGCTTGCTTCCTCTTTATTGTCTTAATATTTTAATGTGCCCCTCTTTATTCCCAAAGGCATCTGAATTCCAAAAGAGGCTAATGTATTATTAACTCAAAGAAATGAGTCTCTAATAGAGCAAATTTCCAGACAGAGAATCCAATGAGTATTGAAACACTTGTATCCTGATTATATTTCTTTTCTCGTTCTGAGGATGGCTGTGTTCAGAAAAACGCTCTCAGAGATAAGGCTGGATAAAATGGAAACCAGGCCTAGCTCCCTGAAACAGCGTTGGCAGAAATGAGGTGAGAACACAGGGCCCACAAGCCAGCTGGCATACATGGCAGGGGTCCCTCCCAGGCATCAGAGATTCAGGGGAACCATAGAAACCATATGTGTGAGAAACACTGGCAGAGAGGAGGGATAGCATATCAGAATTGTTTCCACGTGGGGTAAATCCCAGGAGATTTGATGTGATGGTGGTTTCCAGGACCCAGTACTGGGGAACAGAAACTCCTCTGCACCCACTAACTAATGAGACAAGAACCACTTCTCTCATCCTCACCTCTGCCTGGTCTTTTCTGTTTCAGGAACATCTCTGCTGACAGTTGGCTGAATAGAAATGACCTATCAATTTTAAGATTTGTGAGGGCAAGACAGACATTATTTTGTTATGCCTCACAGTTCATGGCTCTGCTATATAGTAGGCACTAACTGTATACTGTATTAACTGAAGATACAGAATGAAGTCAAGTTTCCAAGTTGGAGAAACCCAGTTTATCTTCTCGGTGAAATGAGACAATATGTAGCCGCAGCTCTTTTTTTTTTTTTTTTAACATCTTTATTGGAGTATAATTGCTTTACAATGGTGTCTTAGTTTCTGCTTTATAAACAAAGTGAATCAGCTATACACATACATATATCCCCATATCTTCTCCCTCTTGCGTCTCCCTCCCACCCTCCCTATCCCACCCCTCTACGTGGTCACAAAGCACTGAGCTAATCTCCCTGTGCTATGTGGCTCCTTCCCACTAGCTATCTATTTTATATTTGGTAGTGTATATATGTACATATTACTCTCTCACTTTGTCCCAACTTACTCTTCCACCTCCCCATATCCTCAAATCCATTCTCTATGTCTGCATCTTTATTCCTGTCCTGCCCCTAGGTTCTTCAGAACCATTTTTTTTCTTTTTTTAGATTTCATATGTATGTGTTAGCATACAGTATTTGTTTTTCTCTTTCTGACTTACTTCACTCTGTATGACAGACTCTATATCCATCCACCTCACTACAAATAACTCAATTTTGTTTCTTTATATGGCTGAGTAAGATTCCATTGTATATACGTGCCACATCTTCTTTATCCATTCATCTGTTGATGGACACTTAGGTTGTTTCCATGTCCTGGCTATTGTAAATAGAGCTGCAATGAACATTGTGGTACATGAATCTTTTTGAATCATGGTTTTCTCAGAGTATATGCCCAGTAGTGGGGTTGTTGGGTTGTATGGTAGTTCTATTTTTACTTTTCTAAGGAACCTCCATACTGTTCTCCATAGTGGCTGTATGAATTTACATTCCCACCAGCAGTGCAAGAGTGTTCCCTTTTCTCCACACGCTCTCCAGCATTTATTGTTTATAGATTTTTTGATGATGGCCATTCTGACTGGTGTGAGGTGATACCTCATTGTAGTTTTGATTTCCATTTCTCTAATGATTAGTGATGTTGAGCATCCTTTCAGGTTTTTGTTGGCAATCTGTATATCTTCTTTGGACAAATGTCTATTTAGGTCTCCTGCTCTTTTTGGGATGGGGATGTTTGTTTTTTTGATACTGAGCTGCATGAGCTATTTGTAGATTTTGGAGATTAATCCTTTGTCATTGCTTCATTTGCAAATATTTTCTCCCATTCTGAGGGTTGTCTTTTGGTCTTCTTTATGATTTCCTTTGCTGTGCAAAAGCTTTTAAGTTTCATTAGGTCCCATTTGTTTATTTTTGTTTTTATTTCCCTTTCTCTAGGAGGTGGGTCAAAAAGGATCTTGCTGTGACTTATGTCGTAGAGGGTTCTGCTTATGTTTTCCTCTAAGAGTTTGATAGTTTCTGGCCTTACATTTAGGTCTTTAATCCAGTTTGAGTTTATTTTTGTGTATGGTGTTAGGGACTGTTCTAATTTCATTCTTCTACATGTAGCTGTCCAGTTTTCCCAGCACCACTTACTGAAGAGGATTTCTCTTCTCCATTGTATATTCTTGCCTCCTTTATCAAAAATCAGGTGACCATATGTGCGTGGGTTTATCCCTGGGCTTTCTATCCTGTTCCATTGACCTGTATTTCCATTTTTGTGCCAGTACCATACTGCCTTGATTACTGTAGCTTTGTAGTAAAGTCTGAAGTCAGGGAGCCTGATCCCTCCAGCTCCATTTTTCTTTCTAAAGATTGCTTTGGCTATTCGGGGTCTTTTGTGTTTCCATACAAATTGCAAAACTTTTTGTTCTAGTTCTGTGAAAAATGCCATTGGAAGTTTGATAGGGATTGCACAGAATCTGTAGATTGCTTTGGGTAGTAGAGTCATTTTCACAGTGTTGATTCTTCCAATCCAAGAACATTGTAAATCTCTCCATCTGTTTGTATCATCTTTAATTTCTTTCATCATTGGCTTATAGTTTTCTGTAAACAGGTCTTTTGTCTCCTTAGTTAGGTTTATTCCTAGGTATTTTATTCTTCTTGTTGCAATGGTAAATAGGAGTGTTTCCTTAATTTCTCTTTCAGATTTTTCATCATTAGTGTATAGAAATGCAAGAGACTACTGTGCATTCATTTTGTATCCTGCTACTTTACCCAATTCACTGATTAGCTCTAGTAGCTTTCTGGTAGAGTCTTTAGGATTCTCTATGTATAGTATCATGTCATCTGCAAACAGTGACAGCTTTACTTCTTCTTTTCCAATTTGGATTCCTTTTATTTCCTTTTCTTCTCTCATTGCTGTGGCTACAACTTCCATAACTATGTTGAATAATAGTGTGAGAGTGGACAACATTGTCTTGTGCCTGATCATAGAAGAAATAGTTTCAGATTTTCACCATTGAGAACAATGTTGGCTGTGGGTTTTTCATATATGGCCTTTATTATGTTGATGTAAGTTCCCTCTATGCCCACTTTCTGGAGGGTTTTTATCATAAATGGGTATTGAATTTTGTTGAAAGCTTTTTCTGCGTCTATTGAGATGATCACATGGTTTTTCTCCTTCAATTTTTTAATATGGTGTATCACATTGATTGATTTGCGTATATTGAAGAATCCTTGCATTACTGGGATAAACCCCACTTGATCATGTTGTATGATCCTTTTAATATGCTATTGGATTCTGTTTCCTAGTATTTTGTTGAGGATTTTTGCATCTATGTTCATCAGTGATATTGGCCTGTAGTTTTCTTTCTTTGTGGCATCCTTGTCTGGTTTTGGTGTCAGGGTGATGGTGGCCTCATAGAATGAGTTTGGGAGTGTTCCTCCCTTTGCTATATTTTGGAAGAGTTTGAGGAGGATAGGAGTTAGCTCTTCTCTAAGAGCTTGACAGAATTAGCCTGTGAAGCCATCTGGTCCTGGGCTTTTGCTTGTTGGAAGATTTTTAATCACAGTCTCAGTTTCAGTGCTTGTGATTGGTCTGTTTATATTTTGTATTTCTTCCTGGTTCAGTCTCAGAAGGTTGTGCTTTTCTAAGAATATTTCCATTTCTTCCAGGTTGTCCATTTTATTGGCATAGAGCTGTTTGTAGTAGTATCTTAGGATGCTTTGTATTTCTGTGGTGTCTGTTGTAATTTCCCCTTTTTCATTTCAAATTTTATTGATTTGAGTCCTCTCCCTGTTTTTCTTGATGAGTCTGGCTAATGGTTTATCAATTTTGTTTATCTTCTCAAAGAACCAGCTTGTACTTTTATTGATCTTTGCTATTGTTTTCTTTGTTTCTATTTCATGTATTTCTGCTCTGATCTTTATGATTTCTTTCCTTCTGCTAACTTTGGGTTTTGTTTGTTCTTTTTTCTCTATTTCCTTTAGGTGTAAGTTTAGATTGTTTATTTGAGATGTTTCTTCCTTCTTGAAGTAGGCTTGTATTGCTATAATCTTCCCTCTTAGAGCTGTTTTGCTGCATCCTATTGGTTTTGGATTGTCGTGTTTTCATAGTCATTTGACTCTAGGTATTTTTTGATTTCCTCTTTAATTTCTTCACTGATCTCTTGGTTATTTAGCAATGTATTGTTTAGCCTCCATGTGTTTGTGTTTTACGTTTTTTTCCTGTAATTCATTTCCACTCTCATAGCATTGTGGTCAGAAAAGATGCTTGATATGATTTCAATTTTCTTAAATTTACTGAGGCTTGATTTGTGACTTAAGATGTGATCTATCCTGGAGAATGTTCCTTGCGCACTTGAGAAGAAAGTGTAATCTGTTGCTTTTGGATGGAATGTCCTATAAATATCAATTAAATCTATCTGGTTGACTCTGTCATATAAAGCTTGTGTTTCCTTATTAATTTTCTGTTTGGATGATCTGTCCATTGTTGCAACTGAGGTGTTAAAGTCCCCCACTATTGTTGTGTTACTGTCGATTTCCTCTTTTATAGCTGTTAGCAGTTGCCTTATGTATTTAGGTGCTCCTATATTGGGTGCATATATATTTATAATTGTTATATCTTCTTCTTGGATTGATCCCTTGATCATTATGTAGTGTCCTTCTTTGTCTCTTGTATCATTCTTTATTTTAAAGTCTATTTTATCTGATATGAGTATTGCTACTCCAGCTTTCTTTTGATTTCCACTTGTATGGAATATTTTTTTTGATCCCCTCACTTTCAGTCTGTATGTGTTCCTAGGTCTGAAGTGGGTCTCTTGTAGACAGCATATATATGGGTCTTGTTTTTGTATCCATTCAACTAGTCTGTGTCTTTTGGTTGGAGCATTTAATCCATTCACATTTAAGGTAATTATTGATATACATGTTCCTATTCCCATTTTCTTAATTGTTTTGGGTTTGTTTTTGTAGTCCTTTTCTTCTCTTGTGTTTCCCACTGAGAGAAGTTCTTTTAGCATTTGTTGTAGAGCTGGTTTGGTGGTGCTGAATTCTCTTAACTTTTGCTTGTCTGTAAAGCTTTCGATTTCTTCATCAAATCTGAATGAGATCCTTGCTGGGAAGAGTAATCTTAGTTGTAGTTTTACCCTTTCATCACCTTAAATATGTCCATTCCCTTCTGGCTTGCAGAGTTTCTGCTGAAAGATCAGCTGTTAACCTTATGCAGATTCCCTTGTATGTTATTTGTTGTTTTTCCCTTGCTGCTGTTCATATTTTTTCTGTGTATTTAATTTTTGGTAGTTTGATTAATATGTGTCTTGGCATGTTTCTCCTTGGATTTATCCTGTATGGGACTCTCTGTGCTTCCTGGACTTGACTGATTATTTCCTTTCCCATAAAAGGGAAGTTTTCAACTATAATCTCTTCAAATAATTTCTCAGTCCCTTTCCTTTTCTCTTCTTCTTCTGCGACCCCTATAATTTGAATGTTGGTGCATTTAATGTTGTCCCAGAGGTCTCTGAGACTGTCTTTAATTCTTTTCATTCTTTTTTCTTTATTCTGTTCTGCGGTAGTTATTTCCACTATTTTACCTTCCAGGACACTTATCCATTTTTCTGCCTCAGTTATTCCACTATTGATTCCTTCTAGAGAATTTTTAATTTCATTTATTGTGTTGTTCATAATTGTTTGTTTGCTCTTTATTTCTTCTAGGTCCTTGTTAAATGTTTCCTGTATTTTCTCCATTCTATTTCCAAGATTTTGGATCATCTTTACTACCATTACTCTGAATTCTTTTTCAGGTAGACTGCCTATTTCCTCTTCATTTGTTTGGTCTGGGGTTTTTTATGTTGCTCCTTCATCTGCTGTGTATTTCTCTGTCTTCTCATTTTGCTTAACTTACGGTGTTTGGGGTCTCCTTTTCGCAGGCTGCAGGTTCGTAGTTCCCATTGTTTTTGGTGTCTGCCCCCAGGTATAAGGTTGGTTCAGTGGGTTGTGTAGGCTTCCTGGTGAAGAGGACTGGTACCTGTGTTCTGGTGGATGAGGCTGGGTCTTGTCTTTCTGGTGGGCAGGACCAAGTCCAGTGGTGTGTTTTGGGGTATCTGTGACCTTTTTATGATTTTAGGAAGCCTTTCTGCTAATGGGTGGGGTTGTGTTTCTGTCTTGCTAGTTGTTTGGCATAGGGTGTCCAGCACTGTAGCTTGCTGGTCATTGGGCAGAGCTGGATCTTAGCGTACAGTTGGAGAGCTCTGGGAGAGCTTTTGCCATTTGATATTACGTGGAGGTGGGAGGTGTCTGGTGAACCAATGTCCTGGACTTGGCTCTCCCACCTCAGAGGCACAGGCCCGACACCAGGCCAGAGCACGAAGACACTGTGAACCACATGGCTCAGAAGAAAAGGGAGAGAGAAAGAAGAAAGAAAAAGAAAGAAAGAAAGAAAGAAAGAAAGAAAGAGAAGAAAGAAAGAAAGAAAGAAAAGAAAAGAAAGTTATTAAAATTAAGAATAAAAAATATTAAAAATAAAAAATATTAAAAAGTAATAAAAGAAGAGAGCAGCCATATCAGAAAGAAAATCCACCAATGATAACAAGCTGTAAAAACTATGCTAAAAAAAAAAGGACAGATAGAACCCTGTGACAAATGGTAAAAACAAAGCCATACAGACGAAATCACACAAAGAATCATACACATACACACCCAAAAAAACAGAAAAAGAAAAAAATATATATCTATATATATATATATATATATATATATAAAAAAGGAGGAAGAGAGTAGCCAAATCAATAGACAGATCTACCAATGATAGTAAACTCTAAATACTAAACTAAGATAAACATAAAACCAGAACCAAATTAGATGCAGAAAGCAAACCCAAATCTAGAATTCCTCCCAAATTCCACTGCCTCAATTTTGGGATGATTCGTTGTCTGTTCAGGTATTCCACAGATGCAGGGTACATCAAGTTGATTGTGGATATTTAATCCACAGCTCCTGAGGCTGCTGGGAGAGATTTCCCTTTCTCTTCTTTGTTTGCACAGCTCCTGGGGTTCAGCTTTGGATTTGGCCCCACCTCTGCATGTAGGTTGCCTGAGGGCATCTGTTCTTTGTTCAGACAGGATGGGGTTAAAGTAGCAGCTGATTCGGGGGCTCTGGCTCACTCAGGCTTCAGGGAGGGAGGGGTACGGAATGCGTCGCTAACCTACGGCGGCAGAGGCTGGCGTGATGTTGCAACAGCCTGAGGTGCACCGTGTGTTCTCCCGGGGAAGTTGTCCCTGGATCATGGGACCCTGGCAGTGGTGGGCTACAAAGGCTCCTGGGAGGGGAGGTGTGGATAGTGGCCTGTGCTTGCACATAAGCTTCTTGGTGGCTGCAGCAGCCTTAGCATTTCATGCCCGTCTCTGGTGTCCGCACTGATAGCTGCGGCTCGTGACCATCTCTGGAGCTTGCTTAGGCATTCTCTGAATCCCCTCTCCTCGTACACACCGAAACAATGGTTTCTTGCCTCTTAGGCAGTTCCAGACATTTTCCTGGACTCCCTCCCAGCTAGCTGTGGTGCATTAGCCCCCTTCAGGCTGTGCTCACGCAGCCAACCCCAGTCCTCTCCCTGCAATCTGACCTCCAAAGTCTGAGCCTCAGCTCCCAGCCCCCACCCTCCCCTACAGGTGAGCAGACAAGCCTCTCCAGCTGGTGAGTGCTGGTAGGCATCGATCCTCTGTGTGGGAATTTCTCTGCTTTGCCCTCTGCACCCCTACTGCTGCAGTCTCCTCCGTGGCTCTGAAGCTTCCCCCCCCCCCCACCATCCACCTCCCCCAGTGAAGGGGCT
>NW_006786963.1:2256775-2261550 GCF_000442215.2 Lipotes vexillifer
GAGGTGCAGGTCTCATCCCTATTCTTTTGTCTCTGTTTTTTCTTTTTTCTTTTGCCCTACCTAGGTTTGTGGGGAGTTTCTTGCCTTTTGGGAATTCTGAGGTCTTCTGCCAGCGTTCAGTAGGTGTTCTGTAGGAGTTGTTCCATATGTAGATGTATTTCTGATGTATTTGTGGGGAAGAAGGTGATCTCCACATCTTACTCCTCCACCATCTTGAAGGTCTCCCCACCCCCCAGCTCTTTAATATTGCTTGAAATTCATTCAGTCATTCAACAAATAGTTATTGAGCGCTTACTTATGTACCAGGCACTCTACTAGAAGCTGAGGGAGTATACACGTCAGGTAGTAAGTCCTGCCCTCTTGGAGTTGATTATGTATTGGTGGAGGCAGGAAATGAGCATGTAAAAAAAAAAAAAAGAATTTCAGATGATGAGAATTGCGATGAATAAAATTATTATATTGTGATTTGTAAGAAAAATATATAACTGGTTATTCAGATGACCAAAATATATTTCTCACATATGTTTGTTCTTCCTCCACAGTTCAGATTTTTTAAGTGTTGAAAGTGATAAAGTTGTCTTTTTTTATGTTAATGAGATCACTTTGTAAAAGCACCTAAGGATGGGGGCTGGTGCCAGTGAGGCCAACCTTGTGATTAGAGGGTTGGAACTTTCAGTCCTACTCCCTGACCTCCAGCGGGGGAGAGAGATTGGAGTTTGAGTTCATTCACCAATGGCCAAGGACTTAATCAACCATGCCTACATCATGAAGCCTCCAGGAAAGCCACAAAGGATGAGTTTGGAGAGCTTCTGGGTTGATAAACAGATGGAGATTTGAGGAGAATGGTGTGCTCCGAGGAGGCATGGAAGCTCCATGCCCTTTCCCCCACACCTTGCCTATGCATCTCTTCTGTCTGGCTGTCCCTGGGTTATAACCTGTTATAATAAACCCATGATCTGGTAAGTAAAATGTTTCTCTGAGTTTTGTGAGCCACTCTGGCAAATCAGTGGAAACCCAGAAGGAGGTCATGGGAACCTCCAATCTTCAGCCAGCTGCTCAGAAGCAGAGGTTACAACCTGGGCTTGCAACAGGCAACTGTAATGGGGTGAGGGGCAGATTTAGGGGGTTAAGCACAAGAAGTCTTGTAGGACTGAACCCTTAACCTGTGGAGTCTGAAGCTATCTCCAGGTAGTGTCAGAGTTGAATTGAATTACAGGACATCAAAGTGGTGTCTGAAGCATTGCTTGTTAGTGGCAGGGAACCCAAACCCCACATTGGAATGGGGTCCACAAACCCTAATGAAAAATAAAACAGGAAGTTGGATAGAAAACGATTGAGATAGGGCAGGGGAAGGGAAATACCTTAGGCAGGAGAATCTGGGAAAGCCTATGAGCACGTGAAGTTCTAAGAAATCCTGAGCATATTGGACATAGCCTTTAACTAAGGAGGGTCTCAGTGAAGCTTCGAAATTATTTCTAAATTCATCAAGAACTTTTTATAGTAGTATAAAAGTAATACATGCACCTACTAAAACAGTTTTAGAGCATAGTAGGATATAAAAAGCCCAGCCCTACTCCTCAGGGCAATATTATTTACCATTTTCTTGTGTATTTTTAAAAATCCCTATCTTTGTATATATAAATGCCTGTATATGAATAACCTTTATATACAAATGGCAACATATTAGCTTACTCTTCTGAACCACTGAGATCCCCTTTCAAGAACGAACTTCTTGCCCAGTTCCAAGGGACACGATGTGCTGACAGCCTCCAGTATTTAAGGTCAGCCTCAGCATTTGAGCCAACAGTGGTTCCATCAATGACTGAGCCAAATTATGGTACAAAGGCCTACCCATTACTACTCAACTGACACTTCTCTAATAAGGCATGTTTAAGTTACATCTGGTTTTACTTTGCTTTGCTTTGTTTTGCTGTTAAAAACAATGTAGCAATTAGCATCTATAAACATACATGCATGGGTGCCTATTTTTCTCCACCCTCTAATACTGTTCACGATCTAATTTTAATCTGATAGAAGAAAAACAGCACTTCACTAATGCTTTATTTTGCAACGTCATGATTATGAGTATGTTCAGAATTATTTTATATCTTACTCACCATTTGTATTTATCTCTGAACTTCCTCTTTGTGTTCTTTGCCTTTTTAATACCAGGTTGTTGGTGTTTTTCTTATTTATTTGCTGGAGTGTTTTGTAAAAGAAATAAACTCTTTTCCATAAACATTGCAAATACTTGTTCCTGTTTGTGGTTTGATTTTTAAAATTTTAATGGCATTTTCCCCATTCAGTAGTCTTAATTTGTGTGTAGTCAAATTTATCATTTTTCCAATATAGCTTCTGAGTTTTGTGTCATGGTTATAAATTTCTTCTCAGCTCTAGTAATATTTTCAAAATAAGTCTTTATCTAATTATAATATTTTTATATTTTTTTCCTTTAAAATTTGGGTTTCATCTACAATTTTGATATAGTCAGCTAGAATTTCAGCTTTTCTTCCTTCGCCAAATTATCTTCATCATTTCTGAATATTCCATCTCTTCCATGCTAATTCTAGATTTTTCTTTTATAATAACTAAAACTACATATCTATTTGGCTCTATTTCTGAATTTTATATTCTATTTTACTGATCAATTTTTGTATCCTTCACTGATACCAAACTGCTTGTAGGAACTAAACCCTCTAATTTTTAACTCTTTTTTAAAAAATATGGTAATTGCTTCTTATCAACTCTTTATTATTTTTTTCATAAATTTATTTATTTATTTTATTTTTGGCTGTGTTGGGTCTTCATTGCTGTGTGTGGGCTTCTCTTGCTGTGGAGCACAGGCTCTAGGTGCGTGGCTTCAGTAGTTGTGGCTCACGGGCTCTAGAGCACAGGCTCAGTAGTTGTGGTGCACAGGCTTAGTTACTCTGCGGCATGTGGGATCTTCCCGGACCAGGGCTCGAACCTGTGTCCTCTACATTGGCAGGTGGATTCTTAACCACTGCACCACCAGGGAAGCCCTAACTCTTTTTAAGTTATCTTCTTTCTTTAGGATCTCCCTGGCTATTCACTCATGTTTATTAGCAATGTTTATTTTTTACATTATTTTCCACATATATATTTTGCTTTTGGGTGAGTAGCTAAAATGTGAATCTAAAACAAATTCAATTTTAACCATTGATTTATTTTTCCAGGTGGAGTTCAGCATTATTTTAAGTCTCCCCCACCCCCAAATTTCATTATTTCAAATGGGATAGAATTGGATTTCTAGAGTAAACAAGCTTTTCATATTATACTATAGTTTTGCAAGATGTTACCATTGGGGGAAAGAAACTGGATAAAAGAAACGTAGTCTCTTTCTTCATATTTTCTTACAACTGCATGTGATTCTACAATTACTTCAAAATTAAAATTCTTTCTTTTTTTAAATACCTAGTACAATGTCTGATATATAGTAGATTTCCCTGTATTCTTTTTAAAATATTTATTTATTTATATTTATTTATTTGGCTGCGCCAGGTCTTAGTTGCGCACATGACATCTTCCTTGTAGCATGCAGGATCTTTTAGTTGCGGCATGCCCAATCTTTAGTTGCAGTATGTGGGATCTTTAGTTGTGGCATGCGGGGTCTTTATTTGTGGCATGTGAACTCTTAGTTGTGGCATGTGAACTCTTAGTTGCGGCATGTGGGATCTAGTTCCCTGACCAGGGATCAAACCTGGGCCACCTGCAATCCAGTGGCTGAGACTCCATGCTTCCCCATATTCTTTAACATAAATTCTTACAGATACTCTTCAGTTTCTGGGTAAGCATTCATAAATATGTCCCTAAGGCAAATTCAGTTAGCTTTGAGCCAAACTATAAAATTGGTGTTATACTCCCACATCTCTAGGAGACTGATCTGAAAAATAGTTATAGCAATTAAGAAGTAAGAGAATGTGCACTAAATTATAATAATTGGCTACTGGATCATAGGATCTTCTCCACTAGGGTTCTTTTAAATTTTGTAGCAATTCCTGTATTTAATCTTTTTTTCTCACTTTGAAATTTCTCCATAAATCACCAGCACCCCTCTCCCTTCCCAAACTAGAAGAAATGGACAATACATGTGGGTGCCATGTCACTTTGCAGCTGTAATTTTGAAAACAAAAAATCTTTTTTGCTTACCACTTTTCTAGGAAATGCAGATTACTGACAGGGCCAGTCGTAGGAAAAATTAGGAGGTAAATAAATCCTGCCTTGAAACCCAAACTCATTTCCCTTTCCAATACCATCCCCCAAGGAGTTCCTGGGGAGGGGTTACAGTTTCCTTTTGCTTCCTAGAGTCCCTCTAATGTCAACTCACTTAAACCAGCTCTTGGTCCATGCTCAACATGTATGCCCCCACCTACAGTATTGTCAAAACTTAATTCTCTTCTGTCTACGGAAATCTTATTTCAAAAGTTCTGTTTAGGGGCTTCCCTGGTGGTGCAGTGGTTGAGAATCTGCCTGCCAGTGCAGGGGACAGGGGTTCGAGCCCTGGTCTGGGAAGATCCCACATGCCGCGGAGGAACTAGGTCCGAGAGCCACAACTACTGAGCCTGAGCGTCTGGAGCCTGTGCTCCGCAACAAGAGAGGCCGCGATAATGAGAGGCCTGCGCACCGCGAGGAAGAGTGGCCCCTGCTTGCCACAACTAGAGAAAGCCCTTGCACAGAAACGAAGACCCAACACAGCCAAAAATATATATATATATATATATATATATATATATATATATATATAAATAAATAAATTA
>NW_006786963.1:2261560-2266061 GCF_000442215.2 Lipotes vexillifer
TAAGCAATGAAATGTCCCCTATACCCTTACCCCTTAAGAAAAAAAAAAAAAAAGTTCTGTTTAATTTTTTTGTTCAAAATATTTTGTGTAAGACATAAAGGGCCCTTAAGATGAAGTAGTATAAATATGAAACCAGCTACTGGTAGCAACCATCTGGTAGGCTAATGGCCTTTCTATTATTATATGTGAATCAATTTATACATGTTCTAGCTAAAGGAGAAGAAAGTTGTTCTGTTCTTCTAAAGGGTGAGAAAGGATGAGAAAGAAATTCAGCAGAAATGCTCATTGGGAAATCCCCCTAGTGTTGGCCAGATTGGGGATTTAGTCCTGACAAGATCAACAGTTTTACCTGATTTATCTCACGAAGTGAATTGGCCTTTGCCATGAGGAGAGAGAAAAAATTTAAAAACAAACTAAGATCAGTGAATGAACAATAAGACCAATGGCTAACAGAGGTATCCAATGATGGCAGAGTTCATCATCTTAGAGAGACAGAAAAGGTAAAACTACTAGCTCCTGAAAGAAAAAGCCCTAAGGACCTTTGATACAAGATAATCAAAGCTAAATCTCAATCAAATTTCAACAGGAGACTGGATTCAGGTTCAGGGGAATAGTCTGACTAAAGACTATCACTGGGTCAGTGGTAGATTTAACTATACCTAAAGATATTAGGAAAGTGCAAGAAAAGTACTATTTTCTTCAACTGGCATTTGAAGAAAAAAAACTTCAACTTTAAGTTCTTTTAAAACTCTTCTCTCTCATACTGGTCTACAATAATTTCAAGTGCTTATTAGAGCACATTGCTCTTGATATAAAAACACTAAATACAAGCATGTCTTTCTATATCTCAATTTAACAAGTCCAAATCTTAGGCCCTGGGATGACATGGCAAAAGATAATCGTCTTTGGAGTAAAAACAAACCTGGTTTAAATCATAGCTTAGCTATTAACTAGCTATGTAATCCTGGGAAATTTGCATAGACTATGAGAGTCTGTTTCATAATTTGTAAAATGAGTAATATATAACTAATCAGTAAGATTCTGTGGGGGAATTAGAGACAATATATGGAAAATGGTTAGTACATGAAGAAAGCAAATTCTCCCCGCTAGGGCTGGGGTAACAAAGGGAAATGGATTGTTAGAACAAAGAAGTTTGGAGAATAGCCTCCCAACCCTGAGCCCCAGAATCCTGAGGAAGAAACACGACCTGGCTGATGCTGATGACTCTGATGCTCACAGAAAAGTCCCTGAGGAGCTGGGACTCAGCTGGTACAGACACTTGTGAGGAAGAAGGTTGAATATGGGAGTATGGAGAAAAAACTGAAAACAAACTGCTACTGGAATGAGCCACTGCTGCTGGGCCAAAGAACCATGGTTCATGTGAGAGTGACAGGAACCAGAAGCCGACAGGAAGAAGAGTGACCGTTTTCTTTCCCTCCTCCTGCTAGTCTCCCCCGGTATTTTCTATTGGCAGAACCTCATGGGAGCCAGCTGGCAAAGCAGCAATGTGGTCTGAAGGGTCCCAGACACAGCAAGAACAGAGTATAGAAGATTAAGTTTGAATCTGAAAAATAGTACCTTGATAACTAGCACACTATTTTGTTTTTAATAGTCTGTTATGTACCCATAAATTCTGCTCACAGTTGTCTTGGGTCAACTTCAGTAATGATATCTATTCATGTGTCCATTGAACTAGTGACAAGGGAGATTTTTTAAAAAGATTAAATGTCAAGAAAACTTGACTCTTGGACTTGCTCTGCCAGTATCTGGTATTTTTTTAATTTAAGAAAAAATAAATAATATAAATTTTTGTTGTTTTTTGGAAGGTATCATAAGGGCCATCTAATCTCATTCATTTGTTCTGTAGAGTATCTTAGTAATTTTTTATACAGTAGGAATTCTTAGCTATCTGTATGTAACCTATTTTGTTTTCTATGAAATAGGAGTACTGGACCAAATGACCTTGACCCTGTGTCCAATATGTGTTTGCCCATCTCTGCCAATATTTCCTCCACCAACCACAGCCTATCATTCAGTAAATATATAACTAAATGTTTGGCATTGTACTAAGCCCTGAAAGTGGATTTCCTGTCTTCAGGAATATTACAATCTATAAAGGAGACAGAAAGACAAAGAGCAGATATTAAAATAGTGTTTTAGGTGTTCTGAAGGAAGTACACACAGAGCGCTAGGCAAGCATGGATGAGGGGCATTTAATCCAAACTAAATGTGGATCTTGAATTGAATCTTGAAAGACAAATGAAAATTAGGTATCTGAGAAGAGAAAGAATAGGAAGAAAAGGAAGAAAACAGGAGGCCATTCCAGGTAGAAGGAATAACACGTGCAAACATTAGGTCATGGGGGGAAGTTGCTTTCAGTACCCACCACAAAGAGCATAAAGCCAAGACAGATCACAATTTGTGTTGGTACACTTTCAGCTGCAATTAAAATATTACTAGATAGCAATATTTTAAAAGCACTGTTATTTCACATAACAAGAAATCCAAAAGAAGGCAGTTCCAGAATTGGTTACTTAGGCAGCTTAACAATATCAGAGCTCCTCCTTTGTGGATTCCCTCTTTTGTTATTCTCTGACCTCTCTTTTCATAGCTCCAATCATCACAATCTCAACACAATGTCCAAAAGTGAAAAGAAAGGGCAGATCTTTCTCCTTATGGATCTCTTCCTTTTTAATCAGGGAGAATCATCTTTCCCCAGAGCCTCCATCCTAGCCTGAGTTTCCCCAAAGCACAGAGCCTAAAATAAGAGCTGCACAGAGATAGTTTTTGTGGGGAAAGGGGCTAGAATGAGTGAAACAAGGGAGGAGGGAAAATCAATGCAAAGGTGCATTATTAAGCTGGCTACCACCGTAAGAAATTGTGGCTTCAGAGTTCTCTGAAGAACCATGTAGGCTGTCCTTCAGGGTTGTCAGTTCAAGACACAGAAGAAGGGAACATTTGTCCACCAGCTCCTGTCTCCCATTAGACAAGGTTGACTCAGGGAAGTTAACTCTGTTGTACTTCCTGTTCTATGAATGCATGAGTATATCTGTACCTCACAGGGAGGTACAGAGAGGGTCCAAAGCAGAAAACGAGAAAATCACTGAGACAAAGTGCTGTGAACTATAGTGAGATGAACATCTGCTTGTTGCAGCAATGGCCAGAGCGGAGAGGTGAGTTGAGAGAATGTGAGGCAGAACCTATGATGTCTAACACACCTCCCATGGAGTTTTCCATCTTCACTGTGAAGAATTATACCATGACCCATCCCAAAACTGCAAAGGTGGTAGGAAGCAGCAACAAAAAGAGATCTGCAGACTTATCTTCCAAAGTGTTCGATCAATAGATAATGCCTAAAACTAAAAAAAAAATAAGTAGCAGCAATTTAGATATATTAGCAATATAGAGGTATATTTCAAAGGAAACAGTTCAAAGTGTTGAAAGAATTTTCCTTGGCAGAGCAGGAAATGGGGATACAGGACACTGTTAGTTTTTTTAATAAGTCATACATTCTTTGATTCCGTAAATAAAGTTCACGTTTAACTTTGATTAAAAATAACTAATTTTTAAAATTGTATATGAAAATTAACTGACACTGTGTAACTTACATAATTCATATACTTTATGCCTTCAGATGCCATTAGTGGCCCTCAAGATGTCTGAGGTTAGGTTAGAAAGAGCAGAGTCTCTAGGTACTATACCACTAACGTATAGTACCTAGCTTGTAGTACAGAGTCAAGAGATGTTTAAGAAAGAAATGGAAAGAGGGAAGAAAAGAATGTAGGACTGAGGAAAGAAACCTCTGATTAGCACCACCACCATCAAAAGCTCACCCCTCTGTGCAGTGGAAAGGTATCCAAATACAGCAAAACCAGCCTGGAAGTTTCAGTTTAGAAACTTCACTATGAGGTATTTTTAACACATTTACAATAAAGACAAGAAGGGATACCTTGGACTTAGTTTTACCTTTCTGTCCTTGATTCCAGGTGGATGAAATCAAATAATTGTATAATGTTAGAGTCTTAAATATCAAGGTTGTGAATGGTTGTGCACATAAAGAATTCCTCTGATGATTATTTATGGTGCCAGGCAACAAAATAGCAAACCATCATCCTTGCCAGATCTTCCTTATTTAGGCTTCAAATGCTGCTACATTTAGTAACTCCTTAGTAAAGAGTAAATGAAAAGAGGAAAAATGACAATTCTCTTCAGCAAAAAGAAAACAGTTAATGAATTAATTTCTGAATTAAACATAAAGAATATCCTTTAATACAATGACATGATAACTTCCACCTTTATGTCCCTAGTGCTTACTATGATGCCTTGTATGTAGGAGGTGCTTATAAGTTATTGTTGAAGTGGATTGACTGTATCAAACAGTGGAATTTATTTGGCATGTTTCCCAATTATTCTATCTCCTATTTACGCCTGCCTTTCTTTATTCGTTACAATTGTGTGTGGACTGGCAAGTTTTCTGTACCCCTATCGCAGAATAGGGAAA
>NW_006786963.1:2266071-2272222 GCF_000442215.2 Lipotes vexillifer
GAAAGAAGAAAAGAAAAGGAAGAGATAGGATGAAGGCAGAAGGGAGAAAGATGGAGGAGAGAAGGAGAGGAAAAGGAGAATAGGGGAGGAAAAGGAGGGACGGAGAGAATTGAAGCTTTGGTTAGGGACCCTGAGGGAGAAATGGTGTAGGAGAGAATGAACTAAGGGTGATTAAAATTGCTCTCTCACCATTCTTCCACCAGTGGATTGAACCATGCTAGTTCACTCCACTTCTCAACATCTTCAAATTTCCCTGTTCCATTTATGTTCATTTAAAAACATTTTCCCCACTGTAAGCTTCTATCAAAAAAAACAAACAAACAAAACAAAACCAAAAACCCCAAACACAATTGTATTCTTTAAATGTCAATATCTTCACCTCCTAATTTCTTTCATTATTTTCATATTCTTAACACAAAACTGATCAAATAGGTTGGCTTATGTGACATGGAAAACAAGGTTTTATTTCCCAAGCCTGACTGACTAGGGTAAAATGCTATTTTCACCACAAGCTAAATACGATTCAGCAATGGAATGTTGTGAACAAAAACTACTAGGCTTTAGAAGACTGAAACATAGTATATTGGACTGGATTTGAATTTCCTTTATCCTTTTAATATTTGTTATTCTTTAGTGGGAGAACTGTTCAAATTGTGATGCCAAGTGAAGTGTGATATGGGGATCTTGGAGAAATTCAAGATGACAGAAACAAAAATAATTCCAGAGTAGTGGAATGAGTACCAGTATGAAACCCCAAAAGAGCTGAGATTATATGTTTTAAAGAAAAAAAAATGAAGAGACCTTCAAGAGGGTCTCTCTACAGCCCAGGTGGTAACCTCTGCTTCTGACCAGCTGGCTGAAGACTGGAGGTTCCCATGACCTCTTGCTGGGTTTCCACTAATTTGCCAGAGTGGCTCACAAAACTCAGAGAAACATTTTACTTACCAGATCATGGGTTTATTATAACAGGTTATAACTCAGGAACAGCCAGACAGAAGAGATGCATAGGGCAAGGTGTGGGGAAAGGGCATGGAGCTTCCATGCCTCCTCGGAGCACACCATTCTCCTCAAATCTCCATCTGTTTATCAACCCAGAAGCTCTCCAAACTCATCCTTTGTGGCTTTCCTGGAGGCTTCATGATGTAGGCATGGTTGATTAAGTCCTTGGCCATTGGTGAATGAACTCAAACTCCAATCTCTCTCCCCCGCTGGAGGTCAGGGAGTAGGACTGAAAGTTCCAACCCTCTAATCACAAGGTTGGCCTCACTGGCACCAGCCCCCATCCTTAGGTGCTTTTACAAAGTGATCTCATTAACATAAAAAAAGACAACTTTATCACTTTCAACACTTAAAAAATCTGAACTGTGGAGGAAGAACAAACATATGTGAGAAATATATTTTGGTCATCTGAATAACCAGTTATATATTTTTCTTACAAATCACAATATAATAATTTTATTCATCGCAATTCTCATCATCTGAAATTCTTATTTGTTTGTTTACATGCTCATTTCCTGCCTCCACCAATACATAATCAACTCCAAGAGGGCAGGACTTACTACCTGACGTGTATACTCCCTCAGCTTCTAGTAGAGTGCCTGGTACATAAGTAAGCGCTCAATAACTATTTGTTGAATGACTGAATGAATTTCAAGCAATATTAAAGAGCTGGGGGGTGGGGAGACCTTCAAGATGGTGGAGGAGTAAGATGTGGAGATCACCTTCTTCCCCACAAATACATCAGAAATACATCTACATATGGAACAACTCCTACAGAACACCTACTGAACGCTGGCAGAAGACCTCAGAATTCCCAAAAGGCAAGAAACTCCCCACAAACCTAGGTAGGGCAAAAGAAAAAAGAAAAAACAGAGACAAAAGAATAGGGATGAGACCTGCACCTCAGGGTGGGAGCTGTGAAGGAGGAAAGGTTTCCACACACTAGGAAGCCCCTTCACCAGTGGAGTTAGGGGTGGTGGGGGTGAAGCTTCAGAGCCATGGAGGAGAGCACAGCCACAGGGGTGCAGAGGGCAAAGCGTAGAGATTCCCACACAGAGAATCTGTGGACACCAGAGACAGGTATGAAACTCTAAGGCTGCTGCAGCCACCAAGAAGCCTGTGTGCAAGCACAGGTCACTATCTACACCTCCCCTCCTGGGAGCCTTTGTAGCCTGCCACTGCCAGGGTCTCGTGATCCAGGGACAACTTCCCCGGGAGAACACACGGTGCACCTCAGGCTGTTGCAACATCACGCCAGCCTCTGCCGCCGTAGGTTAGCCACGCATTCTGTACCCCTCCAATCCCCTGGCCTGAGTGAGCCAGAGCCCCCTAATCAGCTGCTACTTTAACCCCGTCCTGTGTGGGTGAAGAACACACACCCTCAGGTGACCTACATGCAGAGGCGGGGCCAAATCCAAAGTTGAACCCCAGGAGCTGCTCGAACAAAGAAGAGAAAGGGAAATCTCTCCCAGCAGCCTCAGGAGCAGTGGATTAAATCTCCACAATCAACATGATGCACGTTGCATCTCTGGAATACCTGAACAGACAGTGAATCATCCCAAAATTGAGGGGTTGATTTTGGGAGCAACAGTAGACTGGGGTTTGTTTTCTGCATCTAATTTGTTTCTGGTTTTATATTTCTCATAGTTTACTATTTAGAGTTTATAATCATTGGTAGATTTGTTTATTGATTTGGTTGCTCTCTTGCTCCTTTTATATATATATATATATTTTTTTTTTTTTCTTTTTCTGTTTTTCTGAGTGTGTATGTGTATGCTTCTTTGTGTGATTTTGTCTATATAGCTTTGCTTTTACCATTTGTCCTAAGGTTCCATCTGTCCTTTTTTTTTTTTTTAAGTATAGTTTTTAGTGCTTGTTATCACTGTTGGATTTGTTTTTTGGTTTGGTTGCTCTCTTCTTTCTTTCTTTTTTTTTTATTACTTTTTAATATTTAAACAAGTTTTTTATTTTAATAACTTTCTTTTCTTTTTGTTCTTTCTTTCTTACATTCCTTCTCTTTCTTTCTTCTTTCTTTCTTTCTTTCTTCCTTCCTTCCTTCCTTTCTTCCTTCTTTCCTTCCTTTCCTTCTTTCTTTCGTTCTCTCTTTCAATAACTTAATTTTATTCTTTTCTTCCTTTCTTTCTTTCTTTTTTTCTCCCTTTTCTTCTGAGCCATGTGGCTGACAGGTTCTTGGTGCTCTGGCCAGGTGTCAGGACTGTGCTTCTGAGGTTGAGAGAGCCAAGTTCAGGAAACTGGTCTACCAGAGACCTCCCAACTCCATATAATGTCAAATGGTGAAAGCTCTCCCAGAGATCTCCACCTCTACGCTAAGATCCAGCTCCACTCAATGACCAGCAAACTACAGTGGTGGACACTCTATGCCAAACAATTGGTAAGACAGGAACAAAACCCCACCCATTAGCAGAGAGGCTGCCTAAAACCATAGTAAGTTCACAGACACCCCAAAACAAACCACCAGACTCCATCCTGCCTACCAGAAAGACAAGATCAAGCCTCATCCACCAGAACACAGGCACCAGTCCCATCCACCAGGAAGCCTAAACAACCCAGTGAACAAACCTTAGCCACTGGGGGCAGACACCAAACACAACGGGAACTACAAACCTGCCGCCTGCGAAAAGGAGACCCCAAACACAGTAAGTTAAGCAAAATGAGAAGACAGAGAAATATGCAGCAGATGATGGAACAATGCAAAAACCCCCCAGACCAACCAAATGAGGAGGAAATAGGCAGTCTATCTGAAAAAGAATTCAGAGTAATGGTAGTAAAGATGATCCAAAATCTTGGAAATAGAATGGAGAAAATACAAGAAACGTTTAACAAGGACCTAGAAGAAATAAAGAGCAAACAAACAATGATGAACAACACAATAAATGAAATTAAAAATTCTCTGGAAGGAATCAATAGCAGAATAATTGAGGCAGAAGAATGGATAAGTGACCTGGAAGGTAAAATAGTGGAAATAACCACTGCAGAGCAGAATAAAGAAAAAAGAATGAAAAGAATTGTGGACAATCTCAGAGATCTCTGAGACAATATTAAATGCACCAACATTCGAATTATAGGGGTCACAGAAGAAGAAGAGAAAAAGGAAGGGACTGAGAAATTATTTGAAGAGATTATAGTTGAAAACTTCCTTAATATGGGAAAGGAAATAGTCAATCAAGTCCAGAAAGTGCAGAGAGTCCCATATAAATGCAAGGAGATACATGTCAAGACACATATTAATCAAACTATCAGAAGTTAAATACAAAGAAAAAATATTAAAAGCAGCAAGGGAAAAACAACAAATAACATAGAAGGGAATCCCCATAAGGGTAACAGCTGATCTTTCAGCAGAAACTCTACAAGACAGAAGGGAGTGGCAGGACATATTTAAAGTGATGAAAGGGGAAAATCCTACAACCAAGATTACTCTACCCAGCAAGGAACTCATTCAGATTTGATGGAGTAATTCAAACCTTTACACTCAAGCAAAAGTTAACAGAATTCAGCACCACCAAACCAGCTTTACAACAAATGCTAAAGGAACTTCTCTAGGCAGGAAACACAAGAGAAGGAAAAGACCTACAATAACAAATCCAAAACAATTAAGAAAATGGTAATAGGAACATATATATTGATAATTACCTTAAATGTAAATGGATTAAATGCTGCAACCAAAAGATATAGACTGGCTGAATGATACAAAAACAACACCCATATATATGTTGTCTACAAGAGCCCCACTTCAGACCTAAGGACACATACAGACTAAAAGTGAGGGGATGGAAAAAGATATTCCATGCCAATGGAAATCAAAAGAAAGCTGGAGTAGCAATTCTCATATCAGACAAAATAGACTTTAAAATAAAGACTATTACAAGAGACAAAGAAGGACACTACATAATGATTAAGGGATCTATCCAAGAAGAAGATATAAAAATTGTAAATATTTATGCACCCAACATAGGAGCACCTCAATACATAAGGCAAATACTAGCAGTCATAAAAGGGGAAATCGACACTTACACAATCATAGTAGGGGACTTTAACACCCCACGTTCACCAATGGACAGATCATCCAAAATGAAAATAAGTAAGGAAAAACAAGCTTCAAATGATACATTAAACAAGATGGACTTAATTTATATTTACAGTACATTCCATCCAAAAACAATAGAATATACTTTTTTCTCAAGTGCTCATGGAACATTATCCAGGATAGATCATATCTTGGGTCACAGATCAAGCCTTGGTAAATTTAAGAAAATTGAAATCATATCAAGTATCTTTTTGGACCACAATGCTATGAGACTAGATATCGATTACAGGAAAAAATCTGCAAAAATACAAACACATGGAGGCTAAACCATACAGTACTAAATACCCAAGAGATTACTGAAGAAATCAAAGGGGAAATCAAAAAATACCTAGAAACAAATGATAAAGAAAACACGACGACCCAAAACCTATGGGATGCAGCAAAAGGAGTTCTAAGAGGGACGTTTAGAGCAATACAATCCTACCTCAAGAAATAAGAAACATATCAAGTGAATAACCTAACCTTACACCTAAAGCGATTAGAGAAAGAAGAACAAAAGAACCCCAAAGTTGGCAGAAGGAAAGAAACCATAAAGATCAGAAATAAATGAAAAATAAATGAAGGAAACAATAGCAAAAACCAATAAAACTAAAAGCTGGTTCTTTGAGAAGATAAACAAAATTGATAAACCATTAGCCAGACTCATAAAGAAAAAAAGGGAGAAGACTCAAATCAACAGAATTATAAATGAAAAAGGAGAAGTAACAACTGACACTGCAGAAATACAAAGGATCATGAGAGATTACTACAAGCAACTCTATGCCAATAAAATGGACAACCTGGAAGAAATGGACAAATTCTTAGAAAAGCACAACCTTCTGAGACTGAACCAGGAAGAAATAGAAAATATAAACAGACCAATCCCAAGCCCTGAAATTGAGACTGTGATTAAATATCTTCCAACAAACAAAAGTGCAGGACCAAATGGCTTCATAGGTGACTTACCAAACATTTAGAGAAGAGCTAACACCTATCCTTCTCAAACTCTTCCAAAATATAGCAGAGGGAGGAACACTCCCAAACTCATTCTACGAGGCCACCATCACC
>NW_006786963.1:2272741-2289770 GCF_000442215.2 Lipotes vexillifer
TGCAAATGGAAATCAAAAGAAAGCTGGAGAAGCAATTCTCATATCAGACCAAATAGACTTTAAAATAAAGACTATTAGAAGAGACAAAGGAGGACACTACATAATGATCAAGGGATCAATCCACAAAGAAGATATAACAATTATACATATTTATGCACCCAGCATAGGAGCACCTCAATACATAAGGCAAAAACTAGCAGCCATAAAAGGGGAAATCGACAGTAACACATTCATAGTAGGGGACTTTAACACCCCACTTTCACCAATGGACAGATCATCCAAAATGAAAATAAATAAGGAAACACAAGCTTTAAATGATACATTAAACAAGATGGACTTAATTGATATTTATAGGACATTCCATCCAAAAACAACAGAATACACATTTTTCTCAAGTGCTCATGGAACATTCTCCAGGATGGATAGATCATTGGGTCACAGATCAAGCCTTGGTAAATTTAAGAAAATTGAAATCATATCAAGTATCTTTTTGGACCACAATGCTATGAGACTAGATATCGATTACAGGAAAAAATCTGCAAAAATACAAACACATGGAGGCTAAACCATACAGTACTAAATACCCAAGAGATTACTGAAGAAATCAAAGGGGAAATCAAAAAATACCTAGAAACAAATGATAAAGAAAACACGACGACCCAAAACCTATGGGATGCAGCAAAAGGAGTTCTAAGAGGGACGTTTAGAGCAATACAATCCTACCTCAAGAAATAAGAAACATATCAAGTGAATAACCTAACCTTACACCTAAAGCGATTAGAGAAAGAAGAACAAAAGAACCCCAAAGTTGGCAGAAGGAAAGAAACCATAAAGATCAGAAATAAATGAAAAATAAATGAAGGAAACAATAGCAAAAACCAATAAAACTAAAAGCTGGTTCTTTGAGAAGATAAACAAAATTGATAAACCATTAGCCAGACTCATAAAGAAAAAAAGGGAGAAGACTCAAATCAACAGAATTATAAATGAAAAAGGAGAAGTAACAACTGACACTGCAGAAATACAAAGGATCATGAGAGATTACTACAAGCAACTCTATGCCAATAAAATGGACAACCTGGAAGAAATGGACAAATTCTTAGAAAAGCACAACCTTCTGAGACTGAACCAGGAAGAAATAGAAAATATAAACAGACCAATCCCAAGCCCTGAAATTGAGACTGTGATTAAATATCTTCCAACAAACAAAAGTGCAGGACCAAATGGCTTCATAGGTGACTTACCAAACATTTAGAGAAGAGCTAACACCTATCCTTCTCAAACTCTTCCAAAATACAGCAGAGGGAGGAACACTCCCAAACTTATTCTACGAGGCCACCATCATCCTGATACCAAAACCAGACAAAGAGGTCTCAAACAAAGAAAACTACAGGCCAATATCACTGATGAACATAGATGCAAAAATCCTCAAAAAAATACTAGCAAACAGAATCCAACAGCACATTAAAATGATCATACACCATGATCAAGTGGTGTTTACCAGAGGAATGCTAGGATTCTTCAGTATATGCAAACCAATCAATGTGATACACCATATTAAATAAGTGAAGGAGAAAAACCATATGATCATCTCAATAGATGCAGAAAAAGCTTTCAACAAAATTCAACACCCATTTATGATAAAAACCCTCCAGAAGGTAGGCAAAGAGGGAACTTACCTCATTATAATAAAGGCCATATAAGAAAAACCCACAACCAACAATCATTCTCAATGGTGAAAATCTGAAACCATTTCCTCAAAGATCAGGAACAAGACAAGGTGGTCCACTCTCACCACCATTATTCAAAATTATTTTCGAAGTTTTAGCCATAGCAATGAGAGATGAAAAAGAAATCAAAGGAATCCAAATCGGAAAAGAAGTAAAGTTGTCACTGTTTGCAGATGACATGATACTATACACAGAGAATCCTAACAACTCTACCAGAAAACTACTAGAGCTAGTCAATGACTTTGGTAAAGTAGCAGGATACAAAATGAATGCACAGAAATCTCTTGCATTCCTATACAGTAATGATGAAAAATCTGAAAGAGATATTAAGGAAACACTCCTATTTACCATTGCAACAAAAAAGAATAAAATACCTAGGAATAAACTTACCTAAGGTGACAAAAGACCTGTATGCAGAAAATTATAAGACACTGATGAAAGAAATTAAAGATGATACAAACAGATGGAGAGATTTACCATGTTCTTGGATTGTAAGAATCAACATTGTGAAAATGACTATACTACCCAAAGCAATCTACAGATTCAACGCAATCCCTATTAAACTACCAATGGCGTTTTTCACAGAACTAGAACAAAAAATTTCACAATTTTTATGGAAACACAAAAGACCCCAAGGAGCCAAAGCAATCTTGAGAAACAAAAACAGAGCTGGAGGAATCAGGCTCTTGGACTTCAGACTATACTACAAGGTTACAGTATTCAAGACAGCATGGTACTGGCACAAAGACAGAAATATAGATCAATGGAAGAGGATTGAAAGCCCAGAGATAAACCCATGCACATATGCTCACCTGATTTTTGATAAAGGAGGCAAGAATATACAATGGAGAAAAGACAGCCTCTTCAATAAGTGGTGCTGGGAAAACTAGACAGCTACATGTAAAAGAATGAAATTAGAACACTCCCTAACACCATACACAAAAGTAAACTCAAAATAGATTAAAGACCTCAATGTAATGCCAGAGACTATAAAACTCTTAGAGGAAAACATAGGCAGAACACTCTATGACATAAATCACAGCAAGATCCTTTTTCGACCCACCTCCTAGAGAAAGGGAAATAAAAACAAAAATAAACAAATGGGACCTAGTGAAACTTAAAAGCTTTTGCACAGCAAAGGAAACCATAAACAAGACAAAAAGACAACCCTCAGAATGGGAGAATATATTTGCATATGAAGCAACTGACAAAGGATTAATGTCCAAAATTTACAAGCAGCTCATGCAGCTTAATATCAAAAACCAAACAACCCAATCCAAAAATGGGCAGAAGACCTAAATAGACATTTCTCCAAAGAAGATATACAGACAGCCAACAAACACATGAAAGAATGCTCAACATCATTAATCATTAGAGAAATGCAAATCAAAATTACAATGAGGTATCACCTCACACCAGTCAGAATGGTGGCCATCAACAAAAAATCTACAACCAATAAATGTTGGAGAGGGTGTGGAGAAAAGGGAATCCTCTTGCACTGTTGGTGGGAATACAAATTGATACAGCCACTATGGAGAACAGTATGGAGGTTCGTTAAAAAACTAAAAATAGAACTACCATACGACCCAGCAATCCCACTACTGGGCATATACCCAGAGAAAACCATAATTCAAAAAGTGTCATGTACCACAATATTCACTGCCGCTCTATTTACAATAGCCAGGACATGGAAGCAACCTAAGTGTCCATTGACAGGTGAATGGATAAAGAAGATGTGGTGCATATATACAATGGAATATTACTCATCCATAAAAAGAAACGAAAATTAGTTATTTGTAGTGAGGTGGACGGACCTAGAGACTGTCATACAGAGTGAAGTAAGTCAGAAAGAGAAAAATAAATACCGTATGCTAACACATATATATGGGATCTAAAAAATAAATGGTTCTTAAGAACGTAGGGGCAGGACAGGAATAAAGACGCAGATGTAGAATGGACTTGAGGACACGGGGAGGGGGAAGGGTAAGCTGGGACAAAGTGAGAGAGTGGTATGGACATAGGTACACTACCAAATGTAAAATAGATAGCTAGTGGAAAAGAGCCACATAGCACAGGGAGGTTAGCTCAGTGCTTTGTGACCACCTAGAGGGGTGGGATAGGGAGGGTGGGTGGGAGACCCAAGAGGGAGGAGATATGGGGATATATGTATATGTATAGCGGATTCACTTCGTTATGAAGCAGAAACTAACACACCATTGTAAAGTAATTATACTCCAATAAAGATGTTAATAAAAAACCTTATAAAAAAATGAAAAGGAAATAAATATATGGAGATTTGGTTAATATTTAAGATATTACTGGATAATGTAGGATTGACAGTGGGTGGTATTTTCTGTTCCTATTAAGGGAAGAACAAGTGTAAATAAGCTTTATTAACAACCAAAATGATTACATTTAAAAGAATCTCTTAACTCAAAGGTTAGTGAAACCCTAGACAATATTAATATATCAAAACCTCAAGGATATCTTCTGGTGAATTCTGACACAAACATTTAAGGAAACAAACTTACTTTTGGGTCACAGTCCTATTTCATATTCTATAGCCTCTGAGATAGTGTGTTACCATGTGGCTTTTTTATTTAGCCATGTTATATTGAGAGTCTGCCTTCATCTAAGGTGAGGAATGTCATATAGGTAAACTAACCATGACATCCAGCTAACTCTTTGCATCCAGCTTACCACAGCATAATTCAGAAAAGTGAATTTTATAAATCCAATCACTTTCTTTCTCAGGCTAGCCAGCCAATTCTTAGCCTGGGTTCTCAGGGTTACTGCATCTTGTTATACTCTAGATATAATTCCAGTCTCTAATGACAACAGAGCCCCAAGTTACATGTTCCCAAGTTTCATACCTAAAAATCTTTTAACAAGTCTCCCTCAAATCAATTTTCTTACTTAAACTGTCCACCGCAGTCATTATCTGCCTACTAACCTGTACAGATTATTAGTACATTCACTCACTCTTTTTCTTTTTATGTTCTGTTTCTGGTCTGGCTCATTATAAAATTCATATTTAGAAACCCAAATTTTCATCAGTATGTTTTAGCTAACTCAATGGACAGGAGAGCAATTCACAACTAATGGGGAAGTAGGAAAATCCATCAAAGTGGTTGGCATTCTCAAGTCTCCATCTTTTTCCCAACTTTATCTCAGGCCCTCATGTTATTCCACTTAGTCTCCATGACTTTATTACTTATTCACTCAAATATATATGTTCAACTTATACTTACCTCCTGAGTTCCTGATTTAACAATGAACTGAATATTTCAGCTTGTACTACATTTCAAATCAAACTTGTCCAAATTTGAATGATTCATCTCCATCCTCTCCTCTAGTATTTACTTCACCTTCTGTATTTTCTATCTAAGTGAATGTCTTCTCAACTCAGACTTCTCAACTCAGACTTCTCAACTCAGTTCTCTAAATCATAAACTTGGTGGTCGTCTTGAATTCCTTTTTTGTCTTTTGCCCACGTTTATTAAATAAATCACCAAGTTCTATCAATTATACTTCCTTAATTGTTTTCAAATACATTCTCTTCTCCCCATCCTCAGCATTATCATTTTAAATCATTATTCCAGTCTTTTACCAGGCCTCCCTGCTCCCGATTTATCTATATCTGCATCCATTCTTGTCCTGATACATTTCATTCATTCATTCATTCATTCAACAAAAACTTCCCAGTGGCCTACTACATGCCTAGCTCTGGTCTTCGTTCTGGACCCTACCTTGTATTCAGTGTGATATCACTAAAATGCACATTAATCATGTTATTCTCTTAGTTAAAATCATTTGATTTAATTATAGTCCTTGGAATAAAATCCCAGCTCCATAGTACAGCTTACTGGAGTATCCACGTCATGGCCCCCCGTGTAGCTTGTCACTGTCATTTCTTGCCATTCCCCCTACCACCACTTCCACTTTATTTTCCAGTGATATTCAGCCATTTGCAATTACTCCACTGCTCCATGCTCCTGCTCACCTCTTGGCATAGGTTTTAGTTTCTCTCTCTGCTTGAAATCCCCATTTCCTTCACTTCAATGCTTAACTCACAATCGTTCTTCAAAACTCACTGCTGGGGCTTCCCTGGTGGCACAGTGGTTGAGAGTCCGCCTGCCAATGCAGGGGAAACGGGTTCGTGCCCTGGTCCGGGAAGATGCCACATGCCACAGAGCGGCTGGGCCCGTGAGCCACGGCCGCTGAGCCTGTGCGTCCGGAACCTGTGCTCCGCAACGGGAGAGGCCGCAACAGTGAGAGGCCCGCGTACCGCAAAAAAAAATTCACTGCTGGTGTTTTCTCCTCTGAGAAGCTTTCTTTGACCCTGTCTGACTGCCCTACCTGACGTAAATGCTTCTCTCCTACTTGCTCCCATATATCCTGTACTTACCTCTGACATAGCCCACACTATTTGTATGTGTCAGTTCACATGTCTACAGGTTTCCCTAGACAGTGAACTCCTTAGGGGGAACATGCTTTATTTGTTTTAGCATCTCTGGTAGATGCTTAACAAATATTTGTTAATTGAATTTTTGGATAGTTAGAAAGATGTCTATACAGGATATCGTGAATATATATTCACTGTTTAAAAGGAAATATACTATTTTCAGGGAAGTTTGAGGTCAGTGGGAGAAATGAGCAAAAGTAGATGAAGGAAGTGAAGCCATTTAAGATCACTTATCTGTTTTAATTAAAAACAAAGTCACAACTTTCCTGTGAAAGAAGTAGAAGAGACAAGGAGAGGGCACTAAGAAAGTAATTTATGCCCTATTTTCACTGAAGTCTGAAGCAATCAGAAAATGCACGCTATGGGTGCTGTAATAGCCTGAAGGGGAGATGGTATTGATCTTGTTATTGCTTCATATATATTGAGAATGAAGGTGAGTGATTAAGTTATGAGGGAGAAGCAATAACTTTACCCAGGTTTTGATAGGTAGGGCTGGGTGCTCCCCAGAAACCAGATTATAGATTTCCGCTATATTAAGTTAGCAGTGCTGAGCATAGTGCACCTGTTTTCCACTTCTTGCCTTGCCTAACAATTTGCATTTTACATTCTGGAGACTGCATTCCATAGAAGCAACCTGATTAAGTGAGCAATGAACAAAATTAGATAATGATACAGCATCTAAATGAGTCAGTAAGAATTCAACCAAGCCATAGGTCTAAACCTGAGGAAAATTGTTTGCAACAACCCATGTTTATGAGGAAATGGGGAAGGGTAGGAAGCATAATGTAATCAGTGTTCAATGTGATTGTGTTGGTTCAGACAGGAAACCTTACTCAGGGTGTCAGAAATTTAATCCAACTTGGCATGAAGTCAATGCACCACCTTGATTCTACTCAACTGATTCTGTAGAACCACGAAACATGGAGCTGAAATAAGCCTCTGACATAGCCTGGTCCAGTTCTCTCATTTTATAGGTGAGAAACCAAAGCCTAAAGGTTTAAGAAAGTGTTTACTTGAAAACTGCTTTGCATGCCCTCCTTCAGTGGTCCGGATTTACAAAAATTAACTCCTTACAGTTCAAATGCTCTAATCTTAGTTCAGGCAGTTAGGGTAGCACAATTCACAAAACCTCTTGGGTTAAGAATCACTGATTTCTCTGCTCACACCACAATGGCTACATTTCCAAGCTGCCTAAAATAAGAAGAAGAACATGGCTGAGATTATTTTCAATAGTTGCATCATGATTTCTGACCCCAATGTATTTTCTTTGGAAATTTCAGCTGTCTCTTAGAAGGTCTGTAAAAGGTATTACTTGGTTGCCCTGGATATTTTATTTCACTGTGACCTTCACAGATTCATATATTTATCTGACTAACTCCTTTTTTCAGCTATTCTTTCCAAGTAACAAAGGCTAACTAGGTTAAAACATTTAGAGGTAAAGACTCCCTCAAGGACATGAAAATTTACCAGATATATTTAACATACTGATTTGTACACGCATATGTACACACACACACAGAGCCTCACTATTTAGTCTAGTATTAATCTTTAATATATGTAAATATATGGTGATAATTACAGGAAACTAGCCATGTTTTACTTCTCTTCCTGTGAGTTTTACTTCACTTCCTGGGGGTGATATACTCACAGGTGATTGAGAAACAAAGGCTCTCTTCTTAATCTTCTCCTTTTTCAAAATATAGTCCTGGGAGGAGGATCCAGGCTAATCCTTTTTTGACCGGAGGGCCCAGTGTCTAGAGTTAGTGGGACATACAGAGCTCATCCTCGCTGGCAATGAGTTTTAGGGAGTCACTCAAGCCGGAAAAGGCAATTTGGACTTCAAATTCTGCTGTCTGTCCAGGTAGTGTTCTTTCTGCTGAATCCAGAGAATTCTTGCCAATTTGGACACTCACAGCTTGCAGTGTGGATTCCTGCCCAGGAAAGTTGGATGGCTACCAACTCCTGCTTCACAGAGAACCATCTACACTCCTGAAAACTTTTCTCTTGGTCAGGAGTCACACACACAAAAAAATGAAGTTTGAAAAGAAGTTTTACATGAGGGAAAGTAGCTCTGGGGAAAGGTAACAATGGCATGCATAGGAGAGATGGCCTACCAGATGATTTTGAGTAGTACAGCTGCATCAACCCTAGAAAAACTTCGGGGAGAGGAGAGGTATGTTGGTGCAGAGAGCTGAGATTTACTTGTTTTCCTCCCAACTCTGCCATTATACCTCTTTACTCATTCTCGATACCCTAATAAAATAATTGACAAAAGTTTATTAAGCATCAACTATATAAAAGATGTTGTGCTAGAGAGTGCATGTAGATCTAAAGAGGTATAAAAATAACTACTGCACTCAAAGAGCTTACTATATAGTTGGACAGAAAAGACAAGAAGGCAAGGAAAGTAGAATGTGATAAAAACCAAATGAATCCTACAGAATAAAGATGTTATTTCAGGTGAGAGAGTCTACAAGAGATGGTGTCTTTCAGGAAAATAACCATGTGACTTGAGCTAGAACTGAAAGATGGTGCAGTATAGACAACAGTTGCCACTCAATATCTGTTTTCCTCTTTATTCTTAGTAAAAGAAACCTGATTCTACTTGTATGGAAACCAAGTCAAAAGACATTTCCAAGCATACTATACACCTGGTTGTAGCCATGTGATTAGGTCCTGGCCAATGAGATGTAAGCAAAAGTGTTGTCTGGACAATCAGAAAGGCTGTTTAAAAGGACATAAATCATCAGGCACCCATTTTATATGTTCTCCTTTTTTTCTTTCTCTAACCTGAGACTTCAACATCACAGCTGAGCTGTAGCAGCCATGTTGAACCAAGAAGATAACCTTGAGGATGGAGATCACATTCTGAGATGATGGAGCAAAAGGGGCACAAGAATAAGTAGAGAATCTGCAGTCTTTCAAAGTTAAAAGTCTAGACCTGAGGCTTCCAAAATTGTGGTCTTGACTAATCAGAAAAATATTTTCTCAAAATAGGAAAAGATAAGCCTTTATATATGTTTATAATATAAAATAAGAAAAAAATCATCCTCCATCATTATTGTCATTTCATATGAATAAACATTTTATCATTAAAAAATAAGATTAATCTCATAAGAACCATAAATTAAATGAATTTAACATTAAGAAAATTCACATATTGCCCTCATTAAATTTATTTCAATATGTACCATCATCAATCCTTTGATAGATCAGCAGAAGTCTATACACTAAGGTTTGGAACTTGTCCAGATTTTAGAAATTTTATTCTAGAGTAGTATCTCCCCAAATATGACATTTAAAATGAATTTGAGTTGTAAATGCAATGATTTTGGGTGGTTTGTGAGAAGGTTTCATATCATGCCTAGAACAGGTAATAAATAGCATTGAATCAAATAGTGAAAAAAAGTTATCATGGCTTTTTCTGTTTTCCTTCAGCCCTTCTGACTAGAGAGGAAGACTCAATTTGATACTAGTTGATCAGTGATACAATACTAAGGTAATCTCCCATTTAATAAAGAGATAATGAATATCAATATCCGAGACTGGAAAAATGCAGGAAAGAATAATTAGTTACAATAAACATTGCTTTGTTTCCATTATATTTTTATTTATAGTTATCTTCTTTCTACAGTGAAAAGTTTTCCACATTTTAAATAGTGATAAGAAGTTTTCTTTCAAAGATATACTTAATGTTTAAGGCTTTTAAAAGTCAATCCATTTAAGAAAATACATATGAAGTAGCTAATCATATAGTGCTACTTGAATATACCAAAACTCATGAAAATGTTATGCGAATGTCTGAGTCACTGGAAACTTAATTATGTGAGAGCCATAAAGAGTCACCTGGTAGATGACTCTACCTTGGAAACCTAGGCAACCAGTCAAACTGAAACAACCTGGTTTAGCTAGAAGGTTTTGTCTCATCTTTGAGCTCTCTTTGGCATCTCTTTGGCTTTGCTTTTCCTGACTTCCATTGCCCTGATCTGGTTAGCCTGACCCTAAATCTTATCTAGTCTTTATCTGAAACTTTAATCCATAGCACTGTGAAACCTATGCCCACTCTAATCCTCCCTTGTCCAATCCTGGGCTGCTATAAAACTGCTGCTGACTTGACTTATTCTACCTGATAGATGGATTGTGTCCCATTCTGAGTCCCTACCACCACCTTTACTAACATACTCACTCCTCTTAGTGAACTCTACCTCCATGCCAGAATTTATTGTCAACCTGAGACCCAAGAAGTATGGTCAGACTTCCACTCAAAATTCAAAAGGACAGGTTATAATTAATGCATTTTTCAGGAAAACTGAGAAAAAACTTGTTTCCATAGTCTATATTCTTATTGAACCAATCCATTTCAGCTCAGCTTAGTCATTAGTTCCACAAACTATATATATTCCTAAAATACTATCTTATAAAAAAATTTGATTCCATGAAATAAAAGATCATTACAGCTTCCAGAACCAAACCAAAAATCTCCTTCTAATACAGCCTAGAGAAACATTCACCTTTCTTCTGCCCTATAAATTCCATCAAAACTTCAAGTTTTAAAATAGATTTCCTGGGCTTCCCTGGTGGCGCAATGGTTGAGAGTCCACCTGCCGATGCTGGGGACACGGGTTCGTGCCCCGGTCCGGGAAGATCCCACGTGCCGTGGAGCGGCTAGGCCCGTGAACCATGGCCGCTGAGCCTGCGCATCCGGAGCCTTGTGCTCCGCAACGGGAGACACCACAACAGTGAGAGGCCCGCGTACCACAAGAGAGAGAGAGAAAAAAAAAAAGATTTCCTTTCAACAGTCAGTATTCTTTTCTCCCTGAAGAGTACTGTTCTCCGACTCCAGAATCTCACACTTATTTTACTAGCTGTTAAATATAAATTTTGTGAAGGTGTCAGGCTGAAAGGGTCCTTAAAGTTCGTCTAATTAACCTCCCATGCAATGTTTAAACTTCTTCTGCCAAAAACTATAGATGGAAATGGTTTTCACCTAAAAAGTATTATACCATTTGAAAGAATTAAGGCACTTGTTGTTTTTCTAAAAGTGATAAGATTGCACTGAGATTATCTGTTCGCTCGGGCTGAGGCCTCTTTCAGTCTATCTGAGAGATGGATGGCCAGGGTTGGTGAGATGTATCTGTGGCAATGTAACCATTTTTCTTACTGTAGAATTAACTGACCCATATGAAGATCAGCTGATGATTTGGCCTTTTTATCACCCTGAACCAACAGTCACCTGGACCAAATACCAACAATTATGGTAGTAAAACAGTTATCTGGGAAAGATAGATGCCCTGAGATTAAAATGAAAAAAAGTCACATTAAGCTGAAAACATTTAAGTTATTACAAAATTGCAATGTTGCATTTTAATAAAACTGCGAGTATTTGGCAATACCTCGTGGTTTCCATTCCAAAGAGAGTGGAAGTGTATTAACACTTAATAGATGCCAGTAATTATGATAGGCATTTTCATCTATTTTATCTTACTTAAGAATAACAGTTTATAGAGATTCAGTGTTAGAAGTCATTCGCTCAGTGTCACACAGCAGAGTAAGCAGTGGATCTGTGATTCAGAAGTTTCACTGTAATGGTGGATTGACCCATTATAGATTTGTCAAAACTCATGACACTATACAATACAGAGTGAACCCTAATGTAAACTATGGACTTCAGTTAAAAATAATGTATCAATATTGGTCCATCAATTGTAATAAATATACCACATTAATTCAAGACATTAATATTAGGGGAAACTGTGAGAGATAAGTATATTAGAACTCTCTGTACTTTCTGCTCAATTTTTCTGTAAAACCAGCTGTGGCTATAAAAAGTCATTGATTTTAAAAATAATTTTTAAATAAATAAAATATTCATACACACATATTTAACTAATCATTCTCCACCCATTCTCCCCTAAACTCACTCCAGTCAGGTTTTCCATGGTTCCACCTCTCCATGGACACTGATCTCATCAAGGTCATCCAAGACCTCCATATCAGTATGTGTAATTCTCAGTCTTCATCTTACCTCACTTATCAATAGCATTAGACGCATTAATTACAACCTCTTTGTTGAAACTTCTTCACTTAGCTTCCAGGCATCACATTCACCTGGTTTTTCTCCTCTTCCCTGACTTCTCCATTACAGCTTTTGCTGATTTCTTCTTTTCTCTCTGACCTCTTAACATTGGAGGGCCCCAAATTTAGTCCTTTTGGCTTTCTCCCTTCTCTATCTACCTCACTTCCTTAGTAACTGTATTTAATACAATGACTTTAGATTATGCTGGTGATTTTCAATTCTTTTTTTGTCCAGAGACTTGGCCTCTCCCTAAACTTTAAACTTACATAACTATTTAACATCTTGTATTAGTTAGGACTCTCCAGAGTAACTGAACCAACAGGAAAACCTTATTTATATACAAAACCTTTTATTTTATATATATAATTTATTATAAGGAATTGGTAAATTGGCTCACATAATTGTGGAGGCTGGCAAATCCAAATCTGCAGTGTGGGCTGACAGGCAGAGACCCAGGAGAGCCAATTGTACACATAAATATGAAGTCCAAAGACAGTCTGCTGGAGAATTCCTTCCTGCGGGGGGAAGCCAGTCTTTTTGTTTTATTCAGGCCTTCACCTAATTGGATGAAGCCTACCCACATTATGGAGAACAATCTGCTTTAATCAAAGTTTACCAATTTAAATGTTAATCTCATCCAAAAACACTCTCCAAGTCAACAGATATAATTAACCTTCACACATCTCAAACATAATTTGATGAAATATTCTCCACTTGTTTTCTTCCCCCAACTCAGGTAATGAGAGCTCCATCCTTCCACTTGCATTGGCCAAAAACTATAAAGTCATTCTTGGTTTGGCCTTCCTCTTACCACCAACATTCAGTTTTTCTTCTCTCCACCTCCACTGACACTACCCTGGCCCATGCTATTATCATCTCCTACCAGGAGTATAGCAAGAAAGAGCCTCTTACTGTTCCCTGGATGTGTCTCTTACCCTCTACCTCAGTCTGCGTTACTGTTTCTCAAGCTGTATTGTGCATACACACCACTTGGGGATCTTGTTAAAGACAGATTATGGTTTAGCAGATCTGGGGTGGGGCCTGAAAGTCTCCATTTCTAACATGCTCCCAGAGATGCCAATATTCCTGGTTCACAGACAACACTTTGAATAGCAGAAGACACAGTGATACTTTTAAAACATAATTGAAATCATGTTTCTCTTCTGGCTCAAAATAATCCAATGTCTTCCCATTTCACTCAATGTAAAAACTGTACTCCTTGTAGTGGTCAACAATCCTAAATGATCCAAACTCCCCCCGTCATCTCTTTCACTTTTATCTACTACTACTCTCCCCCTTGCTCATTGTACTTCAGCCACACTGGCTTCCTCCGTGTTCCTCAAATACCACAGATAAGATCCTACCCCAGGCCTTTCCACTAGCTCCTCTCTTTGCCTGGAAGGCTCTTCCCCAGCAACTCCTTCACCTTTAAGTCCTGGCTCAATTGTCATGTTATCAGTGAGTGCTATTTTATTATTATTTGAAAATTTTTTTATCTTATATTGGGGTATAGTTGATTTACAATGTTGTGGTAGTTTCAGGTGTACAACAAAGTGATTCAGTTATACATATACATATATCTATTCTTTTTCATATTCTTTTCCCATATAGATTATTACAGAGTATTGAGTAGAGTTCCCTGTGTTATACAGTAGGTCCTTGTTGATTATCTATTTTATATATAGTAGTGTGTTCATGTTAATCCCAACCTCCTAATTTATCCCTACTCCCACACCTATCTTTCCCCTTTGGTAATCATAAGTTTGTTTTCTAAGTCTGTGAGTCTGTTTCTGTTTTGTAGATAAGTTCATTTGTATCATTTTTTTTAGATCCCACATATAAGTGATATCATATGATATTTGTCTTTCTCTGACTTATTTTACTTGGTATGATAATCTCTAGGTCCATCCATGTTGCTGCAAATGGCATCATTTCATTCTTTTTTATGGTTGAGTAATATTCCATTGTGTATATATATGTACCATATCTTCTTTATCCATTCATCTGTCAATGGACATTTAGGTTGCTTCTATGTCATGGTTATTGTAAATAGTACTTCAGTGAACACTGGGGTGCATGTATCTTTTCGAATTATGGTTTTCTCCAGATATATGCCCAGAAGTGGGATTGCAAACAAGCAAGTCCTACTTTAACTACATTACTTAGAATTGTACATACCTTCCCTACCCCCAGCATTTTCCATCTTTCCTGCTCAGTTTTATCTTTCTCCATAGTACCTCATCACCTTTACCATACTCTCTAATGTACTTACTCATTAGCTGTGTTGTCTATCTCCCCCATCAAAGTATAGGCTCCTTGAAGGTGAGGATTTTTGTCTATGTACTCACTACTGTATCTCTATCACTTACCAACAGTGCCTTGTACATGTTATATAATCAACAATCATTTATTAAATAAATGAATGAATAAATGAATTTCAAAGGCCATGCTTGTTCCAGAATATCAGACTCTCTCTCCCCAAATCAGAAATTAGCAAAGCTTCAGAAGAAACAGATTCAAAAGAAAGTCCTCATATAAATTGAGAAGTTAATACAATTTTGATTTAGAAAGACAAATGCAGGTAGTGCTTATTAAATACATATAACTAATGCCACCAATGTACTATAATGCAATATAATATAAACAGTGTGAGCTTGCTCTTATTAAGACATACTGCACACAAAAAAGAGAAAGGAAGAAATATTGTGTTAGTAGTGATGAGTCATGGGTAATAAGTACTTCTACATTTTTCAACATTTTTATAAAAACATAAAATGGCAGCAAAGATTTTAATCTATGCCATATAATTGTATTTTTGTTCTATAATGTCAAAGTTTAACAATTATAGTTTCATTTATGGTGTACTAAAATAGAAATAAGCTGCTACATTAATGGGTCCTTTGCTTGAAACCTCAGAAACCTTATAGTTACTTCAAGCTGAAGATAAATTGATGGAAGAGGAAGATCACAGGATCTCCAGAAACACACAGCCATAAAATCAGGCTGAGGCTCAGTTCTGAGGTTGATAAGCCCTGAATAAGAGCCACGTCACTTGTGTAGTTCCTTGAATGTGTGATCTACCCATCACATGGCACAAGCAGACAGCACAGTTCTCACAGCCTAGGAGACCCAGAGGCCATCATAGGAGCAGCTCCACTACTGCCCCTGATGCTTCATACCCCTCCCCCACACTCCACCAACCCTGCCAGCAGCAAAGATTCCAAGCAGCACACTCTTCTTAAGTCACACACCTGTGTCTAGTGCCAAGGGAGGTAGGGGAGGTATTTTGGACTCTAATACACCTCAGGAAATTACCAAAATATAAGAAAAGCATTTAAAAGGTATTGAACAACTGTAGTTATGACAAAGGTCTACTCTGGGGGCTGAACCTGAAAACTCAGCCCTCAGACCGTCAAGCTATTAGGTCGCTAGGTTCAAAGCAGTGATGTGCAAGAAAATGTTTAATGACTAGCTCTCTGGACGGGGGGGCACATGATTCCTAATGTGTGCCAATTTCCATGCAGTAAATACTCCAAACATGGCTGACTTCTAGCTACCAACACATCATCACTGAATTCAGGGTTTTGGGAAGACATTGTGCATCACTTCACTCCAAAGTGTTACTACCATATATAATAAATATAAATCTGCTCAAGAGCAGAGCTAAGAGTAAAATGCAGTAAAACATGTTTGGAGTCCTTATCGTCTTTGTTTTAATATAATTTATTTAATTGAAAGTTTATATAATTTAGTAATGGATGTTTAACAACTGGCTCAGGATTTCTGGAAGTTTAAGAACTGGCTCATGAGCTGAATAGGTGGCTCCAGTACACCACAGGCTCAAAGTAGATGATGTTCTTTTTTCTTACGTAGCTGGTATCTTTACGGTATTGGACATCAAAATTGGTATAGGTTTGCTCTATCCAAACTGAATTAGATAATCTCTTCATTTAAGTATAAAAATTCCTAATGTATTCTCTAAGAAGGGAAATGGGATGCCTATTACCTTCTTTGATTTCTTATTGCCTTTTGGCATCTGCCTTATTTGGGGGTGACTAATCTAGGGCTTCATCTTTAATGCTCAGCTTCAGAAGCTATCATTCTATCACAGATCTAATGGCCAGTCTCTCCTTGCCTATTAAGGTCTGCGTGGTCAGAAGTATGCATAAACCAGTTATAGTTTTGGTTAATTGATCACTGAATTTAACCCTTCAAAGTACAGTTGTATGCACTCAAGACATATATTGCTTGATTAGGGCCTTAGCATCAGGGGCAGTAGTGGAGCTGCTCCTATGATGGCCTCTGGGTCTCCTAGGCTGTGAGAACTGTGCTGTCTGCTTGTGCCATGTGATGGGTAGATCACACATTCAAGGAACTGCACAAGTGACGTGGCTCTTATTCAGGGCTTATCAACCTCAGAACTGAGCCTCAGCCTGATTTTATGGCTGTGTGTTTCTGGAGATCCTGCTTTCCTTAGAATCCAGCTAACTTGTACCCATTCTCCAGGTCCCAGTTCAGACCACTCATTCAAGGAACACTTCCTGGAGCCTCTCGTTTCCTAATTAAGCCAGGGTTAGAGGTCTTTTCTCTGTGTTCCCACAGAAACCCACACTTACCTCTACCAAAATGCTCAGGACATGAATAATAATTTTTGGAGACTATCACTTTCATTGTCTGCATTTACATGCACTTTGAGGGCAAGGAGATTGCCTTATTGTCTTTATGCCCCCAGTATCCACTTAGCACAGTAGCAGGAAT
>NW_006786963.1:2289780-2293866 GCF_000442215.2 Lipotes vexillifer
GACACTCAATTTATCCATCCATTCATTAGTTCATTCTTTCACCTACTCGACACATGTTGAGGCTCTATTAGGTGCCAGACACTGTTTTGTATGCTAAACATATAACAGTAGGGGGAAAATTCCTGCAATTATAGAGCCAACATTATAAAGGAGATATAAGTAATATATAGTATGTTGGATGATGATAAGTGCTATGGAGAAAAACATAAACATAATGAAAGGTATAAGGAATGCAAGAATAGATTGGGGGGAGGATTGTCAGAAAAGAACTAATTGGTAAGTTGATATTTGAGCCAATACCAGAAGGAGGTGAGGAGACTAATATGAAGAGACAAATATGTACAGTTAGTTCCTTCTCTACTTTCACAGGACAGTATAAGATAGGATTTTTTTGGCTGATGTTTCAGACATGGATTGTCGGATTCTAGTAGGTCTGCTTCTCCAAAGAGCTTCCACCTCCAGAGCAGTTGCTATCTCTACACATTATTCTCTCCTTTCTCTTCCTCCTACTTCCCCATTCAAACCCTGGCTCCTCTCACTCCTCTCTGACTCATCCTGCTCTTTTATTCTTGGCCATAATTCTGTGTTCTGACTCATTCAGTTCTAATCACTGAGAATTTACTTCCTTTGTGGCCAGCACTATACCAAGTAAGAGGAAAGATTACAGAATAGAACAAGATCCTTGAGGGTCTTCTGTCTAAATACAGACAAAAGTGACATAAACAAGCTCCTTCTCTTGACAAACACCTGTGCCAATGTCTTACTACATATGAAGTGATCTCTATTTTGCTAACAAAGAAACTGTACAAGATTGAGTAAGAGGAACTATAACATGATATACATCGAATTGGGAAGAGGTTTATTCATTATCAAAACCTGTATCTTCTGATTATTCCCAAAATCATGGTCTTAAAAATGACATTTTTCTAGTAGACAGGTAGTTACTGGATATGCATTATTCATGCACTCAAAGCATCTACAACATTTGTATTTTGGCAAAGTCCCCACGTCTCTTCCAGATCACACTGTAAAAATTACGCAGTGGTGAAAAAAAAAACTGGGTCTTTATTGTCGAGCAGTTAAAGGTCTCCGAAAGGTGAAGTTTATTTTTATTGATTTAAAAAGAATTTGTCCAAATCAGATATTTATTTGTTTATGTGTTTCTGATCTAAAGGGGGCAGTGTTTTGCAAGCAGGGCTATGAGTCAGAAAGAACATTTCCAGCATCCTGGTTTGGTTAAAAAGAAAGAAGAAAAGGGAATTAGCAATTGAACACCTGCTTGGTGCCAGGCACTGTGGCAGATACTTTCCAATATATTATTCTATGTAACATAGGCTGTGTCATGATACACACACACACACACACACACACACACACAAATACACAAATATGGGAGGAAGGTACTATTACTAGCCTGAGTTTAAATCAAAGGAAATTGCATTTCTGAGAGAGTTTTAGTAAGTTTTCAATGAGAATTGGCTTCTGAATAGCAGACATACCACGCCAGGTATGTCTGACTCTGAGAACCATGGTTTTTCCACTTTTCATGCTTCTCTCAGATGAGAACATCATGCTGATAAGGCCAAGGCCATGAGGTTGATGATTACCTTGTGTTGGCCTTAATCTAGGCCAAAGCCTGCCCTCTTCCATCGTCCAAATTCAGGCTAGAGCCTTATAGATCCAAAGTGTGTTTTAAAAATATACCAAATGAGAATGTGTAAACTAGATAAGTAGAAACCCATCCTGACCACTGGATAAACAAGGGTAAACATATGTATTGATGATGGGTCATCAGTGCCATCTTTGTTGTGTTCAAAGTCTAACAGAACTTGACCTCTATCTTTCCATAAATCTATATCACTCCCTGTCCTTTAAATGACAGGGCACTATCATTCACAATGTCAAAGAAGGGAATTATAAGGAATCCAGCTGTCTAAATCAGGAGAGGAAATAGCCAGATGCATTTTGACTAATCAGAGCCTTCTTAGTAGAATAACCAGCCAAAAATTGCTGGCCTTACGTGTCTGCTAATTCACTACAGCCCTTTCACTGGGAATCTCCGTTGTGAATTCTGAACTCTAGTCTCCATTGCTGCTGCTTTAGTGTAGAGAATGATGCTGAGTGTGTGTGCTTATGCTGATATCTGGATACACATATGGCAACAATTAGAGTGGTTAATTAATAACATAAACTGAAGGGGTTCTAGGGGTCCTTCGGGGAGATTAAATGAATCTAAATCCCAACAAATAAATTAGTTGTCCTCAATCTGTGCTGCAGCTTATGTGTTCACCAAATTTTGATCAACGTATAAAACTTATTTTTACAACTGAGTAAACACATGGTCAGTAATATCTGCCAAATGGACCGTGAGCTAGGTGGATTTTGATACACTTTGAGGAATGAGGTACAACTTGATGCTGAGTAATAGATAAGAGGTGTAGCAATAGGACAAGCCTGTGGCAAGGAGATATAGGAACTTTATTTTATGAGTGTATAAGACATTGTGATCACACAGTGCTAACGCCCAGTCAAGGGCTCTTGAAAAGAAACAGAGGTAGAGCTTAGGGGTGAATCCAGAACCCACCTCTAGGGCATTAGTTCTATTTATTTATCCCTTCATTGATTCTATCAATAGATTTTTCTAAGTGCTTACTATGTGTGATGAACAGTTTTAGGAAACTGCTTCAAAGACCAGTCCCAGATAGAAATACTCGTATTAATGGCCATAGAGCTCAACCAGGGCCTTGAACCAAATGTGAAGAGCATCATAATGCACTGCACTTTTCCAGTTCAGTGTGTGTTTATCTCTTACCTTACAGGACTCACTGGGGACATTCAGTGTCTTGTAACTTTTAATTGCCGATGAGCCTCCGGCAGGTGTGGCTTACACTAATGGACTGAAGATGTATGAGATGCTTTCAGTTATATCCAGAAAAGTGCCCCAGTCAATGGCAAATCTTTTTAATTGGGCTTTTATCAGGTCCTTCTCTGCTTCCTCAAAGCAGGGGAGGCTATTGGAAAGAGATCAGTGTGGGTTTTAGGGAGTGCTGACACATGCTTCTGAAAATGAATACAGTGGGTGGCTACTTTTGATATCATTGAAAATCACTTGCTGCAATGAAGTTGATATGGATCAGCCACAAGAGCTGTATTATTGATGGAGGACACAAATGAATTTGCAGCAGCATCTAAGTCTATTGATTCTATCCCCTCTATATTTTGAAAGTGTTCTATGGCCAGTAGCCTGAAGCTTTACCTCAGGGCAGGATATTTGGTAGAACTGACTACCTCAGAAAATGAATACACATCTGCTTACTTTACTACTACAGGTGTATTAATTTGCTAGGTCTGCCACAAGAAAATACCTAAAATTGGGTGGCTTAAACAACAGAAATTTATCATCTGACAGTTCTGGAGTCTAGATGAAGATCAAAGTGTCAGCAGAGTTGCTTCCTTCCAAGGGCTATGGAAAAGAATCTGTTCTATGCCTCTAAACTTGCTCTGGTCATTTTCTGGCAATCTTTGGTGTTCCTTGGCCTAGGGAAGCATCACCCTGATCTCTGCCTTCACATGACGTTCTCCCTGTGTGCATATCTGTACCCAAATTTCCCCCAGTCATATTGGACTAGGGCTCCATCCTACTCCAGCATGACATCATCTTAACTAATTACATCTGCAACAACCCTATTTTCAAATAAGGCCACATTCTGAGATACTAGGGGGTTAACACTTCAACATATGAATTTTGGAGAAATATGATTCAACCTTTAACGACAGGGAGGGAACTGACAGCGCCTATATCCTGCTTCATGGAATGAATATAATGTAAACTGTAGAATAATCCCAGAGGCCACAACCATGACCAGCACTCCATAGACAAGCCTCACAAAATTTGCAAACCTGACTCAAATGTGTAAGACATACAAATAAACTTATTTGCCCCTTTCCAACTTGTCAACTCTGTCTTGTGGCCATTTTACACAATCTGGGAGATCTGTTTATTAAAGATTACTTGTAGAACACAACTAAATAGTAGATCATTGAGGCAGAACAATTTCCTTTTTTTTTTTTTTTTTTTTTTTTTTT
>NW_006786963.1:2293877-2343681 GCF_000442215.2 Lipotes vexillifer
TTTTCCGGTACGCGGGCCTCTCACTGCTGTGGCCTCTCCCGTTGCGGAGCACAGGCTCCGGACGCGCAGGCTCAGCGGCCATGGCTCACGGATCGCAGCCGCTCCGTGGCATGTGGAATCTTCCCGAACCGGAGCACGAACCCGTGTCCCCTGCATCGGCAGGCGGACTCTCAACCACTGCACAAGCAGGGAAGCCCAGAACAATTTGCTTTTGCAAAGTAATATTTATGTTCTACTTTTCACATTGGTTCCATTATAATATCACAGGCATATATATGGAAAATACTTGTATATAATGAGACAAAACTATGGAAAATATTTGTAAATCATATTTCTCATAGAAAATTTCTATTAAAATAGTAGTATAATAATCATGAAACTCTAGCAAATCCAAAGAAGACACTAAAATTAATCTGTAAAATTATACCTGATACTCTGTGGCAGTCCTCTTAGCAGTTTGGCCGAGATTTTCACCAGTGTCAAGCTACACTAACATTTCTACCTGTGAATTCAAGAGAAATATTCTACTTTTTCATACTTTATTTCATCATTTGAACTTAGCAGCTGCTTCCCCTAAATCTTTGCCTGGTAAGACTTGAAGAATTGTTAGACTAGTCCAGGTGGAAGAGACAATAAGACACAATTTAAGCGTTGAAATCCTTGCTTATCATTGGAGGTCAGCTTAAAATCTGCTGGGACATGTGGTTGTCTAGCAACCAACTAATGTCCTGTAACGATCTACAAATTAATGCCTGTGCTGAATGAATGTTCTAGTCCAAACCCAAAGCTTTACACAGTTAATTGAAAGCTAATGTCCTCATTAGTGGCTGTTAGGGAGGCTCAACAAGTACAGTTTGCATGTGCTAAGTGTTGAATATTTATTAGACATGTTGTCTAATACAAAGTAGGAGGAACTGGGCAATCCATCTGGTGGTAACTATGAGAATAAAATGATTGTTTGGAACTGCCCAATCCATAAATATTTTCAGGAGAGCTGATGCCCACCCTACTGTTCACCACAACTGTTCATCTACACACATCTTCCTGGTTCCTGACTCTTTTTTTTTTTTTTTAGCAGGGTTTCAATATTACCAAGTCCACACTACTTCCAACCCAGTAAGTAGTGCTCAGACCTCTTATTATAGTCCCTGTCAATCATCTATAGTTTATCATAAATTATCAGGAAAAAAAAAATGAACTTCTGTAGTTGATATCCATAAGGCCCTTTTGGTTGATATTAAATAAGGGTACATTAAAAATACATTGAAATTTAAGAAAGTTTGTTTGCCTTAACTTCTGCTCACATAACCACCCTGCACTTCAAGGAGTCATCCTGACATGTTCCTCCTTTGGTTGGTTGGTTGTCTTTTTTTTTTTAATTGCTTTTTAAAACAGATAGCTATTTTAAGAAAACTCCTCTAAAGATCTAAAAACAGTTAAGTGATTGGTACTTGCTAAATTATTCAGTTGATATACTGACCATCTATTATGAATTTAGGATTATGCTGGATTCTGTGGGGGATAAAAGAGAAGTATTCCATGCAATTCTTCTCCCTTATTGCCAGGGAACCCACCTTCTTTTTAAGTGTCACAAACCGCTTTAAAAAAAAATAAAGTAGGATTTGCAATTATTTCCCTTTGGTACCAAATTCCTTTCACGGTGTTTCCACAGACTCCACTTCTATTGTTAGACCCATAATTAAGCCCTGACTTAATACGGTCTGCTATGATACAATTTCTTTAGGCCAAGGACAGTGTCTTCTTTTTCATACCATGTGATCTAGCATGAGTGAACATAAGCCCAGAACATAGTAGGTGCTCAATGAGTATTTGCTGAATGAATGAATGATTGAATGATTATTTTATACTCTCTCACCCAATCCCTGAGTCTATTAACATGTCGATGATGCTTCTGGATATGCTTAAAGGACATTTCTATGGCCACTGAAGATAAAATTCTATGTGAAATTAAAGCCCAAGGTTGCTGTCAATATTCTGCCTTATTAGTAACCTAAACAAATCAACTTAAGATATAAAGTCAGTCCATTAGCAACAACAAATATCTTTTTGGTAGCTTTGTATGTTAGCACTATCCAACAGAGCCTTCTGAGATGATATAAATATTCTGTATTTGCACTGTAAAATACAGTAACCACTAGCCCTACATGGCTGATGTGACTGAGGAACTACATGTTTAATTTTATTTAATTGCAATTAATGTAAATAGCCACAAATATTAGACAACACAATTCTATATGGTTCAGAATGTGAATGGACGTTAAATACATCCCAGTGTTTTGCAATTAAACACACCCCAACGTGCCACGACAAGTGGTAACACAATTTAGCTTCCTGACTTGTAATGGTCCATATTTCTAGTACACTTCTTTGTCTAATGAAGTCTAGCTTAATTATGGGAACTTCCATTTTGTAGCCATAATGTAACTCTACATTTACCAGTTTTCTTAATTCTCTGACGCCACTGAATAGCACCCTTATTTTGATAGCAGCTTTTCAGAAAACAAGGAAAAAAGAAAAAAGAGAATATTCTACCATTTCTCAATACAACTTTTTTAAACTTCAGGAATATTATAATATGAAAATATGTTTATCTTAGAATTTTAAAATAGAAAATTATTTAGACTTCTGATGTAGAAAACATACAATAATTCCACTTGTGTCCACAGTTGTGTTCTAAAAATATGTTAACAACACATACTACATTCTTGAATAAAGGTTTGATTTCTCTTTGAAAAACAATAGAGTTTTTAAATCCACATATACTTCAAATATTTGTGCTTTTTAAGCTTTAAACTAATTAGCAGTTTTATTAAATGTGCTAGCTTTTTAACACAGCACGTTGGGGAGCACTGGTGTTATTCTCTGCCTTTCTCTCTATAATTTTTAACCTCGAATTCTCTCTCCTTTTACACCTGACTCCTTCACTGAGTCCCTAAAGTCTCTTCATCTCAGAAGGATATTTTTGCCATTGATTGCATTATCTAATTAGAGCCTTGTTCTTTGCATTTAAACTGATGATTCTTTTACTCTTAAAAATAACTAAATTCAGTTGCTTTTAAATTCACACAGCTTTCAATTAATTTTGTACTTCACCTCAGTAGCCCTCAATTTTTCAAAAAAGGTGTTCTTAAAAAGATCCTTTCATAGCCAAGTACTGTAGTGTAAAAACTTACACTTTGAAAATTCAGAAAGAAAAAATTCATTTCACTAAAGTAATAATTTGCTGAGACAAAGAAGAAAATTTTTTAAATACAGTAGAGCTGAAGGCCAAGTGTCGCTGTGGTTGTTTTAACATATTCCCTACCCTAAACACAAGTCCCAAATGTGACATCTGGCACTGAAGCTGTGCTCTCCCAGATAAAGGTAATGATAACACCAGTAATAAAAAAATAATGTATGCTTATGTGTCAGGCTCTCTCTCTTTCTCGCACACAGACACACACACACACACACACACACACACACATACACACACACACACACACCATGCCTCACTGTGGGACATCATTACTGTCATTTCTCAAGGGACAGAAAACAAAAGCCAGCAGTCACAGCCAGTAACTGTTAGTGGTTCTCCATAGCCCTTACTGAATCTCCCAATCTCTCCTTGAAATAACCACTTAGAATTTGGCAAGAGCTCAAATTCAAACTTCCAGCTAGCCAGATCAATAATATTTATTCAGTTTCCTCACATATATGGTACTATTCTTGGCTCTGGTACAGAAGGAAATGTACTATAGGATTTTTTTTTACATTTAAGCATATTTTCCTGAAAGGTTTTTTTTTTTTAACAGCTCTATTGATATGTAACTCACATACCATAAAATTCACCATTTAAACATTTAGAGTATACACAATTCTAGTAACTTTAATATATTTACAGAATTGTGTAGCCATCACCACAATCTAATTCCAGAACATTTTCATTAGTCCCCAAAGAAATTTCTTACCCATTAACAATCACCCATTTACCCCCAACCCCAGCCCTGGGCAACCACTAATTTATTTTCTCTTTCTATGGATTTGCCTCTTTGGGAAATTTCATATAAATGGAATCACACAATATGCAGTCTTTTGTGACTGGCTTCTTTCACTTTGTACAATATTTTCAAGGTGTATTCATATAGTAGCATGTACCAAATATTCATTCCATTTTAATTGTTAAAATATTCCCTTACATGAATATACTCCATTTTATGTATCCATTCATCAGTCGATGGATATTTGGGTTGTTTCTACTTTTGGGCTATCATAAATAATGCTTCTATGAACATTCATGTACAAGAGTTTTGTGTGAACATATGTTTTCTCTTCTCTGGGCTTAGACTTACGAGTGGAATTGCTGAGTCATATGGTAAATCTATGTTTAACATTTTAAGGAGCTGCCAAAACTGTTTTCCAAGTGCACTATTTTACACTCCCACCAGCAATGTGAGAGGGTTCCAATTTCTCCATATCCAGCAGGACTTATTCTTACATCTTATCACATGAAACAGTTTAATAAAGGGGAATTTCACACAAACATAAAATTCAAGGAAGGTTTTCCAAAGGTTAATTTTGAAGTACTGTTGAATTACCCAGAATGAAGAAGGAAAAGGAAAAGTAAGAGTTCAATAGAGCTGACATTGGTCAGTTTGAGCCCTGGCTTGAAAAACATCTTATCTAAATATCAATTTTAGAGGTTCTTTCTCAATTCTAGAAGATAATCACTTAGAAGTGCCTGTTCAATTGAATTTCTTGCTTCTATCATTGCATATGATTTCCTTTGCCTAGTTAAGGACATGATCTCTGGGTCCCAGGTTAAGTTTGATCATGCCAAACATATATAAAATGCCTTATTGAGGACTGACATAGAAAATGTTCAGAATGTATATAACTATTACTATCTTCATAGTCATTGATATTTTAAAAATATATACCAAAAAAAGTGCTCATTAACCATGCTGAAAGATTACATTTTGTCATGACCCAACCTAAAGTTGGCCTTTCTGTCTAAATTTTCTAAATGGTAGAAATTTCAAACAATATTCATGTCTCCCTACAAAAACAAACAAAAATCATCTCCAGGCAAAAATGGGCCTTTTGTACATTCTAAGTTCATATAACCTCTAAAACTTTGACCTAAAAAATGTCTAATTTAGATGATATAGCACATTCCATGGTGCCTAGCAAAGTTCTGGACACATATTGGGAACTTAGTAAGTACTTAGTGAGGGAATGAAGGAAGGAAGAAAGGAGGGAGAAAAGGAAAAAAAGAAAAAGGAAGGAAGAAAGAAGAGGTGGAAGGGAGTTAATTAAGAAATTTAAGGATGTCCCTGAGATATAGAAAAGTAGGTATTCACTAGAGTTTAAGAATATCCAGAGAGCAAGTGTCTGTACAAATTAAGCACCTCCGTAGTATGTTGTATAATACCGTATTATGTGAAGCTTCATTAATATTTGCCCATGTATGAATAGAGATAATTATAACTGAGTTTAAGTAACCTGGTAGATATCTGTCTCAATGACTAGATAAAAACCTGGGGTCTAAGGGAATGATAACGTATTATCGAAGGCCTATCAGGAAAGCTTATATGAGAAGATTGGGCACCAGAGTTAAACAGATCAGTTTAAGAAAGTGTTAATGCTGAATAGGTTAAGAGAGAAAGGTATAAAATGTATAACCCCTGAGAGCTGTAGAAAAATATGACTTTGAAAACTAATTTGAAATTCTCAGATATAAATTTCAGAGGTTCCAAAAGTCATCACCTTCAGTCTTAGAAAACCTTTCACTACTAAGTTTAGCCTGTGTGAAGGGAGAAGTACATGGAAAGTAGAGGCACAACGATTAAGGAGTCAAGCGACATAAGAGTAGAACCAGTTCTTTCAAGTACCAAAACTATATAAACAGATATCATAAGATGATGAGTGTGACAGAATAAGCCTCTCCTCCAAAACACTAAACGTCCACATCCTTTAAACCAGTCTTCTTTTTATCAACCATCCTTCATCTAGAGTTCAAACTGGAAATAATTCAATGCACTCATCTGTATTAAATACTATATTTACTCCTCCAGGTATATTTGTGTTTTAGTTAGGATCACTTCCTTTTGTTAAAATAAATGATGTTGTGTTAGTACTCACCCAAGTGTCAGTGAGAGTCAGATGAGGAGATGCATTTTGAGTAGTCAGGGAAAGGGGTGTGGAGAAGGAAGCAGAGAGGATCTCAGTAGCTCCTCAGAGCATATACCATAGTTAGCATCTTCACCACCTTTTGCAAAGTAATTTCTACACATCTGACTGGGGGGGAAAATGACATGTATGTACCAAATAGATATTGAAGCTATCAATTAATTGTACTTTAGAGACATGGTCTGATTTTGAAGGACCGAGAAAATGTGAGGAAGTATAGAATATAGGCAAGTAGATTGGGGAAGAGTTCATGGTATAAATTTCAGTTTCTGGAATCAAGGTCAGGAGACATGAATTTGAGTCAAACAATGACAAAAAGTTTGTGTAATTCCCTTTCTCTTTTTTTCTTTCATCATCTGGAGTGTTAAAGCACCATTTTTTAAAAAGACAAAATCATGTTACTCACACATATGTAAAATGAACACATGTCCAAGATTTTGATGAAGGACCCAAGAAGATATTACAACTGGTTCAAAAGAGAATGCAAAGTGCCACACAATTGTAGTCGGTAAGGAATGCTGAATTTACAAATGTAAAACTAGTAAAACTGATCCATATCCATAGAGTGATAATTAACTGCACTCTAACAGATGCATTTCTATAAATAGGTATTATTTGCATTGCTATCAGTTTTTTATAAATTAACTTTTATCTGGCAGAGTTGTAAAGTATGCTTATCAAAGATAAGAATCAAACAGGGTGCTCATCAAATTTTAGTCTTTCGCAATTTTTCTTTAATATAGATTAGATGATCTCTTGGGCTCTTTCTAATTCTAATATTCAATTAGTTTCCACAATCAATAAAGGGAAAAACAGGTGAAGAAAAAAGGGTAAGAGAAGTAATGAACTGAGAAGTCTGAAAAAACTTAGCTTTCACACTGCTAATCTGGTCTTGTCACCAATAAACTTCCTTCTGTCTCACATTCTGGAAGTGGGTGCTTATTATTAATAGATACCATATTAGTTTAAACAGAAAGGGGGAAAATCATAAATCACAAGAGACTCTAAATGTATTATACTCATGGATAAATGGCAAAGCTTTCATTGCACATTCACTGTATGCCAATGAAATAGCATGATCTTTGGTTGAAGTAAAATTCGTTCTTGGTTAGACTGACAAGGGTAATTAATGCTCCTGTAGAAAAGCCCTGATCCCAGTTACTTTATGTCACATGAAAGAAAATTCCCCTGTTCACTCCTCCCTCATCTGTGGTTCATACTGAGTTATGAATCACATAATGACAGCCCTGCAAAGACATGCAAAGTGGGGGCCAGGCTAACCCTGCAACAAAGCACACAGCCAGGACTGTAGGAAACGGCACATTTGCCTTCCTAGAGCAGAGCTGAGCAGGACTTGTTTCACAGGTTATGTCCTGAGAGAAGGATATCCAGGGCTTTTCCAAAGCTTCGGGTTATATTAGCATCTGTGGGCTATATAGCCAGGTTTACCCTTCTCTCCCCCACACATATCCCTTCTTCTTTTCTTTCATCAGGGCATATCATTTAGTAGCAGACCACACCATTAGTGCAATGACAGAAAGGAACAATTACATAGAACTCATACAGGAGTTATTTAAATTAGCATTTTAAAATTTGCTAACATTTATTGAACTCTTCCTAGAGGAAGAGTTCAATAAATGTTAGACATACTATGTTCACTATCTCATTTGATCCACCCATCAAGCCCAGGAGGTAGGTAGGCCCTGATGTTATCTCATCTCTTGAGTGAAGATGGTAATTAACTTGCCTGAAGTTCCATAGTTGATAAATGGCAAAGTTAGGCCTCAAACCTGGGTCTGACTGATACCAGACTCCCCATCTTAAGCATTGTACACATAGCTTCATCCCCACCACTCATCCCTACTGGGCCCTAACCATATTAGTGGGCAGGTTAAGAGTGATTCTACAACCCTCAGAGAGATAAATGGTAGATTATTTTATGCTCTCCCATTCTGAGCATGACCAGACATACTCTCTCCAGGCTGTGGTAAACATAGATCTGTACCTGTGTGCAGGGAGAAACTGAAGAGCTTAGGACAGCACAGAACTGATGTTGCTCTACTTCCCACTCGCTGCTACCTTTTATATTTTTTCCCCTCAACGAGCCTACCCTAGCAAAGAGAAGAAAGAAGGGTTTACTTTTTAGCAAAGTTCGTTCTGGGCAGTAAGGTTTGCCTTGAGCAAAATAAATACAATGAGGTCTGAGAGCTCTTTGCAAGACCTCACAACCCTATCCTTTAAAGTTTCATAATTCTCATTATTAGGAATTCCCTCTATAAGAAATTCTCTCCTTTGTGTTCAGCATTGCTAGGCAGTAAAATTAGATCAGATTTTGGAGGAAGACAAATCTCACTTGTATCCTTTACTAACTGGGTTAATTCCTGGCCAGTTTTTAGCCCACTTCCTCATCTGCGAAACCTACTGACTGATCAAGAAAATTCCCTTATTCAAAAGTTGTTTACATTGGGCTATCCTGGTGGCGCAGTGGTTGAGAGTCCGCCTGCCGATGTAGGGGACACGGGTCCATGCCCTGGTCCGGGAAGATCCCACATGCCGCGGAGCGTCTAGGCCCATGAGCCATGGCTGCTGAGCCTGCGCGTCCGGAGCCTGTGCTCCGCAACGGGAGAGGCCACAGCAGTGAGAGGCCCGCGTACCGGAAAAAAAAAAAAAAAAAAGTTGTTTACACTTCCTCTTTTAAATGCAAAGTTCCCTAAAATTACTAGCACTTTATTGCTAATTTGGTAACAAGATAATCTTTCTCTTCAATAGACCTTGGGAAAATGGCTGTTGTGGTAGAAAAAAAGGAGACTCAAAAATTGAAAGAATGAACAATTAAAGAGAGAGGTGGAAAAAATTACCAAAGATACACTATCACTAAATCCCAAAAAATCACCTCGAGAGTAGTGATTCAAAACCTGTATCACAGGTGGTAAAGAGAGGAGGTGAAGGAAAGGATGTTAATACAAAGGATTGATAATATGAAGGACACTAAAGCATCAATATGTTTATTGCCTTGGCAAAAATCTTTTCTTTAATCAGGCAATATTGCCTTTGGGCTTTATACACGTCTTGTACATAGCAGACTTTCAGGACCATGCAGAGCCCTAGGGCAACATTATATTTAAAAAGTCATCACTATCTTTAAAGGATACAAAACAGGTATGCTGCATTTATTTTTCATTTTGTTTTTCACTTACAAAAATGATACCTGGGGCTTCCCTGGTGGCGTAGTGGTTAAGACTCCGCCTGCCGATGCAGGGGACACAGGTTCGTGCCCCGGTCTGGGAAGATCCCACATGCCGCTGAGCCTGCGCATCCGGAGCCTGTGCTCCACAACGGGAGAGGCGACAACAGTGAGAGGCCCGCGTACCGCAAAAAAAAAAAAAAGATACCTGGCACATCAACCAACTAGCAAAACACAGCTGTGAGTTAAAAGACTAACTACCAGCCCACAAGACTGTTGAGGTCAAAAAAGGCAATATAAGACCATCATCTACCATTGCCCCTTCCAGCCCACTTTGTCTCTAACATCACTTCCCCACACACATATACTCATGTCCAGTATTTTTTAACTTAACAAAGGAAAAGAAGATGTAACTAAACTGTGTGTATGACTGTGTACAATTCACTTTTCTGTTAATTAAGACTGGTGTCTTGCATTGTTGGACTCCAGGGATTCCCCAAGGCCCAACCCATCACTAGCTCTGTATCACTTCTTTTCTACCACTCAGTATCCTTTCTCCCTGATGCCCATATTGGAAAGAAATTAAAAAATGATTATAGGCATGTGCAGTTCTGTCCTGTACCAGCGTCCTGAGCAGCCTCACAGGCTTCCTCCCTGCACAGTCTGTGAGTGACACTTTCTTCACACCTGACTGGGCCTGTGGGGCAAGGAGGTGCTGCACAAAAGGAAATCTGAGGCATAGAGAAGTTAACTGCCTGGTCCAAGATCACAGAACTACCGTTGGCTGACAGGGTCTTGGTGCTCCAGCCGGGTGTCAGGCCTGAGCCCCTGAGTTGGGAGAGCTGAGTTCAGGACATTGGACCACCAGAGACCTCCTAATAGGTCCCATGTAATATCAATCGGCAAGAGCTCTCCCAGAGATCTCCATCTCAACGTTAAGACCCAGCTCCACTCAACGACCAGCAAGCTCCAGTGCTGGATACCCCATGCCAAACAACTAGCAAGATAGGAACACAACCCCACCTATTAGCAGAGAGGCTGCCTAAAATCATAATAAGGTCACAGACACCCCCAAACACACCACAGGACTTGGTCCTGCCTAGCAGAAAGACAAGATCCAGCCTCATCCACCAAAACACAGGCTCCAGTCCCCTCCACCACCTATACAACCACCTACACAACCCACTGAACCAATCTTAGCCACTGGGGGCAGACACCAAAAACAACAGGAACTACAAACCTGCTGCCTGTGAAAAGGAGACCCCTAACACAGTAAGTTAAGCAAAATGAGAAGACAGAGAAATACACAGGAGATGAAGGAGCGAGGTAAAAACCCACCAGACCTAACAAATGAAGAGGAAATAGGCAGTCTACCTGAAAAAGAATTCAGAGTAATGGTAGTAAAGATGATCCAAAATCTTGGAAATAGAATGGAGAAAATACAAGAAACGTTTAACAAGGACCTAGAAGAAATAAAGAGCAAACAAACAATTATGAACAACACAATAAATGAAATTAAAAATTCTCTAGAAGGAATCAATAGCAGAATAACTGAGGCAGAAGAATGATAAGTAACCTGGAAGATAAAATAGTGGAAATAACTACTGCAGAGCAGAATAAGGAAAAAAGAATGAAAAGAATTGTGGACAATCTCAGAGACCTCTGAGACAACATTAAATGCACCAACATTCGAATTACAGGGGTCACAGAAGAAGAAAAGAAAAAGAAAGGGACTGAGAAATTATTTGAAGAGATTATAGTTGAAAACTTCCCTTTTATGGGAAAGGAAATAATCAGTCAAGTCCAGGAAGCACAGAGAGTCCCATACAGGATAAATCCAAGGAGAAACATGCCAAGACACATAGTACTCAAACTATCAAAAATTAAATAAAAAGAAAAGGTATTAAAAGCAGCAAGGGAAAAGCAACAAATAACACACAAGGGATTCCCCATAAGGTTAACAGCTGATCTTTCAGCAGAAACTCTGCAAGCCAGAAGGGAGTGGCAGGACATGTTTAAAGTGATAAAAGGGAAATACCTACAACCAAGATTATTCTACACGGCAAGGATCTCATTCAGATTCGATGGAGTAATTAAAACCTTTACAGACAAGCAAAATTTAAGAGAATTCAGCACCACCAAAACCAGCTTTACAACAAATGCTAAAGGAACTTCTCTAGGCAGGGAACACAGAGAAGGAAAACACCTACAAAAACAAACCCAAAACAATTAAGAAAATGGTAGTAGGAACATACATATTGATAACTACCTTAAATGTAAATGGATTGAATGCTCCATCCAAAAGATATACACTGGCTGAATGGATACAAAAACAAGACCTGTACATATGCTGTCTACAAAGGACCCACTTCAGACCTAGGGACACATACAGACTGAAAGTGAGGGGATGGAAAAAGATATTCCATGCAAATGGAAATCAAACGAAATCTGAAGTAGCAATTCTCATATCAGACAAAATAGACTTTAAAGACTATTACAAGAGACTAAGGAGGACACTACATAATGATCAAGGGATCAATCCAGAAGAAGATATAACAATTGTAAATATTTATGCACCCAACATAGGAACACCTCAATACATAAGGTAAATGCTAATAGCCATAAAAGGAGAAATCGACAGTAACACAATCATAGTAGGGGACTTTAAAACCCCACTTTCACCAATGGACAGATCAACCAAAATGAAAATGAATAAGGAAACATACCTTAGAACATTCTATGACATAAATCACAGCAACGTCCTTTTTGACCCACCTCCTAGAGAAAGGGAAATAAAAACAAAAATAAACAAATGGGACCTAATGAAACTTAAAAGCTTTTGCACAGCAAAGAAAACCATAAACAAGACCAAAAGACAACCCTCAGAATGGGAGAAAATATTTGAAAATGAAGCAACTGACAAAGGATTAATCTCCAAAATATACAAGCAGCTCATGCAGCTCAATATCAGAAAAACAAACAACCCAATCCAAAAAATGGGCAGAAGATCTAAATAGATATTTCTCCAAAGAAGATATACAGATTGCCATCAAACAAATGAAAGGATGCTCAACATCACTAATCATTAGAGAAATGCAAATCAAAACTACAATGAGGTATCACCTCACACTGGTCAGAATGGCCATCATCAAAAAATCTACAGGGCTTCCCTGGTGGCGCAGTGGTTGAGAGTCCGCCTGCCGACGCAGGGGACGCGGGTTCATGCCCCGGTCTGGGAGGATCCCACATACCGCGGAGCGGCTGGGCCCATGAGCCATGGCCACTGAGCCTGCGCATCTGGAGCCTGTGCTCCGCAACGAGAGGCCGCAACAGTGAGAGGCCCGCGTACCCCCCCCCAAAAAAAAATCTACAAACAATAAATGTTGGAGATGGTGTGGAGAAAAGGGAACCATCTTGCACTGTTGGTGGGAATGTAAACTGATACAGCCATTATGGACAACAGTAAGGAGGTTCCTTAAAAAACTAAAAATAGATCTACCATATGACCCAGCAACCCCACTACTGGGCATATACCCTGAGAAAACCATAATTCCAAAAGACACATGCACCCCAATGTTCATTGCAGTTCTGTTTACAATAGCCAGGACATGGAAGCAACCTAAGTGTCTATCAACAGATGAATGGATAAAGAAGATGTGGCACATATATACAATGGAATATTATTCAGCCATAAAAAGAAATGAAACTGAGTTATTTGTAATGAGGTGGATGGACCTAGAGTCTGTCATACAGAGTGAAGTAAGTCAGAAAGAGAAAAACAAATACCGTATGCTAACACATATATATGGAATTGAAAATAAAAGGTTCTGAAGAACCTAGGGGCAGGACAGGAATAAAGATGCAGACATAGAGAATGGACTTGAGGACATGGGGAGAGGGAAGGGTAAGCTGGGATGAAGTGAGAGAGGCATGGACGTATATACACTACCAATTGTAAAACAGATAGCTAGTGGGAAGTAGCCGCATAGCACAGGGAGATCAGCTCAGTGCTTTGTGACTACATAGAGGGGTGTGATAGGGAGGGTGGGAGGGAGGTGCAAGAGGGAGGAGATATGGGGATATATGTATATGTCTAGCTGATTCACTTTGTTATACAGCAGAAACTAACACAACAATGTAAAGCAATTATACTCCAATAAAGATGTTAAAAAATAAATAATAATTATAATGGATGAGTCTATTTTGTTTGTGCTTCAAAGCGCTTCTAGGAACAAAGCCCAAAGAGAAAAAACATTACTAGGATGATTCCACATTTAACTAAGAGATTCCTGGACTCTCAGTTGAGAAAAAAAAAAAAGGCCATCTAGTCACACTGAATATTTATTGAGACCTCACTGGTATGCTAATGCTAGGCTTTTGTTATTTTCACTGGCAGTCACAATTTCAGACAGAAACAAAGGCACCTTTTTATTGAAAAGGCACAGGGGTGGAAGTCAAAAGACAAGGGATCCTGTTCCAGAATCTAACATTCAGTTCCAATGCCCTCTTACTTCTTCCCTCTGAATAGGGTTTACTTGACTGTCTTAAGGGGTTATGTGAGAATCAAGAGAGATAGTATATAGAAAAGTGCTTTATAATCTGTTAAGTATTATATAAATATATATTAAACTGCACATAAAATCATTATATTAAAAAACAAACACACCTTGGAAATTTAATGAAACCAAAGTTAACACCACTATTGCAATTAATTCCTCTCATCTTATAAAATGTACAACAGTAGTAGGGACAAAATAAATGTTTAAATAAATGTATCAGGGTCTGTGTGGTCAGCAGCGCTCACTCACTGGCAAAACGTCTCACTACTCCACTTCAGTCTCCCAGTACACATGGCTCCAATTCATGCCTCAGCAAAAGTAAAATATATATAATTTTTTCAGTATTGCTTACAAACATCAGAAACTGCAATGTCGAACCCACCTATGTCAAAGGCTGAAGTATGGTGGCAGAGGGGGTCTTCCAGTGACAGGCGTAGTTAGCATACAATGCCAAAACTTTTCTCTAATTACTTCCACCCAGTCTAACCCTACCTGTCCATCTCACAAGTGAGACATGGTGTGGGAATACCTGGGGAACAGGGAATATTTCCCACTCACTTCCAAACTTCCAAGGCAGGAAGGGTAGATATCCTACTTATTGGAAACATTTAAAAACTATTGAAAATAGTTAAACTATATAGCCTGTGGTTTAACGCTCTTTAAATTGCATCAGTTAAAATGCAACAGTTTAATCAAAATAGACAAATTTATAACACTGAAAATTTAAGTATTTTAATATAACTTAACATAACACTTTAATCATTTCTATCTGGCTGACATTTTTCGTGCTAGCTATACAAAACTTATTGATATATGTCATCAACACTGCATCATTTTGCCTCACTGTGGCATAGACTCCCACTGGGGTAGTTGAATAGTTCACAGTGATTAGTGTTTCTCTGATAACTATTCCCAGTATAGAGGAGTGGGTTCCATAACTATGTGTATACTATGAGACCCTATCCCAGGTTGCATTTGACTGATTTAGGGTGGGCACCTATCCCCAAATTTTCTCCCAGGAATTTACTATACTTTCAAACTAAGAGGCACAATTACTTTGGTTCATTGAAGAATTGGTCCACTAACTGAGGTCTCTAGGACTTTCCCAGAACCTACTCCCAATGGCTGGTTGCCCAGTTCTTCCTTGGAATCTGTAAGATTGTCTAGCATATGTCCAATTAATTCTTTTTTAGCCTAAGTTATTTAGAATTGATATAGCTACTTGCAATCAAAAGAATCTTAATATAGAAATTGTAACACAAGTTTATTTTTCCTTTGCTTATTGTAGTGGGCAGAATTCTAAAATGGCCCACCAAATTCCCACACCTTGGTGTGTACTTCCTGTATAATTCCCTGCCCTTGAGTGGAGGCAGAACCTGTGAATATGATGGGAATGAAAATATCAAACTATGATTTTGTGGCAAATTCATTCACTAAATTCTATCTTAGATCCAGGTCTAAAAAGATAAGAACTAGATTTGAGGAGTTGAGGAAAAAACTCATGGACATTGGTCAATTCTATGTCCAAACTTCCTTAAACATCAAAATGATAGGAGAACCACAGAGACAAAGAGTTATATCAGAGTGAACAAAGCTCCCTGGGCACCCTTCTGTTTCTTGGAGGTAGGATACCTAGGGTGGTGGTGCTGACAGGCAGTCAGCATGGGGAAAGGAACCAGCCAGAGCAGAGTATCTGAAAAGGAGTTTCCCAAGAATTTTTCTATCCCCTGTGGGAGTGGCATGAAGGTGCACAGATATAACCTATGCTTCCATATAGAACAAAGTTACGCTCCTTAGCAAAGCAGCATTATACAGACTCATTTTAAGGGTTCTGGGTACTTAAATTTTTGATTGTGTGATCCCTTTATTTCTGAACCTCCACCTCAGATTATGCAACTCTTATTATCTGACCCTGCATTGTAGGACCTAAGATTTTTCCATTTCTGTTAATTTAGGTGCTTTCTGAGAACAGGCATGACCATATTCTGCCACACGTTTAGAAAGGTCAGCGCTGTAGCTGCTATACAATCTTCTTGGCACTGACTGAAAGAAAATTTTAAAAAAATTGTCCTCAAGAGAAAGTGATGCATGTAAACATATAATTATAATACAGCATGAGACATGGCACAATGGAAACGTAGACAAATTGCCATGGTAGAACAGAGACAGGGAACTAACTCCTTCTGGAGAAGGTTTTAGGTTGGAAGATAAATGCCATAACAAATTGGAAAAAAAAATCATACAACTAGAAGCTTAAAAAGGTTAGATATTTGACAGAGGATGTTGATAATGGGGGAAGCTAAACATGTGTGAGAGCAGGGGGTAATGGGAAACCTCAGGTCCTTTCTCTTAATTTTGTTGTGAACCTAAAACTGCTACTTAAAAAATAAAGTCTTTTTAAAAAAGTAAATGAATAGACCATCAAATAAAATTAAATTTTAAGAAGGTAGATATTTTTACAAACAATACCAAATAGTAAACAAAAACTAAAAATTCCTGAACTGAACCATTTAATGTGGGGAAAGACCTAGAGCTCATCAAAAAGATTACATGTGCAAGGACTCACTAAGAACAGTGAGGTTCAAAAGTCATGTTACTGAGTTTACAGTCAGATGGCATTGCCTGTCATTCCCCAGATCATTTCCCATGCTTTCTGCTCTGTAGGAACAACTTTGAGTGGTGCTTTATTTGCATGTCAGACTAAAATGACATTGATCCAAACAGACACCAACACAGAATTGCAGAGGAAGCCCCACTGAGTCAGTGCTGGCAAAGGAGGACACCAACAAAGGAACGATTGAAGCCATGAAGTACAGGAAGTGTGTGGGCATAGGTGTGTGGGAAAGGATGTCAACACCATGAGTCAATGCCTGAGGACAGGTGGGGGTGGCCACATACACAGGGAAGACAGAAGAAGTGGTCCCAGTATATAAATGAATGAAAGAGAGACGAACTGAAGCATAGAAGTTAAGTTATAGGATACAGGAGGGAGGAAGAAAAAGAGAAAGAAGCAGAGTCCAAGAAGTAGATAGTAATAGAGGCTCAAAAACAGAGAAGGAGACAAGGATACCTGGCGGGGAAAGAGAGAGAGAGAGATTATCCATAATGGCAACTCAGTGGGGCAAAACTCCACTGTTTGTCTCTGGGTTTCACAAGACTGTCCATTCAGCGTGTTCTATGGAACACCATGCCCTAGAAATATTTTCTATTTTTTTTTAGGACAAGAAAGAACTTTTCTCTGTGTTTTCTCCACCTCCATCTATACTGCCACCCCTCTTCCCCAGTGTGCGATTTCAGCAATATTTCTCTGTATCTTGAAAGCACACATATAACAAATAACCTACTACGATCATTGCAATATTTTTATTAAATTTCATAATTTTCTGATGGGGAATTGGAACTTACAGAAGGAACATGCTTAGCCAATTCTTTAAAGGTAACTTCTGTCACCTGGGAAGAGAGGCACATTAATTATACTCTTGTGACCAAGCAACAATCCCTATTAAGATAGCCAAGAGCTGGGCAAGCAATATCCGCAGCTATATTTAGCTAAGGGCCAATTGCCACTCTGCACTCCAGTTCAGCCCGCAAAGCCAAAGAGGAATGTAACAGCAGCACCATGAGGACTCCTGAACGCAGCTATAGCATAATGCTATGGTCAGATGGAAGGGTCATTTCTGGCCTTTGAAGACCTGTCACAGGGGAGTGGAGGCAGAGCAGCATGCCTTCTTACTAACAGGAAAAACTTAACTCTAGTAGAAGGAGAAAGGGATAAGACAAAAATAACTTTCCCACCTCTTTTTGCAATTTATGTAGTCACCTTCTTCCCTCTCTAGCCCTTATTAGGAAAATGTGACGGTCTGTTTCTCCAAATGCTGTAAAATCATACAATCATCTTCCAAATACGTGAACTGATCTACAAAGGCAATTTTGCCAAATATCCTACTTACAGTGCAATTTCATAAAACAGGAAAGAAAAATAGGCTCATAAAAATGAAGAAAAAAATTAGATTCCTTCATTTGGCCACTAGATTTATGATAACATATTCTCTCATTTTCCTCCTTAAACTAGCAGTTTCAAGCTACAGGAAAGGGTCCGGAGACTGGGCTGAACTTCAGATGGGTAAAATATGCTTAAGAGACTGTAAAAAAAAAAGTGGAATCAAACTAAGAGCCAATCAAATAAAACACCAATCCAAAGGAGCTGGGAAGAGAATATCAGAAACAAGATAGCAAGCAATGAAGTGAGAGAGTAGGGTCTGTCCTAGTGGTACTTCCTTAGTGCAGGAGAGGGATTCAGGACCTTTCTGTAGAACTCATGTCCCTAGTCCACCTGAGCAGAGGAATCTCTGGGAGCCAGAGCCTGATGGCTCTGCACCCTGACCAGTGATTTTCCAGCCATTGCTTGAATGCTTTCAATGTCTAAAAAAATTACAACTTTGCCAGGCAACTTATTCCACTGTTGGACACCTCTGGTTACCAGAAAAGATGATCACAAGATCTGAGTCAGAAAGTTCTGCCTTCTCTCTATTTTTCCATTATCTCTTAGTATCACATTTATCTTTCTGCAGCTGCAGGCCTTGCCTGTATTTTTTCTTCTTCTTTCAACCCAAGGTCTTTTATTATTCTTAGTTGTCTTTTTTTTCTTTCAAAAGTGAGCTCCTGCTGGATTTTTGCTTTCCTCAACTATTTATCCAGGTATCTGACACCCCTTTTTGGATTCATTGTTGATGCGTGTCTTGCCATCATGATTGTGCGTCCATTAAAAAAGCTGAGTTGGCAGGTGCTCTCTGTGCAGCCAATTCGTTTCTAACTACATCTCTTCTTTTTCTTCTCATAGAAATTATTCACAATTGTATTCAGAACTTTATTTTTCAAGTGTTCCAACACTTTGAGCCATAGAATAATATTTTATTAGAGTGTTTATTATGGAAGCAGGGCTAACATTGTATCACAGGGGAAAAGGCACTCTCCTGAGGGGCACAGAAGGCATGCGTTGATGGCCAAATGAACACTACAATAGATGTTCCCCTTTAGGTGGCCCCTCAGGAGAGTTACTGCATAGAACAGGAGTCCAACAGCACCACATGAGAAGTGGATGCTGAGCCAGGCCCACTCAGAAACTAAGTGGTTTGCTCCTGCTGACCAGGCCTTCAAGATGAGTGAGTCTAATTTTTGCTTCAACAAAATCACAATTCTCAATGAGTCATGGACATTTGGGTGGCTTTAGAGTAGTTAAAATCACAAATGTCAAATCCACAAATGTGAAAAGCCTACAGCAGAGATCAAAACACAAATGTTTATAGGAGCCAGGCAGGAAACATAAATGAGTAGCTCAGGATGGATGGAAGACAATAGCAAGTGGTAAAGGCTATGTTTAATTGGGAAGGAATAATAATCATAATCACAGCAAACACTGATATAGCAGTTATTCTGTACCAGGCATAAGTTGAAGAGTTTTACACATATTAATTTATTTAACCCTCCAAACCACGAGGTTCCCTTACTATCCCCCAATTTAAAGGTAGGAAAACTGAGACACAAAGCATTTAAGTTAGAAGCACATACCCCATGTAAAGGGGGCAAATACTACTCAAGTCCATCTAATTGCTGTCATTAAGATTAGTGTTACAATGCTATCAAGTCTTATGACTTTATAAGAGAAGCTAGGAATTCAAATTTGTATGTGAAATCTTAGTTTTAAATTACGGCTTGTGATCTTTAAACATATTTTATGGACCAAACATGTCTAGTATTCAGCCCAGAGGACACTAGCTTGTGTTTCCAGTATTTACTACACTTTAATAAAGGGATCGTCCTCAACAATGATATCTCTTCAGTTAGTATTTTTAGCATTTTCTTTCTGGAAAAGTGATAAGATTAGGAATTCCTTCTGAACAAGTGAAAAAGAAGGGAAGGGAGGAAGAGAAGGAAAAAAATGGAAGAAAGAGAGAAATTCATACATTCATTCATTCATTCATCCCTGGGCCATAGGTCCTTTGAGTAGATGCACACAGCACACTGCTGCTATACAAGACCACACTTTATGAATTTCAAAATGATACACGCACACACACACACACACACACACACACACACACAAAACTATGTGTACAGCAAATAGAAGTGGATCTTTCCTGAATCTCCTACAATCCAAGTGCATTACAACCATCTCTACCTTCTTTCCCTCCTCTGATCCACTCCCAAATGAAGCCACAGCACTGCCTTTCAATCTACGTACAATTCCAGTCCTCTCAATTGCCCCACACCAAATCTCTCCAACCATCCCAGGATTCCAGTTACACTCCAAAAAGTCCCTTCTGGATATCTCTACTACCTATTTAGAGACAAAAATACTCTTCTGAGGAGAGCATATAATGTTAGAACAGTAAAGTTCATTAAGAATACAGCTTCTGCTTTTTAAAAGTAAACTAATTAAGGCTTAGATAGATAAAGCAACTTGTGTACGAGTTTAGAAGCAATCTGTGAGCCTCATTCCAGCGTTCTATCAGATGACCAGTTGGATTTACTATTTGGGGAACATCTAGGAGAACTTTACTGTGTCCCGAAAGCAGATATATATAAAATCCAGATAGTTTTTTTATTTTTTGCTTCAATGCCTTTCCTTGACATCAATATCTTTTTTTTCCCTCTCCTGGCTAACAAATACTCATTGTTCAAGCACAAATCACTACTTCCAAGAAGCCATCCCAGACACCCTTTCTTTGCATCATACACAACTGAGATGTTGTTCTTGTGTGCTCTCTCTGCTAACTTTTATCAGTGTTCTCATCATGTTGTACTACAAATGGTTCTTTAGGTGTTTGCCCTGCTCCCCTCATCTCCTGCCTCTTGGGGACAACGGATGGACCTTTTTATTTCTGTGAACCTAGGGCCTGGTAAGTTACTGACAGATGCACAGTGAGCTGTCAGAAAAAGTTAGTTTAATGAATGGATGAGTAGATGCTCCATCTGCCCTTTGAGAGACACAAGTGAGAAATTGATATTTCTACCAAGATACTGAATGTCTAAGGATGAACTCTGCCACAGAGGAAAGAAAAAATCTTCCTTAGTGACCTCATCCTTTATGGGAGGAAAAAAAGTGAATCTCTTTTCCCAATTTATTTTTATGATGATGGATTCTTAAGGAAAGTGTGATTGTTTTACCAAGGATGACTCAAGTACCTATAATACTGTTGATTTTTTCCATTGAATTTTACAGATAATCTGTTCTGGTTGAACATGGACTCTGGTAGAGGGGGCATGGGAGGGAAACAAAAAGAGGATTCTCTAAATTTGGCCCTTGTATAGGATATAGATTAGAATTGGGCTTGCTTACTGGGCAAGAATGAGCTATTGGAATGTCAGAAACCTATATTATGTTTGTCTGATGGTGTTTTGAGGCACATTTGAGTGTGTTGCACGCTTTCTTTTCTTGTTTCTCTTTTGTTTCTCCATGGGTCCTTTAGCAAAGTTCCTTTTCTAAAATTCATCTGATCTCAGCTATATAAAAGCAGAGAATAGTTTTCCCAATATTTGTGTGATAAAGAAAGGGAGAGCAGCAGTGTCAGCAGAAATAAAATGAAAGAACCCAAAGGGCCTGTATACTTATCCACTGAACACCAAGAAAATACAGGTTAGAGAATATAGAAATGAGATTTCTCATATACCTTCTCAATATATTTTGTTTTTAGCACTTCCTTTCAGTCCTCATGCCCACAACCTCGATTCAGAACCTCATCATTTCCAATTTACGTCATTTCATTATCTTCTTACTGGTCTCCAAGACTCCAAACTCTACCCCTCCCATCCTCACATTTTCCAATCCACTCACCATGCTCTGGAGTGAGCTACCTGAAAAATTATTTTATTCCTTGCCAAGTTAAGTTTTACTGCCGTTCTCTTGTTTAGAATCCCTCAGCATCTTCTATGAGGCCAGTATTACCTTGACACTGAAACCAAAGATATCACAAGAAAAGTATGTACAGACCAATATCCCATATAAATATAGATGCAAAAGTCCTTAACAAAACACTAGGAAACTGAATCCAATAACATGTAAATAGTATTATATACCACAAACAAGGTATATTTACACTAGAAATGCAAGGCTGCTATAACATATGAAAATAAATCAATACACGACATTAATAGAAAAAACGGCAAAAATCATGATTTGACAAAGTTCAACGACCTTTCATAATAAAAATACTTAAACTAGGAATACAAGGGAACTTTCTCAACCTGATAAAAGACAGCTATAGGGGCTTCCCTGGTGGCACAGTGGTTAAAAATCCACGTGCCAATGCAGGGGATATGGGTTCAAGCCCTGGGCCGGGAAGATCCCACATGCTGCAGAGCAACCAAGCCCGTGTGCCACAACTACTGAAGCCTGCATGCCTAGAGCCCGTGCTCCGCAACAAGAGAAGCCACCGCAGTGAGAAGCCTGAGCACCGCAACAAAGAGTAGCCCCCGCGTGCCACAACTAGAGAAAACCACGCCAGCAACAAAGACCCAACTCCGCCAAAAATAAATAAATAAATAATAAATTTATTTAAAAAAAAATTCTTACGAAAATTAAAAGACAGCTGTAAAAAACCCACAGCTAATATTATACTTAATGGTGAAAGACTGAATGTTTTCAGCCTAATATAAGGAAGAAGACAAGGCTATACACTCTTGCTACTATTAGGCAACATTGTACTGGAGGTTCTACCCAGGAAAACTAGGCAAGAAAAGGAAATAATAGGGATCCAGACTGGAAAGGAAGAATTAAAACTATCTCTATGTGTAGTGACATGATCTAATATATAGAAAATCTTCAATATTAAACAAAAAAAATATTAGAACTAACAAATGATTTTGGCAATGTTGCAAGATAAAGATTAACATAAAAATCAATTGTTTTGTTTTTTAGCAATGAACTATCAGAAAGTGAAATTAAGAAAACTATTTTTTACAATGGTATCAAAAAGAATAAAATACTTGGGAATAAATTTAACCCTGGAAGTGCAATATTTGTACACTGAAAGCTACAAAATGTTGTTGAAAGAAATTAAAGAAGAACTTAAATAAATGTATAGATATCCTATATTCATGGGTTGGAAGATAATGTTAAGAAAGTAATACTTCCCAAACTGATCTACAGATTCAACACAATGCTTATAAAAATGTAGCTGTCCTGATGGTCCTAAAATTCGTATGGAAATGCAAAGTTGGAGGACTCAAACATTCCAATTTCAAAACTTTCTACAAAGCTATAGTAATCAAGATAAAGTGGTATTGGTATAGGTGAGATATATAAGTCAATGGAATATAATTCACATTCCAGAAATAAATGTTTACATTATCAATTATTATCAATTTACCTTCAGCAGGGGTGACAAGATAATCCAATAGGAAAAGAATAGTCTTCAACAAATGGTACTAGGAGAACTGGATATCTACATGCCAAAGAATAATGTTGGAACCCTAACGCATTCCATATACAAAAATTAACTCAAAGTAGATCAAAGATCTAAATATAAAATGTAAAACTATAAAATTCCTAGGAGAAAACATAGGAGCAAATATTTGTGACCTTAGTTTAAGCAATAATTTCTTAGATATGTTGCCTAATGCACAGATGATGAAAGAGAAAAATAGATAAATTGGATTTCATCAAAATTGAAAACATTTTCTTTCAAAGGACACCATCAAGTAAGTAAAAAACATCATGAAGAAAATATTCATAAGTCTATATATTGATAAGACATTTGTATTCAGAATACATAGAGAACTCCTATAACTCAACAATTAAAAGTCATATAACCCAATTTAAAGGTGGTGTTACAAAGTAAACTGTGCCTCCCATAATACATATGTTGAAGCCCTAATTCCAATGTGACTGGGAAAGAGGCCTTTATGGAAGTAACTGTGGCTAAATAAAGTCCTAAGTGTGGGGCCCTAATCCAATATGGCTGGTGTGTTTATGAGAAGAGTTTTGAGGTACATGTGCAGAGAAAAGGTCATGTGAAGACACAGTGATAAGGAGGTTATCTGTAAGCTAAGGAGAGAGGCCACAGGAGAAACCAAACCTGAAGACACCCTAATTTTGGACTTCCAGCATCCAGAAATGTGAGAAAATAAATTTCTGTTGTTTAAGCCACCCAGTGTGTGGCATTTTGTTATGGTAGCCCTCACAGACTAAAACAAATGGGAAAGAATTTGAAGAGATACACTAATGACATATAAATGACCAGTAAGCACATGAAAAGCTCAAGATCAGGAGTCATCAGGGAAATGGAAATCAAAACCACATGAAATACCACTTCACACTCACTAGAATAACTAAAATAAAAAAAGGCAGACAATAACAAGTATTGCCAAGGATGTGGAGAAATTGGAATCCTCATACATGCTGGTAAGAATATAAAATGGTACAGCCACTTTGGAAAACACTGTAGCAGTTCCTCAAAAAATGAAACATAAAGTTACCATATGACCCAGGAATTCCACTACTAGGTATACCCTAAGAGAAATGAAAATATACATTCACACAAAATTTGTACCAAAATGTTCATAGCAGCCAAAAAGTGAAAACAATCCAAATGCCCATCAACTGATAAATGGATAAACAAAATGTAGTATATCCACAGAATGGAATATTATTCAGCCATCAAAAGTAATGGAGTATTGCTACATGCTACAACATGAATGAATCCTGAAAACATTATGCTAAGTGAAAGAAGCCAGTTAGAAAACACCACACATTATATGGGTCCATTTACATAAAGTTTCCAGAAAAGGCAAATCCATGTGGACAGAGGTAGATTATTGGTTGCTGGGGGCTGGAGAGAAGAGTGTATGGCTGATTACTCATGGGTATAGAGTTTTTGTGGGGATAATGAAAATGTTCTGAAATTAGATTATGGTGATCATTGTACAACTCCATGAATATACTAAGTCATTCCCTTGTACACTAAAAGGTGAATTTTATGGCACGTGAATTATATCTCAATAAAATTTTTACTTTAAAAAAAAAAAAACAACAGAACTTGACATTTCCCTTTTGCCTACAGATTTAAGTCCAAACTTGTCAATCGGCCCTCTAGACTTTGCTTACCTAACCTTCTCTCTCACCACTTCAACATCCTCATTTATTTTCTCTTAAAGAAGGCATTCCATTCCTTATATTCCTGGAAAGTCATACTCTTTTTTTTTTTTTAATACCCAGCTCCAGAGTCAATTTCTCTGTAGTTCTCCGATCATTAAACATGATTACTTTCTAGTTTGTGCCCATACTGTATATTTTATGTATTTCTGAGCACCTGAGTTTTCACTAAGAACATGGTACACATTTTCCTTTATGTCACACAAAAAATGGGACTGTTCTAAAAGATGTTTTTTAAGCTTCCCATTAAAAAAAATCATGACATGTTAATAATTAAATAAAATGCCATGGGTGTTTGGCATTTATTGAGTGGCCTACAAGTGACCAGTTGATGATGATGCCATAGTGCCTTACCTATGCAATAAATACAGAGAGCATAACTTTTAATGAAGAGACTGAAAATAAATTTGTCAGTGACTATTTCATTTTATTAAAATATCATACACTTCATGGGGAAAATGATCATGCCACTGAGCAGAAATAATTGCATATAAGCTGAAAAACAAGTTGAAAAGCTAATATAAAAAAATTGGCAAATGATGCATATATTTTCAAAAGGTTTTTTCCATCACTGTTTGGTTTCATGGATGCTCTTCTACAAATTCTGACCATATGTGGTTTCACCATAACCTTATCTCCAAATAAATGGGTATTTCCTGGTAAACAAACATTTAATACTCCTTCAGTGCTGCATTATGCTTATTGCATCTTTCAGAAAAAGGATATACACTACGAAGCCTAAAGTATTTTTAATTGAAGTATAATTGATTTACAATATTGTGTTAGTTTCAGGTATACATCAAAGTAATTCAGTTATACATACATATATATATAATTTTTTCAGATTATTTTCCATTTTAAGTTATTATAAGATATTGAATATAGATTTCTGCATTATACAGTAAATCCTTGTTGCTTATTTATTTTATGTATTGTAGTTTGTATCTGTTAATCCCATCCTCCTAATTTATGCCCCCCTCCTTCCTTTCCCCTCTGGTAACAATAAGTTTGTTTTCTATGTCTGTGAGTCTGTTTCTGTTTTGTATATAGATTCATTTGTATTGTTTTTTAGATTCTACATATAAGTGATATCATATAATATTTGTCATTTTCTGTCTGACTTATTTCACTTAGTATGATATTCTCTAGTTCCATCCATGTTGTGCAAATGCCAATGTTTCATTCTTTTTTATGACTGAGTAATATTCCATTTTATATGTTTGTGTGTGTGTGTATATATATACATACATATATATATATATGTATATGTATATATATATATGACATCTTCTTAAACCAATCATCTGTTGATTGGTACTTGGGTTGTTTCCATGGCTTGGCTATTGTAAATAGTGCTGCTATGAACATTGGGGTGCATGTATCTTTTTGAATTAGAGTTTTTGTCTTTTCTGGATATATGTCCGGGAGTGGGATTGCTGGATCATATGGTAGCTCTATTTTTAGATCTTTGAGGACCCTCCATACTGTTTTACATATGGCTGCATCAATTTATATTCCCACCAATAGCATATGAGGGTTCCCTTTTCTCCACACCTTCTCCAGCATTTATTATTTGTAGATTTTTTTTTTAACATCTTTATTGGGGTATAATTGCTTTACAATGGTGTGTTAGTTTCTGCTTTATAACAGAGTGAATCAGTTATACATATACATATGTTCCCATATCTCTTCCCTCTTTGTCTCCCTCCCTCCCACCCTCCCTATCCCACCCCTCCAGACAGCCACAAAGAACCGAGCCGGTTTCCCTGTGCCATGCGGCTGCTTCCCACTGGCTATCTACCTTACGTTTGTTAGTATATATATGTCCATGTCTCTCTCTCGCCCTAACACACCTCACCCTTCCCCCTCCCCATATCCTCAAGTCTGTTCTCCAGTAGGTCTCTGTCTTTATTCCTGTTTTACCCCTAGGTTCTTCATAACATTTTTTTTTCTTAAATTCCATATATATGTGTTAGCATACGGTATTTGTCCTTCTCTTTCTGACTTACTTCACTCTGTATGACAGACTCTAGATCTATCCACCTCATTACAAATAGCTCAATTTCGTTTCTTTTTATGGCTGAGTAATATTCCATTGTATATATGTGCCACATCTTCTTTATCCATTCATCCGACGACGGGCACTTAGGTTGTTTCCATCTCCGGGCTATTGTAAATAGAGCTGCAATGAACATTTTGGTACATGACTCTTTCTGAATTCTGGTTTCCTCAGGGTATATACCTAGTAGTGGGATTGCTGGGTCATATGGTAGTTCTATTTGTAGTTTTTTAAGGAACCTCCATACTGTTCTCCATAGTGGCTGAACCAATTCACATTCCCACCAGCAGTGCAAGAGTGTTCCCTTTTCTCCACACCCTCTCCAGCATTTATTGTTTCTAGATTTTTTGATGATGGCCATTCTGACTGGTGTGAGATGATATCTCATTGTAGTTTTGATTTGCATTTCTCTAATGATTAATGATGTTGAGCATTCTTTCATGTGTTTGTTGGCAGTCTGTATATCTTCTTTGGAGAAATGTCTATTTAGGTCTTCTGCCCATTTTTGGATTGGGTTGTTTGTTTTTTTGTTATTGAGCTGCATGAGCTGCTTGTAAATTTTGGAGATTAATCCTTTGTCAGTTGCTTCATTTGCAAATATTTTCTCCCATTCTGAGGGTTGTCTTTTGGTCTTGTTTATGGTTTCCTTTGCTGTGCAAAAGCTTTGAAGTTTCATTAGGTCCCATTTGTTTATTTTTGTTTTTATCTCCATTACTCTAGGAGATGGGTCAAGAAAGATCCTGCTGTGATTTATGTCATAGAGTGTTCTGCCTATGTTTTCCTCTAAGAGTTTGATAGTTTCTGGCCTTACATTTAGGTCTTTAATCCATTTTGAGCTTATTTTTGTGTATGGTGTTAGGGAGTGATCTAATCTCATACTTTTACATGTACCTGTCCAGTTTTCCCAGCACCACTTATTGAAGAGGCTGTCCTTTCTCCACTGTATGTTCCTGCCACCTTTATCAAAGATAAGGTGTCCATATGTGCATGGGTTTATCTCTGGGCTTTCTATCCTATTCCATTGATCTATCTTTCTGTTTTTGTGCCAGTACCATACTGTCTTGATTACTGTAGCTTTGTAGTATAGTCTGAAGTCAGGCAGCCTGATTCCTCCAGCTCCATTTTTTGTTCTCAAGATTGCTTTGGCTACTCGGGGTCTTTTGTGTTTCCATACAAATTGTGAAATTTTTTGTTCTAGTTCTTTTATAAGATTGCTATCTATTCTGCGAAGTGTTACAATCTTTTATTTTTACATAATTAAACTTACCATTTTAAGTTTAAAGGATATGTGTTAATTATCTTGGGTTGCCATAACAAAATATATGGACTTGATGGCTTAAAAAACAATTTATTTTCTTACAGTCTGGAGACTAGACATTCATGATGAAGAGGCTGGCAAATTTGGTTTCTGGCCTGGCATGTAGATAGCTGCCTTCTCACTTTGTCCTCACATAGCCTTTCCTTGATGCATGTGTGAGGAGAGAGAGAGAGAATATGAATATATGCTCTCTGGTGTCTCTTATAAGGATTATCCTTATCAAATCAGGGCCCCACCCTAGGATCTCCTTTAACCATAATTGCTTCCTTAGAGGCCTCATCTCAAGACACACCCACACTGGGGGTTAGGGCTTCAGCATATTAATTTTGGGGGAAACACAAACATTCAATCTATGATAGATACTTTCTCTTAAAATACTGCGGTTTTCTTTTTCTTTTTCTTTTTTAAGTATATGTTCAGCCTACTGCTGATTTTCAAACTTTAAAACCTTTGGTCTTATTTTCCCTCAGACTTTATCTTTTTAAGCTGGAGTCTAACATTTATCATTCAGTCTAGTATCCTCTCTCTAGATCTACTGCCTTTGTTTAAAGTCAGGTTCATTGAGCTACAATTTGCATGTAATAAAATGCACGTATTTTAAGTGTACAGTTTCATGAATGTTGCTAAATGTATACATATGTATAACCACCATCACTATCAAGAATAGAACACTTTCATCACCCTAAAAGCTCCCTTGTGCCTCTTAGCATTAATCACCACACCTGTGGCACCAGGCAAGCACTGATCTGCTTTCTCTCACTATAAATTAGATTTACCTATTCTCCATTATCTGACAAATGGAATAATATTGTATGTAGATTTTTGTGTCTGGCTTCTTTCATTCAGAATTTTTTGAGATATAACCTTGTTATTTTGTATAGCAGTATCTCTGTCCATTTTATTACTGTATAGTAGTATTCCAGTGTGTGTCATATATATGCTATATATATATGTCACAATTTTCCCACTGACATGTTGAAAGATGTTTGGGTTGCTTCCAGTTTTGTGCTATTACAAATAAAGCTAATATAAATATTTGTGTATAAATTTTTGTGTAGACATATGTTTTAATTCTCTTGGGTAAATATTTGGAGATATAATTGCTAGGTTGGACTGTAAGTTTATCTATAACATTATAAGAAACCGGCAAACTGTTTTTTCAAAGTGGTTGTAGCATTTTACCTTCCTACCAGCATGTCCGAGAGTTTCGATTGCTTTGTTCTTCACACTTGGTATTATCACTCTTTTAAAATTTTTAACCATTCTAGGATGCATGCAGTGGTTTTAATCTTCATTTCAATGATAGCAAATACTATTAAACAGTTTCATATTTTTATTGGCCATTCACGTATCTTTTGTGAAGTATCTGTGCAACTCATTTAAAATATAGATCATGCACATATGTACTGTGAATATTTTCTTCAAGTCTGTGGCTTTTCTTTTTATTTTATTATAGCGTATGAACTTTTAACTTTGACTGATAGTGTCTGATTATCAGTCTTTTTTAGTTCATGGTGTTGTGTCCTAAGAAGTTTTTGCGTAGTCCAAAGTTGTGAAGATTTTCTCTTACATTTTAGTAGTGCTATAGTTTTCATTTTATTCTAGAAGTTTTATGGCTTTAGGTTTATGTTTAGGTCTATGATAAATTTAGACTTAACCTTGGTATTGTGTGAGATGGGGATCAATTTTATTTACAAATAAGTCTCCAGTTTTTCCAGTACCACTTGTTTAAAAGAGTATACTTCCCTCCCCACTGTACCCCCGCCACATTGAATTGCCTTGACATCTTTGTAGAAAATCTGTTGAACATATATTTGTGGCCATATTTCCAGTCTTCCATATATTCATCCCCACACAATCTTGATCACTATAGCTTGATGGTAAGTACTGAAATAAATGAAAGCCCTGTCACACTATTACTTCTTTAAAAATAATGTTGGCTGTTTTAGATCCTTTGCATTTCCATGTAAATATTATAATTAGACTGTTGATTTCTAAAAAGACAAAACAAAAAACCCAATAGTCTGCTGAAATTTTTATTGGGATTCCATTGAATCTATAGATCAATTTGGGGAGAGCTGACATTTTATCAATATTGAGTCTTGAACATATTCAGGGGGCCATTATTTAGCTTTCTACAGGCTGGAAGTGTAATTTTCTTGCAGTTTTCTATATGTTAAGCCGAAGTGGAAACTTTCTGGTTCTTTTTTGTATCATCTCATTCTCTTCTTTCCAAGCTCATTTTTAAATTTTTATTTAATCAATGTGCATGTTTATAATATTTAAAGTTTTTGTCTGTATCTATACTGTTTCTGTTAATTCATTTTTCTCCTGGTAATGTGTCAGTTTTTCTGCTTAGTACCACCTCTTCTAATTTTTTGTTGGTTGCTGGACACTGGGTTTTTCATTCTTCAGTGCCTGGATTTTACTGTATTTTTTAAAAAAGTGTTGAATTTTGTCCTGGCAGGCATTAAATTTACTTGTGTATGAGCTTGATCCTTTTGAGGCTTGTTTTTAAGCTGTGTAAGAATGGGGAGGTCTAGAGTATCCTTTTCTCTGGGGCTTGTTTAACCCTACTACTAAGATGCAACTCTTTTGGGATCTCTACTGAATACCTCAGGTGTTCAACAAAGAGTCTTTACTCTGGTTGATTAGAACTTGAAAGTGCCTCAGTTCTGTGATATCTCCTGGAATTGTTCAGTTTATATCGCCCCAACAGTACTAGTCTGATCATGTGGAGTTGTGACTTCCATTATGCACAGCTTCCTATTCATCAACATATGAGAGGGATCCTGGGCTTCCCTGGTGGCGCAGTCGTTGGGGGTCTGCTTGCCGATGCAGGGGACGCGGGTTCGTGCCCCCGTCCGGCAGGATCCCGAGCGGCTGGGCCCGTGGGCCGCGGCCGCTGGGCCTGCATGTCCGGAAAAAAAAAAAGGGATCTCTATGCAAATTTATGGAGCTCTTTTTATGTATAGTTTCTCTCTATCCAGTTCTCTGCTCCACAAATTCCATATACTATCTTCACCTCTCTAATTCTAATCTCTGTCTCCTTGACTCAGTGAGCACACGAGGCTTTGCTTTGATTTTCTCTTCCTACATTATGGTCTAGAAGGTATCTCAAGGGTGTTAAGCTGGGGCTATCATAGGGCTCATCTTATTTGACTCCGTTGTGTAGGAAACACAGTCCTATACTATTGTTTCCAGCTAATTGTTGGATTACAGTGGGAGGGCAAGTTTGAAACAAGTTACTCTGGCATGGTCAAGGCAGAAGTCCTTTCAACTTGCTATCATTTCTTAAATGTACACAAAGTAATGAAGTATAAAACCATGATGGTTTGTTAGCTGAGATGGAGCTTTGTAATTAAAAATTATTCTCTTCCTGATGATACCCAGCACATCATTGAAATTTTTGCCATATTTAGAAAATCATGCAGATTCCCCCACAGAATGATTTGTGGTTTGTATTTTATTTTTTAAGCTAGAATTTATTTGGAATTATCTTTTATGAAATGGCATGAGCCAAAAGGAATTAAATTGTGATTCTTTCCTATTGTGGATAAGGAGTCCTCCAAATCCCTTCAAAATCCCTTATAAAGTCTTCCTTGGAAGGATAATGCACTTTTCACTCTCTGATAACAGCCATCTTCAGAAGGTGTTGTTTGAAAGGTTTAGGAAGAAAAGCATTCTGATACACGGATAACTACCAGAAAAGGAATCTCAGCACCAGCTAATCCCTGGAAGGTGATGTTAAGCTGAGTGCTGAAGCTGAAGTTTCAGAACCCCAGGCATAGAGCACCCTACTATGAGCATTGGATAAGTACAGTCAAATAGGCTGTGTAAGACCAGCCTTCATCTGTGGAACCATTTGGCAGTAAGAAACAGCACTGCTAGTGGACTAATGAGACTCCAATTCTCTTTCCATGAGAGAGTGGTGGGCCAGTTCCATTTTTGGACTATGTAAGTAGATTATAACAATAAGTCCTTGTGATCCTTAGACATTTCAAAAGGTCTGTATATGCTGCTAAAAGCAAAGGTGGGGACTAAGTGGTTGATTTAAAAGATGCAATTATGTGACCATATTTGCACCACAACTATAGCACACTTCATATTACCTACAGACTTGAGTATTTTGAGTGAGATTATCATAAAGAGTTTCTCAGAGAATATATAATTTAAAAAAACATTCAATTTACAAAAAAAAATTCTACAGCATCTCTAGTAGTTCACGCAGCAAGTTATTCTTACAAGAGTTAGCTCAGAAAAACATTTAACTTTCTAAAGTAAAATACATATATATGTGTATATATATATATACACACACACACACACACACACATAATTACATGTAGTTTTGATTTCTGTGATTAGTTTAGCAAGGGGTCAGTCTGTTCTCACTTCTGATAAAAAATAAAGCTGCTAAAAACTAAATGCTCAGATCTCTGTCACCTCTAATGAGAAAAAGCTTCCTATTATGGATAGATTTTATCACATTTCACTGTGTGTGGGGAAATGACTTCATTGAGCATCATAGTTTTTAAAGAATAAATGGTATGGGATTCAATGATATTTTATATAACCTTAATTAGCAAAGAGAGGGCTGCAAAAATGGCAAGAAATAGTAATACTGTTTAAAAATAAATCTCTGATCTGTAAAATAAGCATCAGTATATTAGCTACTCAGAAAAAAGTATAAGTCAGATTTGTAACATTTACTTTCTCTTTAACTCTGTGCTGATTATTTTCAAGTGTTTGTCTCTTGCCTTCACCTCTCCCCTGAGCTTCAAATCCATATGTTCACTTGCCTGCTTGACATGTATACTTAGGTGTCTAACAGAGAGCCTAAATTTAAAGTGTCAAAATGAAAGTCGATTTCTACCTCTGCCCACGGTATCCCAACAGGTTCCTCTAAGTCTCCTCCGTGAACCCTATTTGCCCAAGATAAAAAACTAAGACTCATCCCTCAACTTTCCAGTGGAGACGATTCAACATAAGACTATTCTCTCCATCATGCTTTCCACTTGACTGCTTCCATGTGTTAACCCCACAAAAGTTCAAACCAATTTGAATTGTTTAGCGAAGAGAAACAACAGAGTCCTCTTCTAGTATCAAGCAGAAGATTTTCTATTTTCAGTACCAGAGACAAGTTCAAAAGCACTTGATTCTATTAAGTCCCCTCAGCTAAATCAAGGCAGCACTTTAGCAAAACTACCTGCTAGTGCTGCTATATGTATAGTGGTTATATTTGTTTCCTATGATAACTGTAACAGATTACCCCAAACTTGGTGGCTTAAAAATAGAAGTTTATTCTTTCACAGTTCTGGAGGTCAGAAGTCTGAGGTCAGTTTCACTGGGCCAAAATCAAGATGTTGGCAGGACCAGCCTCCCTGCAGATGCTCTAGGGAAGAATCCATTTCTTGCCTCTTCCAGCTTCTGATAGCTGCCAGCACTCTTTGGTTTGTGGATATATCACTCTACTCTGCCTTCATGGTCACACTGCCTTCACTTTTCCTGTATCAAATCTTCCTCTGTTTGAGGGAGTTTCTCTGTGCCGTTTTATCAGGATACATGGGCATTTAGGACCCACCTGAATAATCCAAGATAATCTCCCCATCTCAAAATTCTGAATTTAATCACACCTGCAAAACCTTTTTTTGCCATATAAGATAAAATTCCCTTGTACAAGGGTTTAAGATATGGATATCTTTGGGGCGAGGGCATTATTAAGCCTACCACATTCATATAAATATTTCAGGCAATGCCCTTAAACATATTGCTGATAGAATGCAGAGACCTAGGGTTGATTTACAAATCCAGCTCCAATCATCTTTGCATATCTAGAAGTTGAATTGATATCTTCTTCCCTAGATACTGTAGAATATAATCCTTTAAATATGTTTTCCCAACCTGTCATCATCATTTATTATTACCTAGAACACAGTTACAAATAATCAGTTCTTATATTAATTCCTACAAATAATTATTCTTTCTGGATTATTCCAAGACTTGTCAGCTGCTTGTCACTGAAGGTATGCATATTGACAGTTTCACTCAATGAGTTAAAAATCAAATCCATTTTCTTTATCAGTGGACTGTCTCACTAAAAATTTTGTTGCTTTTCTTCTATTTTTAGAAAGGAGAATTCTACCCGAGACATGGTATCTCATACCTTTCTTTTAATGTTATTCAGGGAACCATAGTGATTTTGTTTTTTTTTTTTTTTTTTGTGGTACGTGGGCCTCTCACTGTTGTGGCCTCTCCCATTGTGGAGCACAGGCTCCAGATGCGCAGGCTCAGTGGCCATGGCTCATGGGTCCAGCTGCTCCATGGCATGTGGGATCCTCCCAGACCGGGGCACGAACCTGTGGCCCCTGCAGCAGCAGGCGGACTCTCAACCACTGTGGCACCAGGGAAACCCCATAGTGATTTATTTTTATTTCTAGTCCCACTTTATGGTCAGATCTTTAAGATGTTTATTTTTGAAACAAAGCATGTTTCAAAAACATGGGGCTCCTTTTATTCCCACCTAATCATTATATTTAATGTCATGGATTGAGAAGTTTCAGTGTAGTGAAAATCCCAGAATCTGTGGTACAGAACTAGGATTTCAGTTCTGACTGTACCATTTTCTCAGCTCACGTTTTCTAATCTGCATAATGGAGGTGGTTACAATGAAATCTACAGAAAAATGTTGTTAAGAGAATTAAATGAAGTATGTTTTGTGAACTGTAAAATACCATTCAAGTTATAATTATGGTTGCCTTTGAGACTCTTTCATAGATGCCTTTTTAGTTCAAATGATCCACTGTTTGTTAATTTCCACTTTTTCATTTAACACTTACTGAGTACTTACTGTCTATTAAACAATGCTCCTGGTGCTAGAGACCCAACAGTAAATAAAAACAACTAAGTCATTGCCTTCATGGCACTTATATTCTAGTACATATTATTAAGCTCTAAAGTCCTATCTTCAGAGACTTTTGCTAAGAAATCTGCCCATTTAGAACTCTGTTCTATTCTGGCTTATGGAGAAGTCATACATGCACTCATTTTTCATTGATTCAACAAATCATTGTTCATCTCCAATGTGTCAGAATTTTCTATAGATGCATTCATATAAATAACAGTCCCTTCCCTTGAAGGGCTTAATCCCACAGAAGAAATAATAAACTGGCAATGCTACTAGAAAGAGAGAAAGAGTGTGTGCCAGTACCATACTGTCTTGATTACTGTAGCTTTGTAGTATAGTCTGTCTTCACGGAGGTGATAACATCAAAACTGTGTCTGAAGGATCAATAGGATTAGTGAGGGAGAGGTTGGATAGGCATTCTGGTAGATAACTATCACGATAAATAGTTAATGTGTGAAAAATGCCAGTGGTAGTTTGATAGGGATTGCATTGAATCTGTAGATTGCTTTGGGTAGTAGAGTCATTTTCACAATATTGATTCTTCCAATCCAAGAACATGGTATATCTCTCCATCTATCTGTATCATCTTTAATTTCTTTCATCAGTGTCTTATAATTTTCTGCATACAGGTCTTTTGTCTACTTAGGTAGGTTGATTCCTAGATATTTTATTCTTTTTGTTGCAATGGTAAATGGGAGTGTTTTCTTGATTTCACTTTCAGATTATTCATCATTAGTGTATAGGAATGCCAGAGATTTCTGTGCATTAATTTTGTATCCTGCTACTTTACCAAATTCATTGATTAGCTCTAGTAGTTTTCTGGTAGCATCTTTAGGATTCTCTATGTATAGTATCATGTCATCTGCAAACAGTGACAGCTTTAATTCTTCTTTTCCGATTTGGATTCCTTTTATTTCCTTTTCTTCTCTGATTGCTGTGGCTAAAACTTCCAAAACTATGTTGAATAAGAGTGGTGAGAGTGGGCAACCTTGTCTTGTTCCTGACCTTAGTGGAAATGCTTTCAGTTTTTCGCCATTGAGGATGATGTTGGCTGTGGGCTTGTCATATACGGCCTTTATTATATTGAGGAAAGTTCCCTCTACACCTACTTTCTGCAGGGTTTTTATCATAAATGGGTGTTGAATTTTGTCAACTTCAATATACGCAAATCTATCAATGTGATTAACCATATTAACAAATTGAAGGAGAAAAACCATATGATCATCTCAATAGATGCAGAGAAAGCTTTTGACAAAATTCAACACCCATTTATGATAAAAACCCTGCAGAAAGTAGGTGTAGAGGGAACTTTCCTCAATATAATAAAGGCCGTATATGACAAGCCCACAGCCAACATCATCCTCAATGGCGAAAAACTGAAAGCATTTCCACTAAGGTCAGGAACAAGACAAGGTTGCCCACTCTCACCACTCTTATTCAACATAGTTTTGGAAGTTTTAGCCACAGCAATCAGAGAAGAAAAGGAAATAAAAGGAATCCAAATCGGAAAAGAAGAAGTAAAGCTGTCACTGTTTGCAGATGACATGATACTATACATAGAGAATCCTAAAGATGCTACCAGAAAACTACTAGAGCTAATCAATGAATTTGGTAAAGTAGCAGGATACAAAATTAATGCACAGAAATCTCTGGCATTCCTATATACTAATGATGAAAAATCTGAAAGTGAAATCAAGAAAACACTCCCATTTACCATTGCAACAAAAAGAATAAAATATCTAGGAATAAACCTACCTAAGGAGACAAAAGACCTGTATGCAGAAAATTATAAGACACTGATGAAAGAAATTAAAGATGATACAAACAGATGGAGAGATATACCATGTTCTTGGATTGGAAGAATCAACATTGTGAAAATGACTCTACTACCCAAAGCAATCTATAGATTCAATGCAATCCCATTTATTTCGATCTGATCTTTATGATTTATCTCCTTCTGCTAACTTTCACAATTTTTATGGAAACACAAAAGACCCCGAATAGCCAAAGCAATCTTGAGAACGAAAAACGGAGCTGGAGGAATCAGCCTCCCGTACTTCAGACTATACTACAAAGCTACAGTAATCAAGACCGTATGGTACTGGCACAAAAACAGAAATATAGATCAATGGAACAGGATAGAAAGCCCAGAGATAAACCCACACACATATGGCCACCTTATTTTTGATAAAGGAGGCAAGAATATACAGTGGAGAAAAGACAGCCTCTTCAATAAGTGGTGCTGGGAAAACTGGACAGGTACATGTAAAAGTATGAAATTAGAACACTCCCTAACACCATACACAAAAATAAACTCAAAATAGATTAAAGACCTAAATGTAAGGTCAGACACTATCAAACTCTTAGAGGAAAATATAGGCCAAACACTCTATGACATAAATCACAGCAAGATCCTTTTTGACCCACCTCCTAGAGAAATGGAAAGAAAAACAAAAATAAACAAATGGGACCTAATGAAACTTCAAAGCTTTTGCACAGCAAAGGAAACCATAAACAAGATCAAAAGACAACCCTCAGAATGGGAGAAAATATTTGCAAGTGAAGCAACTGACAAAGGATTAATCTCCAAGATTTACAAGCAGCACATGCAGCTCAATAATAAGAAAACAAACAACCCAATCCAAAAATGGGCAGAAGACCTAAATAGACATTTCTCCAAAGAAGATACACAGATTGCCAACAAACACATGAAAGAATGCTCAACATCATTAATCACTAGAGAAATGCAAATCAAAACTACAATGAGATATCATCTCACACCAGTCAGAATGGCCATCATCAAAAAATCTACAAACAGAGAGGCATGGACATATATACATTACCAAACGTAAGGTAGATAGCTAGTGGGAAGCAACCACATAGCACAGGGAGATCAGCTCGGTGCTTTGTGACCGCCTGGAGGGGTGGGATAGGGAGGGTGAAGGGAGGGAGACGCAAGAGGGAAGAGATATGGGAACATATGTATATGTGTAACTGATTCACTTTGTTATAAAGCAGAAACTAACACACCATTGTAAAGCAATTTTACTCCAATAAAGATGTTAAAATAAAAATTGTATTTAGAAATAAGGTTATATTACCTCACTTGTAGAGAAGTTTATCTTTCACTCTTCCTCATTTTAACTGAAAAATGTTTTAAGTAAGGTTTACTACTGCGTTATTTCTTAATGACAGAATTTGATGATTTGTTTTCACTTTCATTTTTGTACTTTTCTGCATTACATAAAATCTTGGTAACATGTATATGTTGATTTTATAATAATAACTGAGTAATTTTTAACAATAAGATAAAGTTCTAGAAGCACACACAAAAAAAGTTAATGTGGGCATTTGAGCAGCTACAGGTGAGAACACTGAGGCACGGCACTGTTCAATTAAAGGACATTCAAATAACATGGTCTACAAACTTGGAAGGTTTTTCCTTCCCATCCTCCAGAATAATAAAGTACTTAGCAGTCTCATTTTAAAATTATTCTTATCAGTATTTGATGCCTATTAGTTGATATGCTAAGTTAATGTCCTCTTTATGTTCTCTCTAATTGAATGGGGATTCAAAATATTCTCAACTGGCTAGGTCAGAAAGGCCTTTTTGACACTATCTTTGCTTGGTAAGCCAGGCAGCTTTTTCACTACAGAACTGTCTTTGACATTTGTCTTGATACATACCTCTAAGTGACTGGCCTATCATTTCTTATAATTTCCCTTGACTAATAATAGAAACCAAAATGGAGCAGTGCTAAGAATTCTGATGGAGACTAAACAGATTCAGCTGTGGGTTTTGGCAGTGGTGCGACTAGGTCAATTCTAATGCTGTTCACTGATCAGGTGTTTTTTATTTCCAGTTTAGCTAATTCACCCTATTACTTGAAAAGCTGCTGATTAATTTTGTATCTTTGGTGCTAACCATTAATTGGGCTGAATATTTATTTGGGCAAAATATTTTTGAATTTTTAGCCTCAATCTTACTTTTGAATACTTTTAAAAAATTATTTTGAATCTTCATCTTAGACCAGACATATATTTCATGTTGTAAAAAGCCAGATATTGCTGTAAAATTGTCTATAGCAACAGCAAAGTTCTATATGACCAAAGTTTTTCTTGTGTTATGTCTGGGTTTTCTGTTCAATGGTTGCTTTCAAAGCTAAATCTCTTTTTATGATTGTGTATGGTTCTATTGCCCTTTCATGGACTGTTTATGTTGTACTGAACATTATCAAGAGTGTGGTGTTGGGAGAAATCTGATGGTTATATTCCCCTCCTCACAAAGAGAGCATTATCTTGTTTTTTTTTAATTTAATGGGAACATGGGTTAGTGAGTACTCATTGGTTTGCTGCCTGAATATAAAACATGCCTTGGTTATGACTTCTGGCTTTTGTGAAGGTGTCGTCTTTTGATTCAAACTTGAAGGGTTAGACTATGTTAGTTAAACTTGGCACTGAGCCCTGTAATAAATTACTAACCCCATAAAGTATTTAATAACACAGGTGGTTCTAAGACAAGAAAGAAGCACCCTCCCTCTTTACCTCTTTGTGGAGATGACTGTCATCCTTTATTTGAGGTATTAAGAATGGCCTTGTTGTGTGATTTATCATAAGAAGAATTGGTTCTTACTGCTCTCTCTACTACTTCTCTATCATGAATTGACCTTACACCTCCACATTTTACTGATGTAATTTGTTCCATCCAGACATCCCCTGAAATCACAATGATTAGGTTTCTTTTTTGACTGAGTGCATTCTGGGATTTAAAACTCCCCTCTTATTGACAAAGTGCACCAAGAACTATGGTGCCAGAGCAGAGCGCACTTATCACAACAGAAAAGAACACCAATGCAGAACATGTGGATTGGACAGATGGAGAGCTACAGTATCCTATAGACAGTGCCAGCATTTGAAAGAAACAAAATCTTCAGTGACAATCATCTGATGAAGAGCTACCACTGAAAGGCTATTTCTACAGTGATGTCACCAAGATGGTGGAGTAAGAGATCCCAGCTTCTGTCCCCTGACAAATATCAACAATTAGACATTGGACAATTAGACAAAAACAAAAACACTTCTGGGAGAGCTCTGGAGTTCACTAAAGGAACTTCAGCAAAACAGTGGAACAAAAAACCTGAGAATAGCCACACAACAAGGGAAAGAAAAATAGTATCGTTTTTGTCAGTATAACCCCATCTCCCCAGCCAGTACTTCTCAGCAACAAGAGGGAACTCCCCAACTAGAAAGAGCTTCCCTCACAGGGAAAGGGAGATGAATAGAGTTGGCTAGGAACAAGGAAGAAAAGCAGGAGCTATCAATATCATCTATGCAGTGGAAACGACTGCAGTTCCTAGTGACCAGCTCTTCAGACAGCCCCAGCACTTTACTACTGAAGAAGCCAAGGGCCAGCACAGTTGCTGGAGACCTGCAGATTTCTCCAGGTTTTTGCCCCACAGATATTCACACTTGCTGATGTCAGTCACCTGAGTTCTTCTCTGCTCTCTCCTCCTCCACTCCAACCCCTGCTAGCGTCCAGGATTCAAACTGGCAGCCGCCCCAGATCTTGCAGCTGCCTGAGTGTAAGATGACAGCCTAGATTGGGCAGCCGACCCCCATTGCTGTGTACACCAGGTGGCAAGATCCTGTAGCCACAGAATTGCATGGTGATAGCTAAGGCCCCCATCGCTCCTTTTGGGTCTGGATTCAGCCTTATCTCCAGTCACTGGCCTGCACCACTGGGCTCACCTGCAACTAGTCCCCCAGCCATCCAACTGCACACCCCTGGCTGGTCCACCCTCACCAGCCTCCACTATAGTGCACACTCTTATGTGGAGAGTGTGTTGCCACAGTTGGTTCAACATATGAAAATCAATTAGTGTGATGTACCATATTAGTGGAATGAAAGACAAAAATCATATGATCATCTCAACAGATGCAGTAAAAGCATTTGATAAAATTCATATTCATGGTAAAAACTCTCAACAAGTCTGGGTATAGAAGAAATATACTTCAACATAATAAAGGCTATATATGACAAACCCACAGCTAACATCCTACTCAACGGTGAAAGGTTGAAAGATATTCCTGTCAGATCAAGAACAAGACAAGGATGCCCACGCTTACTGTTATTCAACATAGTATTAGAAGTCCTACACAGAGCAATCAGGCCAAAAAATTAAAAATTAAAAAATTAAAATAAAAAAATGGTATCCAAATTGTAAAAGAAGTAGTCAAATTGTCCATTTTCTGATGACATGATCTTGTATATAGAAAATTCTAAAGACTCCACAAACTGTTAGAACTAATCAACAAATTCAGTAAAGATTCAGGATACAAAATCAACATACAAAAATGAATTGCATTTTTATACACTAACAATGAATTATCTGAAAAAGAAATATAGAAAACAATTCCACTGCTTCTAAAACATTAAAAAAACCACCTAGGAATAAATTTAATCAAAGAAGTGAAAGGTCTATACACCGAAAAATATAAGACACTGATGAACAAATTGAAGAAGACACAAATAAATGGAAAGATATCCCATGTTCGTGAATTGGAAGAGTTAATATTGCTAAAATGTTTAAACTTCCCAAAGCCATCTATAGATTCAATGCAATCCCTATCAAAATTCCAACAGCATTTCTCACAGAAATAGAAAAGACAATCCCAAAATTCAAATGGAACTCCAAAAGACCCCAAATAGCCAAAGCAATCTTGAGAAAGAACAAAGCTGGAAGCATCATACTTCCTGATTTCAAACTGTATTGCAAAGCTTAGTAATCAACACAGTATGGCACAGACATACAGACAAATAGAACCTAATCAAGAGCCCAGAAATAAACTCACACATATATGGTAAACTAACATTGAATATTTGACAAGGGAGCATAGAATACTAAATGGGGAAAGAATAGTCTCTTTAACACCAATAAATGGTGTTGGGAAAAATGGATAAAACACAAGTAAAAGAATGAAATGGGATCCTTATCTAACACCACTCACAAAAATTAACTTGAAATGATTAAGGACTTAAACATAAGACCTGAAACTGTAAAACGCCTAGAAGAAAACAGGAGAAAAGCTCCTTGACATCAGTCTTGGCAATGATTTTTTGGATATGACACCAAAGCACAGGAAAAAAAAGGAAAAATAGACAAATGGGACTACATCAAAGCTTCTGCATAGCCTATGAAACAATCAACAAAATGAAAAGTCACACTACAGCATGGGAGAAAATATTTGCAAACCATATATCTGATAAGAGGCTAATAAACAAATTATATAAGAAACTCACAAAACTCAATAACACACAAAGAAACAATCAGATTAAAAAATGGGCAGATGACTTGAATAGACATTTTTTGTTTTGTTTTGTTTTGTTTTGTTTTGCGGTACGCGGGCCTCTCACTGTTGTGGCCTCTCCCACTGCGGAGCACAGGCTCCGGACGCGCAGGCTCAGCGGCCATGGCTCACGGGCCCAGCCGCTCTGTGGCATGTGGGATCTTCCCGGACCGGGGCACAAACCCGTGTCCTCTGCATCGGCAGGCGGACTCTCAACCACTGTGCCACCAGAGAAGCCCCTTGAATAGACATTTTTCCAATGAAGACATATAAATGCCCAACAAGTACATGAAAAAGTGCTCAAAATCACTAATCACCAGGGAAATGCAAATCAAAACAATGAGTTATCACCTCACAACTGTTAGAGTAGCTGTTATCAAAAAGGCAAGAGATAACAAATACTGGTGAGGACTTGGAGAAAAAAGAAATCTGGTGCACTGTTGGTGGGAATGTAAATTGGTATAGCCATTATGGGAAATAGTATGGAGGTTGGAACTATCCAACAATATCCTATGATCCAGCAATCCAACTTATGATATATATATGAAGGAGATGACATAAGCATCTCAAAGTGATATTGGTGCTACCATGCTCGTTGCAGTATTATTCACAATAGCCAAGATATGGAAACAACCTAAGTGTCTATCAATGGATGAATAGACAAAGATGCAATATATACACACACAAAATGGAATATTATTCAGCCATAAAAAGAAGGAAATCTTGCCATCTGGGACAAATGGATAGACCCTGAGGTCACTGGGCTAGGTGAAATAAACCAGACAGAGAAATACAAATACTGCATGTTACCACTTATGTGTGGAATTTTTTTAAAGTCTAGTATATAAAAACAGAGACTAGAATGGTGATTGTCAGTGGCTGGGAGCAGGAGCTAGGCAGAATGGGAAGATATTGGTCAAAGGGTATAAACTTTCGGTTATAAGATTAATAAGTTCCAAGGATCTAATGTACCATATGGTTCCTATAGTTAATGATACTGTATTGTATACTTGAAGGTTACTATGAGAGTAGAGACTTAATGTTCTCACTGTAACAACAACAAATTGGTAATTATGTAAGGTGAGGATGTGTTAACCAGCTTTACTGTAGTTAAACATTTCACAATGTGTATGTATATCAAATCATCACATTGTACAACTTAAACTTACAGAATGTTATGTCAATTTTATCTCAATAAAGCTGGGGAAAAAGAAGAAAATAAATGATTAGCTAACTCCCTGACAGTGTAAACGTACGTTTTAAAATTTTTCACAAAATGTTTGCAATAGTCCTTAGATGAAAACATTAGTAAAGCCTGGAATTGTATTAATAGTCTATAAGAAAAAAAGGCTGTATTTTCACCAACTAAAATTCAGCACAGTGCCATGTAACAGGGGAACTGAGTTAGCATTTATGCCATAGTGGATGAAATGGAACGAGAGCAATGTAGGATGTGTAGAAGTGGGTCCACAGTATTGATATTTGGATATTGATAAGGACAATACTTTTAACCCCACCAATGAATGGTTATCATCTGTTCCTCCCTGAGGAAAAACTAGAAATTTATATCAGATCTCATCACATATTCCTTAGTTTTCTCTGTTTGGGTGTGTTAGTTTCCATTTGATTCTGTAACACATTACAGTAAGTCCCCTACATATGAAACTTCCATTCCGAGAGCATGTTCATAAGTCCAATTTGTTCATAAGTCCAACCAGGTTAGACTCGGTACCCAAGTAACACAATCAGCTAAATAGTACTGTACTGTAATAGGTTTATAATACTTTTCAGAAAAGTAACACATAAAAAACAAACACAAAAAATAAAGAAAACATTTTTAATCTTACAGTACAGTACCTTGAAAAGTACAATAGTACCAGCTACATCGCTGCCGCTTTTACGCTTGCTTCCGGACATCCTGGGCTTGAAACAAAGATACAGTACTACTGTACTCTATACAGTACTGTACAGTAAAGTACACAAAAGCACAACCACTTGTAGAAGATGCATGCATGCGACAATGACTCCAGACATGTGAACTAACTTACATGACTGGATATGCGAATGCACATTTGCATCTTTGAAAGGTTCGCAAGTTGAAGGGTCATATGTTGGGCACCTCCTGTACTACAAACTTGGTGGCTTAAGACAACATACATTTATTATTTAATAGTTCTGGAGGTCAGAAGTCAGGGGCTGAATTACTTCTGGGAGTTCTAGGGGAGACTCCATTTCCTTGTCTTTTCCGGGTTCTAGAGGCTGCCCACCTAATCCAACCTCTGCTTCTCTCTCCCTGTCTGATTCTGACCCTCCTGGGTCCCTCTCATAAGGACACTTGTGATCACATTGGGTACACTTAAACAATGCAGGACAATCTCCCAATTTCAAGATTCTTAACTTAATCACATCTGCCAAGTGTCTTTTACCACGTAAGGTAACATATCCACAGGTTCCAAGGATTAAGACTTAGATATCTTTGAGAGGCCATCATTCAGCCTACCACAGTGGGGTGAACTCTCAACAATATTTTTTCACAGACTGACGGTTAGTTAAGAATAATCAATAAATCCTTCTTGTCATCCTTATAGTCCAATGTGGCTCTAGCTTACTCAGATTCACTTGGGGTGTTCAGGATTCAAATCTACGTAAACAACATCCTACACAAAATTGTTTTAGTGAGATTTATTTTTACCTAAAACTTATGTGTGCTATACAGTACACAATATATTCCTTCATTCAAGTCATTGGTATAAACTTTGAACTGACAAGAATATACCATTTTCTAGTCAAATAAAGACCTCCTTCCTTAAGCATTAAACAGTATCTGTTAGATAAGTTATTAATTCATTTAATAATTCATGAATTGTTTTACTGTTTTATCCTAAATAACATGAAGGAAAAATAGTCTAACCCTTTACTGAAATCAGTAGGTTCTAAGTCAGTGACACTTTCCTGAATTAGCAGTCAATCATCATCTTAAAATGATGTGAAATCAATATGGCTTCCCTGTGCTTGGTGAGTGCATATTGGTTCCTAGTCATCACCACATTCTTTTCTAAAGGTTCACAAGCCTTCTATTTAAAAATCCAATCCGAAATGCTGACAAAAACTAAAATTCAATTGTTCAGTTCACACCTTCTGGCAGGAACAAGTCTTCCTTTAAAAACTGGAATAGCATATTAACACAACATTGTAAAGCAACTATACTCCAATAAAAATTAATTAAAAAATTGGAATAGCATACACAAGTCTTGAGTTTTAGGGTACCTCTCTGTCCTGACATGGACCTATAGCTTCTTCTTACTCTGCATAGTTAGAATAACTATTTTTGTCATTTCTTTCTCTCTCTAAAGCTTACCTCATTCACTTTACTTGTGCTTTAGGCTTCTTGGTGCTTTTCTTATATTCTTTTATATTCATCTTTCATTATACGTCTCTCTTTATATCTTTTGTAAAAGCCTTTTATGAACCTGGACTTAGAGTTAAATACCTATGCAACCACATTATTTTCCTTAGATGTCTTTCCTTTTGCCTTTCTCATTGAACTTTTCAAAACTTTTGTATAGTCTAAATTACAGGATTACATTTATAGAACTTTCCACCCTTCATCGTCTATTTTCCCTTTCAGAATCTCAAGGAAGCATTTTAACAATTGACTTTTAAAGTCTAGGGCACATGAATAACTGAGCCCAGTGTTCCCTTTCTTTAGTATTAGGCATTTATTGTTACATTAATAATCAGTTTTTCCTTTTTAGTCAAAATCAAGTCCAGGATGAATTTGCCTACATTTAATCTCTTACTTTCTCAGTAATAAAATAGTCAGGCAACTCAAAAATTTATCAGATGTCTTCCTTTTAGCCAAGTTAGACTTCCAATAGATTCCAAGAGAGTTAAAGTCTCCTGAAACACCAATATATATCTTTATAATCTGCCATGAGGAAGCATATTTTGTCTGTTGAGCAAGACTGTGAAACATCACACAATATCATTTCAATTTAGTTCTTTCTATATCATCCAGCTGCCCTCTGCCATGCTTACAAACTCAAGTTCATAAATTTGCATACAGTTGATATATTTTTCTTCTGGGAGGAGCTTCTCCCCACCTCTTCTTTTTGATTGATTTCTACTTGCCATATTCTTGTCTAGAATCTATTAACATCATGCTTAATGATGCCTAAAATTTTGTTTACCTCCTTGACAACATTTTGGGTTCAATTTATTACCCATTTTTTGTGGACTAATTATGTGTTAATATAAGCCTCAAGTATCTTTCAAAATCAGTTTCCATGATGTTTTCACATGATAATACCTTCACAATAACTTTTTAAAAAGAGAGGGCTTCCCTGGTGGCGCAGTGGTTGAGAGTCCGCCTGCCGATGCAGGGGACACGGGTTCGTGCCCTGGTCTGGGAAGATCCCGCATGCCACGGAGTGGCTGGGCCCGTGAGCCATGGCCGCTGAGCCTGCGTGTCCAGAGCCTGTGCTCCGCAACGGGAGAGGCCACAGCAGTGAGAGGCCCACGTACCGCAAAAAAAAAAAAGAGGGACCACTGCATAAAGCTGATGTTAAATAGAATCTATACCCCAAAGCTTACCAATGAGAAATAAACACATTCTGACACATTTGCACAGTGCAATATTATGGCTATACAAAATACAAGTATGTGGATGATGTTGATAAAAGGAATTAACTACAGCTTTCTATACGGAAAATGTTACAAGAAAGAAGATTACCACACTGATTCCAACTATGTGAAAATGAGTACAGTATATTAACAGTAATTAGATGATTTGAAGAATGTTAATAGTTGGTGTTTAGTCTTCAAGAACAGTTTGGGGAATGTTCAAGGAATCAGAATTTTTAAATTGCAACTAAGTAATCAAGTCCGTATCATATTTTTATTTGTACAATGAGACAACTATCCAATTGAAGTCTACTCCAGTGTCATCATTAGCTGAGCCAGTCGTAACAGATGAATCACTGAAATCCTTGTTAACTGTTCTGGGACCAGAGGAAAGGAAAAAAATAATTAATTTGCTGTTTTTAGTTATATATCTATCTCCAGAAGAGCAAAGAATTTAATTGGAAGGTTTATGAACTCCTAGGTTTCTCAGATGAAACCAAACTCAAAACTAACCTGCATCAGACTCATCTGGTATTTTTGTAAAAAAAAATGGATATTCCTGATCATTATCTGGCCTAATCCAATCACAGATCCTGGCTCTTAGAGTCTGGGACTCCGCCTTTGTTGACAAGCACCTGAGCTGATTTATAAGCATTCTAAATTTTAAGAACTCAAGCATTATCATGAAAGATTTCAAGGAATCCATGAATCCCCAAATCCTAAGTGTATGATAATTTTTCTTGGCTGTTAGATTTTTAATGGGTTCATGATTCCTGAAGTCTGTATGGAGTCAGAAGAAGTTTGAGATGCCTCTCTCCCAAGCATACTTTTCCACAGTAGATGTGGATAAATTTTGGATGGCCCAGAGATTAAAAAATGAACCCCTGTCTAAAACTTTCTCTTGAGGTGCTACAGTTTTCAAGGTATATTTGACAAATAATCCTTTACAATCTCTTTCCACTTTTTGTCTCAAGATTTACGGTGGAATGAGCTATCTGAAAGACCTATTTGCTACACAAACTGATCAAGTTCAAATTTGATTGGACATTAACAGAACTGATTTTCTACAATGATAAGCCCTAGTGTTTAATAATGTAGGATGCTTACAGTCTTTACAGCAGATCTAAAGATTTTTTCATGTCACCCAGAAAAATCATATAAACCCAATGTAGAAATTAAACAGTAACTTGTGTCAAGAATGGCAATTCTTAGATGGCAGATCTCTTTAGCACAATGAGATCTATGGCAATGAAAATGATCAAGTTTTGTTCCAAGTTACATTGAGATTGAGGACTTCAAACTTGATAATGATGCTGCATTGAATAGCTTTGTGGGGAGAGGGTGAGAGCATTTTGCATTTGGAAGCCAGAGAATAGAATGTGGTATTGAAAAATGGAGCTACAATATTTTACAGCTCTTACCATCAAGAAATAGAAACTATTTTTCCACTTTTTGGATCTGAGTAGTCTCATGACTTGCTTTGACCAATAGACTGTAACCAATTCTGGTGTCTGTACCACGGTTTCCATATTTGCCTCTTGGAATACTCCACTCCCACATAAAGAAATAGGCTAAGCTACTGAGAGAGAGATCACATGGAGAGAGACCCAGTCAACAGCAAGGCCCAAGACATGTGAATAAGATCCTATTAGATCCTCTCTCCATGACAGAGAGAGAATATGACTAGAGTCGCATGAATGACTTCAGGCAAGACCCCAGAAGAACTATCTAGTTGATCCCAGCCAACACAAAGAATTTTGAGAAATACTAAATCATTGTTATTTTAAGTCACTAAATATTGGAGTGTTTTATTACATATCAATAATGCATGTTGCAATATTATTTCATTATGTCATTTCATTAAAGAAGTAGGAATAAAGACATAGAGATTTTACTAAAGAAGTAGAAATAAAGACATAAAAAGGACTAGAATATATTTCAAAGACAATATCTTATTGTAATAGACAAGAACATATGATGCCCAAACCTCCTTCAAGAAAGGACTTGCTGCCCAGCTGTGGGAATGCAGTTGACAGACAGCATCCAACTGTTAGCTCCTTTAGGGTTTTACCTCAGCTACTGAGAAATGCCTCTCCCAAGGTCACGCCTTTTTTAGGGCAGCCCACATTCAGTGACTTAGTGAAGTGGCAATACAAAGTCCCAGTAATTTCAGTCCAAAAGGTGAAATGCTCATGGGCTATTCTCGCTCAAGAGCTCCCCACTGGGTTGGCAAGTCTTTTAAATAAGTTTATGAGAATGTTTGTACTAGGAACAGTTTCTTTGTGGTCATAGACTACGATGGCAAGCATTAGCTCATACTTGGCTAGCTTCTAGGTTCACTCCAGTGAGGATTTCCTCATTATGTTCCCTCAAGATTGCTATTACCAGGTGTGATGGGGAAGTGATGAGCAATTTCTCTACTTATTTGTCAATGACTGCCATGTTCTTGTCACTTAGGGAAAG
>NW_006786963.1:2343691-2360877 GCF_000442215.2 Lipotes vexillifer
TCTCCATTTACCTGGCCCCACTGGAAGTTTTAACTTTGTTACTCAAAGTACAGGGGAGATTTGATAACAAGCCAGACCCTGTCTTGAGACTTGTATTGATTTGTTTAAAAAATTAGATTAGTTTTATTATAATAATGTCGAACTATATATTTTTTCAAACTATATATTTTTTCATTTAATGTTTTTCAACATTACATAATCTTCATAATGACTCATAAGGATATGTGTATTATTCTCAAATTAAAAAAAAAAACACTGAAGCTTAATTACTCAATGTCATGCAAGTAGTTAATGATATGGGGAAGATTTGAACCCAGTTTTGTCTGACTCTTGACCCCATGTTCTATCTGCAAGTTCACTGCCTCTTATAGGGCTAAGCATGACTTAAATAGGAGTACAATATGACTAAAGAAAGGGCATGGCCCAAAGGCCTACTGTGGATAATTCTCCTCAGCATTATTAATAAAGAGAGAGATAAAGACAGAGACAGAAAGAGAGTATGGCAGAAAGGAAAGAAAGAAAGAGAGAAAAAGAGAGAGAAAGGAAGGAAGGAAGGAAGGAAGGAAGGAAGGAAGGAAGGGAGAGAGAAGGAAAGAGTTGGAAGGGGAGAGAAGTGGCCACAACAGGAAAGACCTAGTAGAAGCCTATGAAGTCATGAAAAAGATGGAGAGAATGAATGTGAGAATCCTAACACTCTGCTATGTAAGAATTTAGATCCACCCCCTGAAACTCAAAGTGTTTAATTTTAGGACAAATAAGAAGTACCACTTTATACAACATTAAGTGAGTTTAAAGAACTCATTATCCCATTGAAATAGTAAAAATACAAGAGATACAAGAAACACTTAACTAATTTCATGATCACCAGATCTTTAATGATTTGGTGAAAGAACTCAGAGATTTGAGGTTGGGGGTGGAAAAAGAACCCCATAAGGCTCGGTTCCCACAGCCCTTTCCTGATCCTCTGCCAAAGGCAGTGTTCTGGGTGGACTGGCCCTTACCCTGCCCCAGTTTAGCATTTCTTATATTCACTTGCTTGCTTCTGGGAGAAGGAATATGCTGCTCTGGCAAAATCTGTCCTGACAGGGCTTTGGAGTCAATTTCCAAACACTGAAAATAACCTCCCTTTTTTCCTCCCTTAAAGATAGGGCTTATCCCTTCGTCTCAAGGTCACTTGCATGTTGTCATGTGAGGTAGCAGTGGTCCAAGAGCAGCTGAGCCCCTCCCTCGACTCCCAGAGCAGTTTCCCTGAAAGCCTAAAGCCTCCTACTTGAGTTTAACTCCTAGATTTCTTGAGTACAAACCTCATCTCTGCCCCTAAATTGTGCCTGTGGTGAAGAGGGTTAAATTGTTCCTTCTTATTCTGTATCACTAGTAGTTTGATAGATTTTTGTTCTCTCTTCATCTCCTGCCCCTCCCCTCTAGGGCCGATGGCTTGAGTTTAAGTCTGTCTTGAAGAAACGGCCATGCTTCATTTAATCCTGCGGCAGCCAGACTGTTGTGGATGTCATGCTTCTGATGAGACATTAAATCAAGGTAAACATTAATCCCCTAGGCTGGAGCATCTATGAAGAGAAGAAAAATGTGGCTTCACCTCACAGAAACACTACAGTCAATTCAGGCCCTCAACTTTGCCCCCAGACCCCACCCTCAGAGTTAAGTATAAAATGTTCCCTCTGGAATATATTAGAAGCCATATTTAACTTGGTGGGAAAAATATTTTCACAAATCTTGCCTGAATACAAATGCTTCTGACAAAAATAAATAAAATTATGCATCAAAACAAAGTGCTTACACTTTCAACAAAGACTGATATAATCTAGATTCTTGCATAACCTGGGTACGATGAAATGAGATGCAGACTATATGGGTAATCATGCAATCAAGTTAAATCACCCAAAAAGAGCAAAACTGGTTTGCAAAAAAAACAAAAAGATACTAGCTCTGAATTGCCATTTCAGAATTTTTTCCTCTAAATGTCTCAGTTTTTCATATTTCATTCTAATGCACTTTGGAATTTTGATGTTAGTGAAGAATACAGTTTATTTTTAAACTAATTTTACCAGCACTATTCATTGGGAAAAAATTTTATACTGATATAAATCATATATGTTGGCCTGTGTCTAGGATGTCTGTTTTGCCCACTGATTCCTATACCAGTACCATACTTGTGGTTTATTGTATGTTTTAATATCTAGAGCCCAAGTCTCTTTATTTTTATAAAATTCATTGCTCTTTTTATAAAATTCATTGCTTTCTCACACCTTTATTCTTCCACTAAATAAGTCCTTTCTTAAAATGTTTCTCATTCAACATTTGTGAACAACTCCATTTATATTAGTCAAGACTCTGGTTGTCAGGGGCAAAAGCTCAAATTAAGTCATCTTTAAAAGGGAGGAGCACTGTATGCAAGAATAAAACCCAAATTGATCGCAATTCTATATGTAAAATCTAAAACTAGAAAGTGTCTAGGGAAAAAAATTAGAAAAATATTTTCATGGCCTTGGGTTTAGCAAAAGTTTTTTCGATAGGACACTAGAAACATAACCCATGAAATAAAACAATTGGTAAATTGAACTTCTTCAAAATTAAAAAATTTGTTTTTTGAAAAAACTGCAAAGAAAATGAAAAGACAAGTCACAGACTAGGAATAAATATTTTCAAAACATAAATTTGATGAAGGACTTATATCCAGAATCTATATCTTATAATATAATAATAAGAAAACAAACACAATTAAAAATGGCCAAAAGATTTGATCAGGTACTTCACTAAAGATGTGGATGGAAAATCAGCATATGAAAAGACGCTTGATTTTGATTTGAAATCAAGTTGCTCCTCACATAGACAGGTGTAGCACCACTAGGGTTATTTATTTAATCATGATTCTGTAGAACAATTCCAGGAGGCCAATTTATTCATAACAAATACTGGAAAAATATTTTTTAAAAGATACTTAACATCATTTTTCACTGAAACTATAATGAGATACCACTGCATACTTATTAGAATTGCTCAAATTGAAAAAGAAAAGAAAATATGAAATGCTGGTGAGAAAGAGGAACAATGGAAATTTTCATTGCCAGTTGTAATGAAAAATGGTACAGCAACTTTAGAATAATTTGGAAGATTCTTGTAACATTAGAAATACATTTACCATACAACTCAGCAATCCTATGTTTAGGTATATTTACCTAAGAGAAATAAAAACATATGTCCATACAAAAACCTGTATGCAATTATTTATTGTGACTTTCTTCATATTCACCAAAAGCTGGAAACAATCCACATGCTCATGAACCCGAGAATAAACAAAACTGTGATATATCCATACAATGAAATACTACTGAGCAATAAAAAGGAACAAACTACTGAAACTTTTGATACTCAAAGGCTACATACTTTATGATTCCATTTTATGTGAGAGTCTGGAAAAGACAAAGCTAGAGGGGTAGAAAAACAGATCAGTGTTTGCCAAGGGGCAGGGTGGAAGAAGGAGATTGACTTCATAGGGGTATGATGAAACTTTCTGGCGTGACAGCAATAGTCTATATTTTGATTGTGGTGGTGATTATACAATCTTTATACATTGATCAAAATTCATGGAACTCCTCATCTAAACAGGGTGAATTTTTTCTTTGAATTTTATTTTATTTTTTTTATACAGCAGGTTCTTATTAGTTATCCATTTTATACATATTAGTGTATATATGTCAATCCCAATCTCCCAATTCATCCCACCACCATCACCACCCCACCACTTTCCCCCCTTGGTGTCCATACATTTATTCTCTACTTCTGTGTCTCTATTTCTGCCCTAAACAGGGTGAATTTTACTGCATGTAAATTATGCCCCAATAAACCTGTCCTAAAAGGGGCAGAGGAATTTCTAATCTCATATATTTAAGATATCTGGGTGTTTCCTGGTTTCAGGCATATTTGGGGCTGGGTACTTAAGCAAAGTCCTTTGTCCTTCCTTACTCCATGTTGGTTTACTCTTTCCAAGTGGTGGGGCCCACCATTTGCTTCCATCTTACAATGATCTTTACAACTCAAACGCAGAATGAATTCCTCTTCTCCTATAACGACAGAAATTCTCCTCAAAAGATACTAATTGGCCCTACTTAGGTCACATACCCACTTCTGGTCAATCAATATCTGGGCCCTGGGAAATGAGATACTCTGATTGGCCACCTTGAATCATTTGCCCACCCCTGGGTGGCAGGAAAGATGGCCACATCAGATTTGCTTGATGTGGTAGAGGAGCAGTTTCCAACAGAAAGGGGAGCCAGGCAGACACAATAACAGATGTTCTGACACCCTCGCTTGTGATTACCGCATACCAGTAATCTGTCTGCTGCTCTTGTTGCTCAACAATACTCAGCCAGGCTCCCCTCCCTCAAGCTGTGTTCCAAGGAATCTGTACAGCATGTTTTCCAGATTTTCATCTTGTAGTTTTAAGCTTTCACTTACAATACATCATCTGCTATGGATACTTCTCTTAATCTCTCCCTTTTTCCATATGAGCCCAACCCAGTGTCCTCAGGTTGGAATGGCTCTTCCATGCTGAGAGACTGACTTTAAGGTAGAATGCACATCCACCTTCCAGGTGGTGATCTGACCTTCCACTTTGATGACAGCAGTCCTAGGAAGTAACACTGCTGCCACACTTGCCTGGTTCTCATGGACTCACTCAGCAATTGCCCTGCTACAGAGCAAGAGAGAAGACCAACAGGTGAGCTGGACTGACTTGCATAATTAATCTCACCATGCACGCCCAACACAGGTACAGTGCTCTCATGGCTCTCTTTCAACTGCAGAGACGATTACACTGTCTGGATTTTTTTAGCCCCCCTCAGGAAGAAAACAGTTACAGTTTGAAAAAAAACCTTAAGGACTGTTTAGTACAAAAGTCTGATTTTACAAATGAGAAAACAGAAACCTCTTGCACAAGAGATTGGGCTAGAATCTGGACCTCCTTATCTTCTGACCTGTGCCCTTGCCACTACTTTTTGATGCTTTTCTTTTTCTAATATTTCCCTCTGATTAATGATTTGCCTCTGAACATTTCTACCACAAACGAATGTAAATGTTTTGAGATGCAAAGCAGTCAAGGTTGCCACTCATTTAGTAATAGATGGTGATATTAGTGTGTTATCCTGGGAGGACGTAGAGTTTAATAAGCTTTGAAGTCAGAAAGGCTTGAATTTGAGTCCTGGTTATAAAAGTTATTATTTAGGTGACATTGGCAACTTACTCAGCTTTTTCTCACCTGTAAAATGGGAATAATAGTATCTCCCTTAGAGAATATTGTGTAGAATAAGACTTTTAAAACATTTAGCATAACATGTAGTATAGAGTCCTTACCTAGCAAAATTAGCTGTCTTCTCAGGTTTTCTCATTGGTCTATGCTTCTGCCCTATTCAAGAGATAAGGTTAGAAGGGAAGGAAAAACAAAAAGTTTTCAGTGGACCTAATAGAATTAAAGGGGTGATTTCATGTAATGTTGTTTTAAGAAAATATTGATCTCATAAAAATACTCCATATCACTGTGATGGATGTTGAAACGGGGGAGAATGATAGCTTTAGGGCAAGAAGAGCAACTTTTGATATTTTGCTAGGTAATAGTGAAGTTTAACATCTTGGTCTCTTACAACTATGGGATTACACAGAAAGAAGGTCAGGTCAGGATTTGGGCAGCTAAAGGACAGGATAGGACAGGAAAGACTAGCCAAAATGGCACAGGAGTGTAGAGCACGTATGGAGTTATTCTTTGTTAAGCCAAGAAAAAGGAAATGGGTTCAGGCAGGTAAAGTGTCAAGTCTAGGAGGTCAGATGGACAGTTGATTATAGGTCAATGAAATGAAGGGTACTTGCAAGAACAAGTAGCAAGAAACAGAAAATTATTTGAGGATCTGAGTTTCACTATACAGAAGTGGGACAATATGACAGTGGATTATATGATGTGAATTACTAACAATGACCCTGGGTTCTAAGAAATGAAATCACTACTGCCACTAAGAATCCCACACATGTGGTGCCCAGGATCAGGACTGAGGCCAGATTAGTGTAAAGTCTACAGACAGGATACAGGGGGAAAGATTTTAGGCCAGAATGGGTAGTGAGGAAAGAGGGTCCTATTTGTAAGGAAGTCCTTCATAGTCTTCACATGACAACAGACTTTCACAATCCATATAATTTGAAATAGAAATAAAGAACAGGAAAGCATGATTACAGAATTTATAAAGATATTTTGGTACATGTGCCCAGAGGCACCTAAAAATATGGCCATGTTATTCAAAATTAAGAAAATAAATTGAATAAATTAATGATAAAGAAGGCATCACACTAAAACCCAACTGATATATTTGTAAATTATTTTCAAGAATACTCTAAGGCTCTTAGGGTGTGGGTTATTTAGTGAAGTGGGAAGTTTTCTTTCAAGTAACTTGCAATTATTTTATGAAATTCAGAGATGGAAAATTCTACAGTCGTGGATAGTTTTGGAGTTGTGGATAATTTGTAAGAATACGTAAGGACCCTGAAAGGGATACCTTCATTCCTTGATATAGCAGAAGTGTGTGTGTGTGTGTGTGTGTGTGTGTGTGTGTGTGTGTGTGTGTGTGTGTTTAGTGGGGAGCAGGTAGAGGCATGGGTGCAATGTGTGGGCATGGGAACTACTACAGGAAAGTGGAGGACTTCCCTGGTGGTGCAATGGTTAAGAATACGCCTGCCAATGCAGGGGACATGGGCTCGAACCCTGGTCCGGGAAGATCCCACATGCGGCGGAGCAACCAAGCCTGTGCACCACAACTACTGAGCCTGCGCTCTAGAGCCCGTGTGCCACAACTATTGAAGCTGGCGCACCGCAATGAAGAGCCCATGCTCTGCAACAAAGAGAAGCCACCGCAATGAGGAGCTCATGCACTGCAACGAAGAGTAGCCCCCACTTGCTGCAGCTAGAGAAAGCCCACGTGCAGCAACGAAGACCCAACGCAGCCAAAAATAAATAAATAAATAAATTTATTAAAAAAAAGGAAAGTGGAGGGACTGAATATAAAGCCAATCAATAATTACAGAAATCATTTAATGGTTTCTAAGCTGCGATTTACAGAGATCTAAAAACTCTGGATTAGGGTCTCAATGAAAAATCCAAGAGAAAAAATAAGGAGGAAGCTTAATCAGAAGCCCCTATACTCATTTCAACCAAAGTGATTCTGCTTTTCATATGAGTTATGACTAGAGATTGATTCCATAGAACAGTTTGTTTGAAACAAAGGACTCCAATATTTATCTCAGAAAAATTGTAAAGGATTTTAAAATGGACAAAAACAGAATATCCTGTCAAGTACCTCCTTTCAGGTTATTTTATTTGAATAAGACTGAAACTTTTATTGTCTTTGCAGTATTTCACAACTCTGTAAGTTATAGAATGCTTACAGTAATGCAAATGATTCTTGTCCATAGAAAGACAAATGATTTTTTTTTTGTGCCTGAAATAGTGCCTTGTGGATATTGACCAGTTTAGCATCTGTTAGTAAACTTATTTCTTGTTAAGTAACAAGACATATGTGTGCGTATTTAAATTATCTTGGGAACTAATCATTGCATTTTACTGGCTCCCTCATTAATGAGTTAAATAAAAGTCTTTGACATTTGTTCATTTTATGTTAGTATGAGATTCATAATTTTACATTTGAATAAATTATCCTTTAAAACTTATAAAACAATAATTGGCAGCTATTGATGTAAACACCATAATTCACAGATAAAGAAATTGTAATCTACTGAATCTAACTGACATGTCAAAGTGACAGTAAATTGTTAGTATCTGTATCATGATTAAAACTCAAATTTCACAACTTCCTGCCCAGTGTTGATGATGTTCATCTGAGAAACTGATCATTGATATTTTTAATTTGATGAGAAGATTTAAACTTATTAGCACACAAGGTTTACTGAACATCAAAGTATAAAGGTAAAGCCAGTTAATTAAATTTTGCCACATATAACAAAATTAGCTTTGCCTTACCTGAGAATATATATATAATACCTGATTTAGACATAAATAGAACATGTCTAGACTGAAAAAAAATTATTCCCTATCTCCCCAAGGGAGGCCCCTTGTACCCAAGAACTTTTTGGTCTCATCTTTTTTTCTGCCTTGACACACATGATGGATGAGACTCACATGTGTGACACATCCCCATGGCCACAGATATGGTGGTCTATTCATTACATACAAATTCCCACACACTGGGTATAACTTCCCTTACTTCCTGCTTCAAGAGAGCATATCAGAATACAGTAAGTCCCCCACATACAAACCTTCAAAGATGCGAACGTGTGTTCGCATGTCCAATCACATAAGTTAGTTCAAGTGTCTGGTGTACACTGTCACGTGCATGCATCCTCTACAAGTGGTTGTGCTTTTATGTACTTTACTATATAGAGTACAGTAGTACAGTATCTTTATTTGAAGCCCAGGATGTCTGGAAGCAACCATTAAAGCAGCGGTGATGTAGCTGGTACTACTGTACTTTTCAAGGTACTGTCCTGTAAGATTAAAAATGTTTCCTTTATTTTTTGTGCTTGTTTGTTTTTTATGTATTATATGTGTGAAAAGTATTATAAATCTATTCCAGTACAGTACTATATAGCCAATTGTGTTAGTTGGGTACCTAGGCTAACTTTGTTGGACTTACGAACAAATTGGACTTACAAACACTCTCAGAACGGATCTTGTTCGTAGGCAGGGGACTTACTGTATAAATACATGGGTGACTATTAAGGGTTTATTCTGAAATACGTATTTTAAAAAGGCAAATCATTGGTAGAATTGGGTATTTACCAATTATAAGGAATAAATTATCTGAACACATTTCACAAGCCTGGGATTCACTCAACCCAGGGTATTTTACCTCCCTTGTTGATAATCACTGGTTCAGAGAGATGTTAACCCTTCTTTTGAATAAAGGGAGCAGAAGCAGGTATCCACAATGAAAAGAAAGTAGAAATAAGAAAAAAAAAAAAACTCATAAGAAGGAACAAAGACTTTAAAAGAGATAATTAGGATTGAAAGAAAATAGATTTCTAAGGGAGGGTCCTGGACAAGAAAGGATTAAAGAAGAGAAGTAGAGAAAGATAAGTCCAAATAAAGAAGCCAAACCAGTAAAGAACACATTCCAAAGTAACGCTTTAAATATGTTTTGTCTTCTTGTGTTTTTTGTTTTTTGTTTTGTTGTATGTGTGTGTGTGTGTGTGTGTGTGGTATGCGGGCCTCTCACTGTTGTGCCCTCTCCCGTTGCAGAGCACAGGCTCCGGACGCACAGGCTCAGCGGCCATGGCTCACGGGCCCAGCCGCTCCGCGGCATGTGGGATCCTCCCGGACTGGGGCACAAACCTGCGTCCCCTGCATCGGCAGGCGGAATCTCAACCACTGCGTCACCAGGGAAGCCCTTGTGTTTTTTTAATGTAGAAAGTCTATACTACTGTTATAGGTTGAATTTTGTGGCCCCCAAATTCATATGTTGAAAACCTAATCCCCAGTACCTCACAATGTGACCTTATTTGGAGTTAGGGTCTTTACAAAGGTAATCAAGCTGAAATGAAGCCACAAAGGTGGGCTCTAATCCAGTCTGACTGGTGTCTTTATAAAAAGGGGAAATTTGGAAACAGACATGCATACAAGGAGAACACCACGTGAAGATAAAGGCAGAAATTGGGGTGATGCTTCTACCAAACCAAACCAAAGATTGCCAGCAAACCACCAGAAGCTAAGACAGAGGTATGAAGCATATTCTTCCTCACATTCCTTAGAAGGAATGAACTGGACTGACACATTTTAGCCTCCAGAACCATGAGACAATTAATTTCTGCTGTTTAAACCACCCAGTTTGTAGTAATTTTTTATCGCAGCCCCAGAAAACTAATATAATTCCAAGGCAGTGGTAGTAGTCCTCAAGAAGATGGGCCCATGTCCATTTGTCAGGTAAGAAGGATTTCCCTGCTTAGGGTCTAGAAACTGGAAAGAATTCAGGGCAGGGCAGACAGGGAACCAACAGCTAAACAGTGACTGCCAATTAGTGTTAATTCAATGAAAAAGAAAGGAGGAAAATCAGACATTTTATTATGTATATCCAAAACACATCAAAATAATGAGAGGGTTACCAAGTATTTCTAGAGTTCAGAATTATATTTCTGGCAGTAAACAGGTCAGGCAAGGTGGAGTATGAGATAAGCCTGAAAAGTCAGACACATCCAGCAGCCTGGTTTTCTCTAGGTCCAAAATACTGCTGGGAATGTGAGTGCCTACAGCCTGAATAGTAATTAATTCTCTAGGCAAAACAAAACAAAATTAAAATGCATGCTAATTTTTAACTATTCTCTTGAAAGTATGGCTAAGTGTAGCTCTGTAAGTTTTCATGGGTAATGAATAAAGAGTTACCATGTTTGTTCTCACTTAGAGGACCTCTGGCCTTTGTATCCCTGTATATAATTCCTCACGAACCTTTCAAACAGGGGAGAAGTGACCACTGGAATTAACAACATTGTAGATTAAACAAAAATCAAGTGCATAAGAGTACATGGAGGACAAAGAACATACAAATTGGCAAGTGTCACATCAGATTGTTAAACCAGTTTGACAACACTAAGCTACTTTATTGTCATGTGAACACTTCGTATCACCAACTATCCCTCCAGTCATTCCAGCATCCTGCTTTCCCACAACAGTCTCTACTGTCAATAAGGCATGACTACTATTCCCTTGCGTAGACAACGGTCAGAAGTACTGTCGAAAGAAGGAATAAGAGGCACACTATCTTGCCTTGAAAATAAATATGACTTTTTTTTTTTTTTACGGTACGCGGGCCTCTCACTGTTGCGGCCTCTTCCATTGTGCAGCACAGGCTCCGGAAGCACAGGCTCAGCAGCCATGGCTCACGGGCCCAGCCGCTCCGTGGCACACGGGATCCTCCCGGACCGGGGCACGAACCCATGTCCCCTGCATCGGCAGGCAGACTCTCAACCACCGCGCCACCAGGGAAGCCCTAAATATTACTTCTTGACTGTCAGTTGTCAAATGGTTGTTACCAAACTTGCACCACAATTCTGGGTATGTGATATTCTCTTATCTAGAAATATCCCCTACTGACACTAGGCTCTTCCCTGGATCATCATTCCCCTTTGCTTTTCTACTTTCTTTGGTCTTCCTGTTCTTTGCTTCTTTCTCATTTCTACTTAGCCGTATTCACTTGCTAAAACAAATGATTTTTACATTTTATACTTCTGCTTTTCCAGAACATGGTGAATGGTCCCAGCAGCTATCCAGATGGACTCCCCCTTACCACTGGGCCCATATCTTATGTGCCTTAACTTTTCTTCCTCAAAAATAACACTCTAATCCTAACATCCTTTCTTCCATAGCTTAGTAAATAATTGGGGTAGATATGCCTGTGGTTGGAGAGGAAAGTCAAGTTCTTTCTTAGTGTCTTCAAACACCCACAGTCCTACTCCTATCTTTTAAAATAATTAAATAAAACATCTTTACTTGCTCACTTCCAACACCTCTCTCTTCCCTTACTCTTGCTACTCAGTCACCTATGTTGTCAAAGAGACAACGAGATGAGGAATCAAAAACCCTGGATTTAAGTCCTAACCATTTCCTTGCTTTATAGAAGAAAAATCTAGAAAGATCCTTTAACTTTTTATTATTCTTGCCTGTAAATGGGATGATTATCATCAACCCTGACTACGACACAACATTACTGTGAGAGGAGAATGCCTGAACCATTTTTGATCTGAATGAAGTTAGAAAAATTAGCATGCTGTTGAGACGTTAGATGTTTTATAATCTTGTCTGAGAGAAGTTCATGAGCTGGAGATGGATAAGAGAACTAAACCTTATCTAAAAAGTTCAGAAGAAGCATGAGTAAGATGATATTGACCAGAAAGTGGTATCTTTTTAATATTTCAGATTTTGAAATATTAAACACATGAATGAAAAAAATTGTGTGAATAAGACTATCTGAGGACAGTTTGAGGAGGATGGCATTTGCCCAAGACCAATAAGAGCTTCTGCTCATGCTACTGCCTATTTCTGGAATTCTATTCTGGCTTCTCTCCTACTGAACCAAATCTTTTCAGTTCTCTTTGATAATTCCAGCCAACATTGATCTTGTCTCCTCCTGACTGCCCAGAGCACAGAAGATCTATATCATTTACTTTGGTCCTTAATTAACAGGTTATTGCATACCATCTAGATTCCTATGCATTCTTTAATCTGTTAATATACTACAGCTTCTTAGGTTCAGGTGATTTATACCAGTCCACCAAGCTGAGCACAGTGTTAGACACAAGTTATGTGTTATCCATCTGCCTTTGCATTCTATCTTATGATGCTTTCAGATTTATGCTTCCCTTACCTAGACTTCATGTATTCTATTCTCTTGAAAAAGTCAGTTTTCCAAAATTTTCTTCTGGACCTTGCAAAATCCTTTTCATAGGTATGCTTTTTCTCTTGAGTTTTCACAATAACTTTATTCCCTTTGTTCTGTAATATTTCTTCATGCCCACCATGTTGATTCCTAGTCCTTGTATAGTTAAGTACTACTGAATCCTCTTAGATATACAAGTGGTCTGGATTGACATCTACAACAGGGACTTCCATAAACTTCTACTGAGCTGAAATGGCCCACTTCCTGGTTTTCTGGCACTCTGAACCGATGGAGTTCATTTATACTGTAGCCAACACTCTCCCTGTCTCTTTTATCAGCTATATTTTACTTGTGAAGACTATACTTCCCCACTTCCCAGGATGCAATGCTCTATCAATCTCCCCTCCTCCCTACTCAATTATTTCCTGGTGTTGTAGGTTCTAGTTGGATATAAAAAGAGAGGTCTTCGGGGGCTTCCTTCCCTGGTGGCACAGTGGTTTAGAGTCCACCGGCCGATGCAGGGGACACGGGTTTGTGCCGCGGTCCGGGAAGATCCCACATGCCGCGGAGCGGCTGGGCCCATGAGCCATGGCTGCTGAGCCTGCACGTCCGCAACGGGAGAGGCCACAACAGTGAGAGGCCCGCGTACCGCAAAAAAAAAAAAAAAAAAAGTTTTCAACTAAGAAAAAGAAAAAAGCAGCCTAATACCAAGTCCCTGAAAAATTTAGAAACTAATTAGAAAGAGAGAAACAGAACTACCAAGGTGGGAAATGATAGGTTCCAGTCATTTTCAAACATTTAAAACACAGTCTAGGGACTTCCCTGGTGGTACAGTGGTTAAGACTCCATGCTCTCAGTGCAGGGGGCCCGGGTTTGATCCCTCGTCCTGGAACTAGATCCCACATGCATGCCACAACTAAGAGTTCACATGCCACAACTATGGAGCCTGTGAGCCACAACTAAGGAGCCCACCTGCCACAACTAAGACCCGACACAATCAAATAAATAAATAAATATTTAAAAAATAAATGAATAAAGCACAGTCTAACAACATGGGGAAAGAAAGCATTACAAAGAGCCATTCTGGTAAGCCTGTTGCAAAAGGATTTTTATTTAAGGGAATAACTGTTTCAGTACTGGCCTAATGAGGCCTAGATTGTTCATTAGCATATAGCCAACATTCTGTTACAGTTTCCAGCTGTGCAGGGAGCACCAAGAAGAGAGAAAACTAAGACAGTCCACTATTCTGTGGAATCAACAATTCATGTATAAAGCTTATGGATTCCAGAAAAAGATAATCACTCATACCACAAATATTTACTGTATATACAGAACCAGGTCTAGATCTGAAATGAGCAGAACAAGCAGCTTGCTTCCATGGTGTGTGATAACAGAGAATTTCAATGCTTCTTCAGATTATTCAGAGGCCTTCCTCTCTTCTCACCCAAAAGGCAACACTCCCATTAATGCCAACCATCTGCATTAACACCTATGCTTTTCTCATATAAACTAGTTGCTACCTTCAGAGGCAGGAAGAAGGAATCCAATCAAAAGGTAAGTTGCAGTAGGAGGAAACATTTAATTTCCTTTTATTTTATTTAACTTGGTTTTACTGGGCTCCTACTATCTGAAGCCACGATGTAGGTGCTACAAAATATGCACAGATGAACAGAGCACTATTTTAGCCATCAAGGGAGCTTTATAGTGGAGGAAGGAAAACATACCTTAGCTCAAGAACCCATGGGAGGAAACAAAAAACAGGGCAGTTGATAGTGGATTATATTGGGAAAAGGCAGTCTTAGGGTCCAGTCAGTGATGCTATCCCAACACTTTCAAATCCTGGTTCAGTAGTGAGGAGTCTTTAGAGGCTTGCTCTGATCTACTGACTGGAAAAGAGGCTACACAGAGGGGTTGCTTTTAAAATTCCAGAATGTATCAAAGGCCTTGAATGGTGCAAAATTATATGAGTGGTCTTAGGGAAAGGTAAACACTACTGTCCACTGTCTAACAAGTTGATTCTTTCACTCACAATATTTATTGAGCATCTTCTGTATGCCAATCACTATCTTAAGAACAGGGTATATGTAAGATATTATATAAGCACACACTGTAGAGAGCCAAACCCAGACCATCCAAAATGGATCTTCCAAATGTTTTATTAGCCATGTGTCCTACCCTTACAGGGATGCATCTCAGCTGAAACAGTCTACATCTCAATGATTTTGCACTATTTGGTCTTTGACATTTGGCTTTCTTGTATTGCCAGTGACATTTAAGGATTCTTCAAGATATTCACTTGACACTACCTGTGTTATTAGAAACCATTACAGTCAGAAAATTAGAATTCATTAACAGGCAGATATTGTACTTGCTACTAAGATATATGAGACTATATTTATCCTGTAGTGTAACATATTTGCATCATCAGTGCAGGAACTAGATGATCTTTCATCTGGATGAAATAGCCTTGAAAGCTTCGTCACTGCAGTGAAGTAAGAAACTACTAAAATGGTTCTTCCTGGCCTCTTTTTTTAAAAAAAAAAGACTGCACCACCTCCCAAGGGCTTCGATGCAGTTGCTATAGCAACACTATATCTGAGTCAGAACTATTAACAATCACCATGACAACAAGTGTCTCACTTGCCATTTCCAGAAACTCATTGCATTTGGACTAGAATCACCACACCATGTAAAAAGGGGTGGGGTTTTCCTCTCACTAGGAAACAGGATACTTTCTCCAAATAACTTATCCAAAAAATATTTTAAATTAAAAAAAAGGAATTATAAGGGAATCATGCTGCCATAAGCTGATTATCCTCTTTTCTGATATTATAGTTTAATGGAAATAATGGTTAAATTGTTAATAATTGATATGGTAGATTCGTTTCTCCCAATAAGATCCAGTGAATTCTTTGGTATATAAAAAGTTCCTTCCTATTTCGTAAACTCCCATAACTGCTTTATTTCTTCTGCCCAGTTCCTTTTTGTCTCTGCTAATTTCCCTTTCTTCCTTCTGTAAAACACCCTCTTGAATATTTAGCAGAGCAGAATTCCTTAGAGATTTGTGGATCACACGTGTCAAGTTAGAAGCAGCAGAAACAATCACACATATTTCTGGAATTACACCAATAAGGAAATGTGTGGTACTCTGTGGGAAGCTGTCATGGTGGAGCTGTGGGCCCATACTATTTCTTTTTTTCTTTAAATGCAAGATGGTAAGATGGTAAGAATGGGCAGTGTCCGGATTTTCATCCAGAGTGTGGCCTCCGCAAGTGATTGGACACCGGAGGAGAATCATGCTTCAATATATACAAAGCAGCTCTAGTTTCAAGATCTATTGGATCATCTTTGCTCTCACATTACCTTCCCTCCCTAGACGTCCCAGGTACCTCTTCACCTCCTGATCCTGGTGCCCTTATCACACCATGTCATGTCACACAGACATTTTCTTAGGATCTTTGCCCTGGATCAGAGTTGCTAGGGCCAGATAATGATGACTAGTAGCTTTCAGAATATGTTTTCATGCGTATTGACCAAAAAATGTGCAAAAACAAAACAAATTTTCCTCAATTAAAAGCCAAATTACGTCAAACATCAAAATGATCTCTTTTTCTTTTCCAAGAATCTTATTCTGTGAAAACAAAGATTCTATGTTCTGATGTGCCCTTTCTTCCCTCAGAGGTCAGGAGAATGAAGGCAGGCTCCAGAGCAAGCAAACTTTGGTACAGAGAACACAATTTTACCAGAGGTGGGAGAAGGGAAATGGAGGCGACCCTTCTTTTCACTGTGAATCCTAGGTTATTTACCTGGTTCAGTGTTTAGGTAGAAGTTGAAGGAGAAAGGTGGGCAAAATTAAAGTGTCTCATTAAGCCGATGTGATAGGTGATAGGAAGTCCTTGAGAAAAGACTCTCTAGCCTATTGTTGAGAGGTTAGAAGGACTTCAAGGTCAGGGTAACATTAGACTGAAAGTTGAGGGCTAGTCTAGGGTAAACAGTTGTTCAGAAAAAGGTTGCATTTTATAATGAACGCACCTTTGAGTGAGGCTCTCACATTGCTGCCCTGACCCTGGACTACCCAGGAAAATAGGAACTAAATTTTCTCTAGAAAGTATAAGCAACATTGGAATGCTCACATTTACAATGTTTTCTCTCAAATGCCATAATTTGTCTATAGACTGCTTAGTTGTTGACTTTTCCATTTTTTTCCTCCGTGTTCTAAATGAAATCGAGCCAACGCCCCTCTAGAAAAAGAAACCTGCCTTGTGACATGGTGTGGCTAGTCGAGTTAAGTGTTCACCTACATAGTAGTCAATGTAAGGGGCTTTGGCTGGGAGACTCATACTCTGATTGGCATTTTTCATGGCTATTTGTGTATAAGTAAATCACAGAAGCACTAGCTTTGGATTCAAATCCCTCTTCCTCCCATTGCTAGCTGTGAGATAACGAGTACAAACTTGATCACACTGATCTCCTCTTTTCTCATTTTTGAGATAGAGCTAACAATAATACCTAGTTTACAGAATTGTTTCAGTGATTAAAAGAACTAATATAGGGCTTCCCTGGTGGCACAGTGGTTGAGAGTCCGCCTGCCGATTCAGGGTACACGGGTTTGTGCCCCGGTCCGGGAAGATCCCACATGCCGTGGGGCGGCTGGGCCCGTGAGCCACGGCCGCTGAGCCTACGCGTCCGGAGCCTGTGCTCCGCAACGGGAGAGGCCACAGCAGTGAGAGGCCCGCGTACCGCAAAAAA
>NW_006786963.1:2361405-2399475 GCF_000442215.2 Lipotes vexillifer
TTAATGCCCTCCTGCTGCTGTTTGGATTTCAGGCTGTACACTTAATGGGAGTTTCCTGGCTTGTAAAAAAAAAAAAAAAAAAAAACAACTAATATACATAAAGCACCTAGTGCTTGGCACTCAATAAATACTATTATTACATTATAGTTGGATTCAATTTGTCTATATACTCATTGATTCCTACTCAGATAGATATAAAAAAATTTTTTTACCTTAAAGATTGTTCACTCATTTATTCATCTATTCATTCAACAAACATTTATCTCTGACAAGATTAGACCTTGCCTGGTAGGAGTTATAATTTACTAATGTTGAAAAATTAGTAGAGGAGGGAAAGCACTGCAAATGATATTTCAGCCTCAGAATTAAACAAGAGATTTTTACCAGCTGGGTGGAGTGGTCATGCATTTATCTTTGTGGACTGCTCTCTTTCTCCAACACAACTTTTAATACGTAAATATGCCCACGGGCTTTTGTACTCCATTTGTGAAGCTATAGCATATGTTGTCCCAATACTGCCATTAAAATTGCCGTGTATAAAGTGTTTGTTTCTCTTGGCTATAAAAATAAAAGTTCCCTGTAGACTGGAACTTGGCAAACATAGTTTGATTAAGTTGGGCTATTTTATTTTATACTCAAGGGCAAGCAACATGCCCTAGTGAAACAAGCTGTTTGAAGTCAGAAAACTGGACTTCCCATTCTGACTCTGCCATTGAGTTATATCTGGAAAGTTCCTCCGTTTCTCCCCATTTGAAAAAAATGGAGAACGGTTTCTGCCTCCAATATTTTATTATAATGAAGGTGAGTAAAAGGGTTACATGTTATAATGAACCCTAATTCTTCCACATGCTGTCTCAAAATGGCAACTTGTAAATACTGGTTCTACTGCTTCCTTATTCTACAAAATAAGAGCAAAGTAAATGTAATCAATCCAGCCTGATTTAGTCATATGCAGATAGACCTAGCAAGTGTCAGAGATTAAACCTCTAGCAAACAGCACATTCTAAAAGAATTCAGACATCTTTGGGCACTATGAGAGAACAAGTAGATAGAGGGGTGCTCATCCCCTAAGCCTCAGTTCAAATAGTTGTTTAGTACTTGTGCATTGCCATTCACAAATTTCCTCCTCACAACAATTTACAGCATTACAAAATACATTGCTTTGAGATAATGCTCTGCCTTCCATTTCTGCTTTCAAAAAAGGTCACGGAACGCAGCAAATTGATAAGTGGCTCTTTGATGCTCCCTTACACACACACACGCACACACCTTAGACTAAAAGCATTTAGTTATCACCATCCCAAGTCCTCCTTAATAGAGGCCATCCTGGGTAAAACCAGCTGAACGACTGGCCTGACAAAGCAGTGATGTTGTCTAGGCCTAGCCTAGACTGGGAAGTTCTGTGAAATCAGCTGGGTGCTAAGAGTCAGCACTAATTCTCAATGAATAGAATTCTGCTTTTCCTGGTGTCTCCAGATTAAAAATGTATCTTCTTTCTCAAAAGGACTTTCAAGGCTGTTTATTTGGCAATCTCTTCAAAAAGGTTATATGCTTTCTGTGGGCAGAAACTGTACCTTCTGTTTGTTTTCCTTATAGCAGCTAAGACAAATAACTTGTATATCCTTCTTAACAAATGTTTTGAGTTCAGGGTTCTCTAAAGACTTTTCAAAAATTAATAAAATACTTCCTAACTGCTGCTTGGTTACGGACAAAGGAAATTATTCCATCTGGTCACAGTTGGTGCAGTTTTCTTCGCAACCTTGCCTACTGAGTATAATAGTGTTTGAGGTATACATTGAATCAAAATCACTCTAAGTAACTTTGTCTTATGCTTATATGTCTTATTAGGGCCAGAAGGCACAGATAGCTCAGCTCCATCCTAATTAATCAAAGCTGTAACAAGATGAAGTAGAGAAGGACTAGAAAAATGGGAGGAACCACCATTTTGAAATATTAAGATTATCCCTATGATTTAGATAATCCAAATGTTATAATTCCATATTCAAACTGACTCTGTTACTACCAAAGATCCACTCTAGACTTGGTGGTCTTTCTGACACTCTGCTCTTATAAGAAGTAGTCATTCTCAGTATTTCAGGTTATAAAAGAGATATTTAGGGTTCTCTGGTTGCTAGGAAGAGAAAAACTCTAGTTAATTTAAGAGCTATATTATTAAAATGCTACTTGGCAATGCACGTGATCAAATGGAAGACTGAAGAACCCAACTTAGAACAATCAAGTGCAGGTAGCTCCTGAAGGTCTCAACAAAATCTCAGTAGATGCGCTTCTACTGAAGTGAATGGATCCTTTTTTTTTTTTTTGTCTCTCAGGAGAGTGTGATTAGCCACAGTTAGGGTACATGCTTACTGCCTGGCTGTCCTAGAAAGAGAATCTGGCAGAGGGAACCTCTAGAGAAGCCCATGATTCCATAGAGATGGATTAGGCACCTGAATTCGCCTGAAGCTCATCAAGGTTTCACCCAACATAGGGAGAGAATCCACCCTCTTCTACTCCCCAAAGTATCAAGAAGCTTTAAACAATGGGAGAAGGATATTGGGTACCTCCCAAACTGCAAACATCTACTACAACCATTATCCACCTTTCTCTTCTGCTGTGGAGGCATTATTAGATCTATTCTAAGTCTATTAGCCCTTAATAGAGAAAGTGGGGAAATTGTGTGTGCCCACTGTTTAGAACCTTGCTAATGAACCTGTCCCATCAGCTATCCAAATTTTCCCAGTATATTCACATAAGCTTCTAAAATAAAGATCCTGCCTATTCTTCTGTGCCCCTGTGTATCACAGCATGTAATCCAGGTGCTCAGTTTAGCAACATTTTGCAACATTGATACTATCCCCACCTGATTTGCTTGGAAGCCACTGATAAGCAAAATAGCATTTTCCAATCTTAACAAAGGAAGAAGGGTTCTGTAATATTAACATACATTTGGACTAGAATAAGCAGCTAAAGCAACTGGCTGTGCAAGGTTTATAATGTCTAAACTTCCACCAAGCTGCTGTCATTTCGCCATATGTCTACTGGTCATTGGGAGCCAAGTTTAGGATTTATAAAAATCAGCGCAATGCCTTTTCTGGTCATGATACCTCTAAGTGAGCAAATGATGAGGATGACCTACTATTTACCAAATCGGCATGTTTAGTAGCTGTCATCCAAAAAAGCATGCAGGAGAGCCAAGACGGCGCTTGAGTTCATACAAGCCTCCAAAAGAAAGATTCTGAATGTCCATGTTCTGTTATTTCTCTCCAATATTTACACATTATAATATGACTGCATAATGTATATTTACTCTGATTACTAGGTCATTTTCACTTCCCAGCTATTCGGCTGATAATTGCTATTCACTGTGTTTCCTAAGTGCTAAATGAACAGCATGCTAGTGCTGATGAAAGTTGTATGTGCTGTTTTAGCACTGTGCCAGAAAAGAAGCTGGGACCACAGGGGTGCCAACTGCAAGGCTTACGCTGTACTGACCAAAACTTTGGTCCTCATGTGTTCACTCAACATTTCAGAAGTTATAGCTGCAGTTATATATTTAAAGTAATAGAAATAATGATTTTTGTAATCCATTTATGCTGTTGGTTGGCACACTAAGTCCAAAAGATCCTGAATTATCTATGTTTTAATTGGTTCTTTACAGTGAATACACAATCCAAATAATTGCCAACTCTTTCTTCTATGCTGTGAATTTATAAGCTGAAAGTTTAGTTATCTTTCATGCTGGTTTTAACTGATTTCATATGTCTGAACCAGCTATAGAACACAGGGCTACCCTTTAAAATATGGCATTTCCTGCCCAGTAAAAACCCTTTGAAAAAGTATTCCTCCTAAACTCCAATTTTAGATGCATCCTATCTGCAACTTTCCAGGCCAGGCAAAAAAGGAAGATAAAAGCTGAGGATATTATGCCTGGCTTTGTTTCCTGAGGTTTTAGGTGAAGCTCAGAAACAGCACTGGTGTGACCTGATGAGTTTCATCTGCTTCTGGTTTCAGGTGACCATACATTCAGACCTAAGTTTGCACAGATGTGTAGAAAGGAAAATCAGACACTAAGGAGCTGAAGCAGAGAGATAAACTCATGTGTCCTTCATAAACAAAGCTCCATGCTCATTTGTTTGGCTGTAGCCTTACTTTCCCAGTAAGGTACAGAGTGCTAGATGGGCAAGGGGACTAGAGCATAAAGACAGGCAGGATAAAGGGGGCAAAACAAGGCTTGGTATTCCACAAGTCTGATCTCAAAGTAGGCTACAGAATGGATCATTATTCCCGGTGCCTGCCCCATGGGTTTGCAACTTAAGTTCGGAAGACATTCTTGGGAGGTTATTACAGGTGTTTCAGCAAAACCAACAGGGAAGTTTGGGAGTTTCTGATTATGGATGGAGAGGTGCCTTGGTAGCAAGGTAAACTTAATATAATTATTTTTAAGCCACGGGAGAAAATGAGAGACAACAAACAATTGTTTTAAAAGAGTGCCAAAACTTCAACAATAAGTATTACGTCTATATGGATTTTGCAAAGTTAAAAACAGAGTGGCACTACCAATGACAGCAACAGCAAAAGCTATTACACAACACTGTCTTTTCCAACTTCCTCATTTCACCCTTGCTTCTACCTACCTAGTTCATCCTTTCCATAGCCTTGTCTTACCTTGACATACAGATAGCCATCTGCCACCCTTCACTCTGTTTTGGGCTCCAAATATTTCTGGTGGGACTTGGTTTAACCCTTTGTCTGTCTTTGTTGTTGTTGGTTTGTTTGTCTGGAACTGGGCTTGCATAAGAACATTTGATAACATTCCCTTCTTATAAGCTAAGCAAGATATTAAACACCTCCCAGGGCCTTGCCATCTCCACTTGTAGAATAACATCTACCATCCCTAACTCATAGGATTATTTCAGGAATCAAAGAGGTGAATATATGCTTTATAAATTGCAAAGTGTAGGACCAGTGGGAGTTGATTCTTTTTAATATATTTTCATGATTTTAAAAAGTTGGAAAACAAAGAAACACACACATGGATTTACAGCTTTAAATCATGGCTAAAAAGTCTCATTCCTCATTTCACTGCAGTCATTCACCTGGGCAGCTCCTCTCCACTAAGGTGGCAGCATCTGTCACATTTGTATGTTGGTCTCTGATTCTCTGAATCTAGAAAATACATGGGAAATGGAAATTCCAGCATATACTGCTACCTACATTCCTTTAAGGAGTACATCTTCCAAGATAGAATGTGCCACGTTTGTCTACACATACATGCACATGCACACACATGCAAATACTCCTCCTATTCTGATGTTTAACTGATCTCTGGATGCTCTCTCAGAATGCATGTAGATGGATTCCTAGGAAATTGTAGTGTCAATCAAGATACCACAAAAGCAGCATTCTACAGTGGACAAGGAGAAGGCAGAGAAAAAGAAAGGAGGACCAAAACCTTCAACCCAGAAATATAAAATGGATGGAGCACCTGATGGTCAAGGAAGAAAAAGGAAGCTGAAACTATGAATACATATTTGTTTCATAATCACTAACTTTAAACCAGTAGTTCTTTAATTTACGAGTCTTCATAAGATGTACTGTACATGCTCCATTGTTATGTCATTCAAAGACATCTGTTTACTAAGCTAGAAACATAGTATGTAGTTTCACTTTTTTAAATGCAACAGCTGTGCTGAAATTTTTTTTATCATTAACACTTGAAGTAATAAAATAGGCTTCATTTATTAAAAAAAATATATATATATATATAAGGTAAAAATACCTTAGATTTGTGGTAGGCACAGATCCTGGTGATTGGTGAATATCTTTCTTCAGGTCTTCTCTAGCCTGGATCTGCCATCATTTTGTTAGTTGATTTGTGTGTGTGTCTGTTTTCCTTAGAGCAGTTCTATATGTGTCATAGGCGATAGAGAGTATTCCTCCACAGAAGCATTAAGATGTTTATCAGTCTTAGTGTATGGTTGAGCTGTGTTTTCATCTTTTCTGGTGTACTTGTAAGTATTTCACCATCAAATTAAGCGATATTAATATTTTAATTAACTAGCAAATATCTCACATATTGATCCAGAAGACTTGTTTTATCCACTGGTCTTCATCCTAACATCACTGGATCTGTAACACCACAGCATCTTTGGCCATGTACGTCCTCCATGATATGTGAACAGTGTAGCTAGGAGGCACTCTTGGAGTAGAGGCAGTGATAGATGATAGAACAGACGTTGGAAACTTACAGCTGTGCAAGTCCCCTAATGAAGCACCCAGCCTTAAATTCTTGGCTCTCATCCTAGTGTTAGCTTACTGTAATACCTGGTTTCCATTTGCACATGTGTCTCATCCAAAAATTATATTTTCTTGTCTGAAAGAGGGATTTTAAAATAGTATAATCAGAGAAAGTTAAAGGCCTGATAATTATGCAGAAGGCAGGGTTGATGGGTGGCAGGGAGCCAGCACAGGATGAGCCCTTGTGAACACTTCTATTTTTCCTTGAGTAGCGGAAAGAGTTCAATCACATTCATCAAAGATTAAAGTGCTTTGAGCTGCCCTTCCAGAGCACTTGGAAAAAGATGCCTTCTTCTCTCTCATCTAGGGGAGCTTAAGTTTTTTCATCTATCTATTAATTTTCTACATCTGGCACAGTTTTTCCAACTTTCCACCAGGGCTTCCTCTTAAAAACCATTGGTCATTCAGAGACTTCCATTTTTCCTTCTTTGAAAAAGCTTTGAGAGGCTTGAAGGGCAGGAAGAGAGGAATATAGGGTTAACCTGGAAAAATATGTGAAGGTAAGTTTTGTTTTCAGACCCCCTGATCTTCTATTCTGTATCACGTATCTGTAGAAACGGTTCTGAAAATTAATAGAATGAGTTGTGGGAGCAAACCTGAATCATTCAACTGAGGAAAAACATGAGTCTGAATCAGGTTCAACTCAATTCAAGAAATATTGATTGACTGCCTAGGATGTGCTATCACAGGGTTAGCCAACTAAAAAGCAGAAAACCTACAGAAAGGAGAGTGATTAAGGCTCTCTCACTTGCTGTACTTGGCACTCCTATGCCTGAATCTTGACTAACAACTTAACTCATGAATTATAGGAAATTTTTGTGGGAAGGTTTTGCCTTCAGAGTACCCCTTCCCCTACCCCTGTTAATATGATACTGATTTCCTTTGGGAAATGCCCCCTCCCACTTTCAATCCATGACATTTGGTAGAATTGATTCCATCACCAGTAACAGGGGAAGGCATGTGAAGCAGGCTAAGGTGATCAGAGCATGACCTTCCTCTAGCCACAGTGACTCGCTCCGGGAAGAGCATATGATAATAGCAAAGACAATATGAGCTAATCCTGAGACAATTTTCTGGAGCCACAAGAAGGGAGATGCCTTCTCCCTGATGAGGTTTCTAAAAACATAAGATTAAAGGCCTAAAACTTCTGGCAATCATATTGCCATTAAAAGAAAGAGATTGCCTGAGAAAAGACCTAATCCAGAGATAAGCAGAGCCAAGTACCAAAAAAGAGAACCTGAAGCCATTGTTTTTATAGTTTTTAGATCCACCTTTTCCAGAAGCCATTTTCCCTTGGAATTCCCAGTTAGTTGAACCAATAAATACCCCTTCTTCTCAACCCACTTGAATTGGATTTATTGTCACTTGCAACTCAAAGATTCTTGACAAACTTATCCCTATATTTGATGAATCATCCGAAAGAATACTAACTTTCCTTCCATTAATCTTAGTTAATTGAAAGAAAAGATAAATCATTAAGAAATCATGTTTATTATTTTATATATAATTTTATAAGCACAAAATTCATCTTAATACACCTTCCCATCAGGATGGATCCCACAGTTGGATGGATGCCAACCCTCATTTGTTAATTTGGAGTAAGGGAAGACTATACTTAAAATCATTGACCAAGAACATAAGTTCACAGGGAATGAGAATGAATATTAGGGTATTGGTACACTGGCACATTCATGCTGGCATATTCACTTGATACCTTCTGATAATATAAACACACACATCTCTCCCAACTATGTGCAGTAAGGGACTAATCAAATTCTAGAAGAGATCAGTAATCCTGCTGACGTGGTCTAAAACATCCTGGGACAATATCAATCTCCTATTGCAGTAGCATAAATTTTACCATCTCAATAAACCTACTTTTTATTATAGAGAGTTTACTACCTGCCAGTCACCATGCCAAGAGCTCTACATGTCAAACATTTCATTGAAACTTCACAAGACCCTATTATGAATCCCATTAAAAATTAGGAAACTGAGGTTCCTGAAAATTAAATAGTTAGTTCTGCTAGAAATGGAGAGCTGAACTTGAAACCATGTCCATATGATCCCTAACATGTGACCTCAACTATATTATCTCATCCTGGAATGTTCTCATCTTCCCATTCCTTGCCCACCATTACGGTTACCAACTGAGCTCAAAAGAATCTTGAGCCAACTAATTCAACTCAATTTCTTGAGGTTCTAGCCTTTTTATGTCCCCCATTGCACTCGTTCCTCACCTCAGTGCTATGATTCCCTAGGAAGACTCAGCTTCAGTGTGGGAAAAAGGAAAGAGAGCATAGAAGGGGTCTTCTAGTCCTTTGTAAGTCACCATCCTATTACAAACTCATGATCTTCCTCTTTAAACCAAGTTATTGGGGCAGATGCCTCAAATGAAGAACCAAACTAGTTGCTAAATTATGCAAATTCCCCCTTCAAGATTATTCCTGTCTGTTGCTTTATAATCTTACTACAGCATTTGTTTTATTACCTGCTCTCCTATTAGAAGTTCTTCCTACCCAGTTTCTCTGTCTCTGATCTCTCCCTCTCTAACTCCTCCTTGAGAGTAACCTAAAAGACTCTTTTTATCACATTACTTGTCAGCTAAAAAAAAAAAACACCCAAAAAACAGAAAATTCCATTAGCTCCCATGGTTTACTGAATGATTTTAAAACTTTAAACTTTTACAGCTTCTAAGGACTTGGATAAACTGGCCTTTGTCTACTTTTCTCTCCCTTTACTTCCCTACATAAAATGTTACTCTAAAGAGTCCTGGTTGCTGGCCTCTAAATTCAGGTTGCTTTCTTGACTCTCTGATCCTGTTCACATTGTTTATTCTGCATGAGATGCACTTTCCCTTGTCACCACTCACAGCATTCTGTTTCATCCTTAGAGACTCAGATTACATTCCATTTCATCTGAAGCTACAACCAGAAATTATTCCTCTTCCTCTGAACATCTAAAGAGCTTATTGATATCAATACTTTCTTGATATATATTCCATATTTCCTCGTACTACAACTATGCAAGTGGGGATTTCATTCTCCCCACCAAGTATGAAGCTTTTAAGAGCAGAACTCACAACTTACACATCTTTAGGCCTCAATACAGCACCTGGCCTAGTAGTACCTTGGCTGTAAGAGATAATGCACAGATATACTAACTGAAAAAGTAAAATATATGAAACAGGTAAAATGTTGTAGTAGTCAACATCCAAGATGGTCCCTAAGGATTCTTGCCTCCTGGTATCCATGCCCTTGTGTAATCCCCTCCCACACTGAATACCAATAAGATGTTGCAGAAATGATAGAATATGACTTACAAGGTGAAGTCATGAGAGATACTGTGAACACTAAGAGTGACCATAATGTAAAGTATGGACTTCAGGTGATTATGATGTGTCAATGTCATTTCATCAATTGTAACAAATGCACCCACTCTAGTGAGGCATGTTGATAATGGGTGAGGCTATGTATGTGTGAGGGCAGGGAGTATGTGGGGAAATCTCTGTATTTTCCTCTCAATTTTCCCGTGAAACTAAAACTGCTCTAAAAAAATTAAAAGTCTTCAAAAAAATATATTGTGGCTTTCACTTTGTGTTCTCTTCCATCACTTGCTCTTGGGGAAGGGAGCAACCATGTCATAAGAACACTCAGGCAGTCCTATGGGTTGGTCACATGGTGGGAAACCAAAGCCTCCTGTCCACAGCCAGCCCCAAGTTGTCTACTACATGAGTGAGCTATCTTGGCAGTGTATCCCCCAGCCCCAGTCAAGTGATCAAATAACTATAGCCCCAGACAACATCTTGCCTACACTCTCCTAAGACACCCTAAGATAGAATCACCCAACTAAACTGCTCCAGAATGCCTGGCCCACAGAAACTGTGTGAGATAATATATGCCTATTGTTTTTTCAAGATTCTAAATTTCATGATAATTTGTTACAAAGCAATACATAGCTAATACATAAGCCCATCATGGTAGCTGTAAACACAAGAATAAGAAAGTCCAAAGAATTTCCATTGGGTTTGAGGAGAAGAAGAGAAAAATGGAAAATAATATAAAAAGAGAGAAGACTTCAAAAATTTGAATATCTGAGCTGTGCACGCAAGATTTTTCTACCGCTAGAGACCATTTATGAAAGACCGTTTTCAGTATCCAAGTCTCTGCATGTTTCTGACTTGTGAGCCATAATCTCTAAGCATATTTGTACTAATCCTAACTATCAAGCATATGATAAATATTGGTGACTATCATTTGTTTAGCATTCCTATGTGCCAGAAACTCTTCTAAGATTTTCCCAACAACCCTAGGATGTACGTATTCTCATTATCCCCATTTTGCAGAAGAGGCCACTGAGGCACACAGAGATTAAGTAACTTGCTCAAGGTTTCAGAGATGGTAGGTGGCAGAGCTGGTTTTACATCCAAGCAGGCTAGATCTATAGCCCACATTCTGAATCACTAAGCTATATGAGACATAATGATTCTTTTAAGACTTGACAATATATACAACATTTCACAGAAATCATTTAAAGCATTAAAATTAAGTTTATTTAAAATTGGTGACTAAAATTAACTCATAGATTGGGCCCAGCAATCCTCACTTGGTTACAAGATGGTCTTACTTTACTTCCTTTGATAGTTAAAATCATGAAGTAAAGCTGAGAGTCTGCCTCATTCTGAATTCCCTCAAGAGACACTCTCAAAGCCTTGAGTGTATTTATCTCCAGCAAAGAGGGATTTGAAGCATCCTTCGATTCAGGTTGGCTGCATCAAACAGTTATATTTGAATCCATACTGCAATTGTTGATTTTCTAAATACAATAAAATCCATTTTACTCTTTTGTTGATGTCTGGAAGGAACATGGCCATTTTTTTTTTAAAGATATAATTTGGGAGAGTATGCTTTCATTCAGCCTATTTTCAACAAATGCTGCTCAAAATCCTGAGAAAGATAGGGAAATATGTAAGACCCTGCTCTCAAGGAGTTTATACCCTAACAGTTATAGGTTGTTTAAAATAGCTTTTCATTATTAATAGGATAAATTGTATTGTAAGAACCTAAAAATTTATGAATTTTTGTCACATCTCAAGCATTCAGCAAAAACATTCTATAGATTGGATCATAGGTTAGAAAGTCAAAATAATAGACCCCTTCTCAATATTCTCAATACAAACATCCAATAAACACAATAAATATTTTCAAAATGTATTAATTTTTTTAAATTTATAAATACAAGATAAACACAAGAAGTGGTGAAAAAAAGCAAAGTCATTAAAAAAGATGTCTTTTTCCTTACCCTTCCTTTATTCCCACTTTCCTAAGCTAACCAGTTTATTTTTCTTTCCATATCTTGTCCCACACCCACACATATATTTGCAAACAAAAATATACATATACAGAGTATTTTGTGGTGAGTGCTGTTTTTTTGTTTTATGAAAATGGGATCGCAAACACCACATATTACCCTTCAATGAATACTGTTCCTTAATAGTATATTATAGACATTCCATCAGGTCGATAGATAAAGGACTTAACTCATTCCTGGTAAAAGTTACAAAATGGTCCAAAACTATGCATTAGTTTATTCTACCATCCTTCTACTGATAGTCAATCAAATCTTCTCTAGAAACTTTTGTCACTTCAAATAGCACCACAGTAAAACATTCTTGTGCATATGGCCTACATTCTGCTTTTATTTCTCCTAGATGATTCTCCATTGGGGAGTCATTGGGTCATGGATATGTGTTTTTAAATTTTAATAGAAATTCCTAGATTATTTTTCATAGCAAGGTTGTAGCACTTGACACTGCCAGGTGCCAAAGCAATGTATGTTGTGTCTTTGACAACACTAGATCTAACTCTGTAGTTTTTGCTAATCTGATGGGTAGAGAATATCATCTTGCTGCTTTAATTTTTATTTTCCTGTTAATATGGTAAAACATTTTAATAAATGTTTACAGACCACTTAGATTTTTCTCTTCCCATAGTTATTTATACCTTTTGTACATCTTTCTATTAGACCTTTTTTCTTATCAATATGTAGAATCAAATTGTATTAGCTTTTTGTCCATAATTTGAGTTGCAAATAATTTTTTCCAGTCAATCCTTTGTTATTTTTAAACTTTGTTTATGGAATTTATTAACACTCAAACACTTTTATTTTAATGTAGTCTAATATATCTATTTTTTCCTTTATGGTTTCTGAGTTTGCTTTCTTAGGGTCCTGCAAGTGTAATATCATACAACAGTTTTCTAAATTTTCTTTAAATATTTTAATCATTTTATTTGGATCACATTCCTTTTCTTTTAATAAGCTGTAGATATTGTGCCATTATCTTCTAGCTTCCAATGTTGGAGATGAGAAGTTTCATGCTAGTCTCATTTTCCTTTTTAAATAAACTGGAGGGTCTTGTATGTTTGGTATTCATGTGTGTGTGTGTTGTTTTGTTTAAGTCTCTGAAAGTTTGAAAATTTTTCTCTTTATCTTTGTAATTCAATAATTTCACTAGTGTTTATTTTCACTAATCCTGCCTGGGTATAGTAGCTCTGTACTTTAGAGGTACTAAGAATATGTACCTCTAAAGTATAGTGAATACAGTAAATAAAAACCTGGATTATTCTTTGTGCTTTTCTTTCCCTTGGACATGAGTTTCTCCTGGTAAGCCTTAAGGGGAATTGGGATATTTATAGTAGGAGTACAAAAAGTTCAGCTAGTCATTATTCTTTTCTATTTTTTTTTTTTTAACTTCCAAACGGTCTCTTAAAGCCCTCTTCAAAAACAGTAGTTTTGGGGACTTCCTTGGTGGTCCAGTGGTAAAGAATCTACCTTCCAATGCAGGGACTTGGGTTCAATCCCTGGTCAGGGAACTAAGATTCCACAACCTGCGGGGCACCTAAGCCCATGGCCACAAATACTGAGTTCCCGCACCTCAATTAGAGAGCCCGCATGCCCTGGAGCCCACACACGCCACAACTAGAGAGAGAAAACCCACACGCTGCAACTAGAGAGAAGCTCGTGTACTGCAACGAAAGAGCCCTCATGCCTCAACGAAGATCCTGCATGATGCAACTAAGACCCGACACAGCCAAAAATAAAATAAAATAAATAATAAATAATAAAATAAATCTTAAAAAACAACCCAATAATTTTAACAATAGCTTTGATTCATACAAATTTGGATTTGCAAAAAGTAAAATTTGTTAAGAGAGAAAAGCTCTTGGAAAACAGGCAAGATATAGATTTACATGTAACAGTAGATGGGACAGACAATAGATAGAAAGTCCCAGAAGACTTCTGACCAAGGATCTCTGAATGAGGGGTACACAGATTGGCAGGAGGGAGAAAGAATGGGATGGAGCATGACCATAGATGAGATGGGTAGAACCTAAAGCAAAGGGGAAAGACCTAGAATATCCCTTAAAGGGGATCCACACGGGAGGCCAAACCCACACATGCAGACTGTGTGTGGCCATTCAACTGAGCACAACACATGGGCTGAGGCCCTAGTTGGATATTCTACTCAGTTCTGCCAAGTCCTGCATGATGTCCTGAATTGTCACTTTGCTGTGTACTTGAAACTAATGCAACTTTGGTAATCAACTATACTCCGATATAAAATAAAGAGTTAAAAAAAAACACCAAAAAACAAAACCATAATCTGTGACTTGACTGAATTCCATTTGAGCTTTCTGGTATGAACATCTCCAGGACACCTGTAAGCTCCTGAAAAAAATGGTGTGCACCCTGATACCCAAAAGCTAATTGGTAGCAATGAGCATGGTGAAGTCCCCAGCATTTGTATTTTGATGGGACTGGGCGGTGTGAAAGCTATCCCATCACATAATCATTTTAAAGATACTTGTGAAGGCCCATTTTATTTCCCCCCCAAAAAAACCGTATGTTACAAAGTAGTTTTAATGTTGTAAAGGCAACTTATTATTATTTCAATGTGAGTTTGAGGACTCAGGAATTCTAAATGGGTATAAATGTTGATAGTGAATAAAAGGGTTATTTTTAGGATTTAGATACTATTCAATAGAAGGCAGGAAAAATAGATGAGTCACTGTCACAGATTCAAACAGTGAATTAGTGTCACTACTTCAGGATATTACTCAGACTTATGCTTTTCAACTTCTAAAATACTTCTAACCAAATGGAAAAAAAAAGTTAAAAGCAACCTGATGACATTAAAAAAAAAAAAGAAGAATTATTATTATCAATCTTCACAGTGTGTTTTTGGAGTAGAATTTTATTTTCTCTTAGAAAGTATCCTCTAATACTAATGATGGATTAAGATTCAAAAGAAAAGAAAACAAAGAATACTTCAACTTTGGTATACTGAATATACCAGTCCCTGTAACAGAGGAAATCACAGCTTGGCCTTGGTATATATGACATTCCAGTACCACACTGGAACACTAGATTACTTTGTTCCTTATCTCTCAGTATGCTAAGAAGCCAATTATGTTAAATAATATTGCCGAAGGGATTTTTTCAGAGCCACCGGAGAAAGATCAATGCAATAACCTAGGAACTTAAATGTCAATATTTAGTTTTAGGAAGCACACAATTTTCAAAAATATAGTTTTGTTAGATATTATTTTTCAAAACACATTTTCAACAATGAACATTTTACAGCAATATTCCGATTGTGATCCTTTGGTAGACAGCAGTTGGAAAATACATCAGGATAAGCAATAACTTATAAATACCAAATATTTACTGAAACAATATTTCAAGGAAAACCTAAGGCTCTTATCATATCAGTCCAAAGGGACTTATTTAACTGACTATAACCTTTAATATAACTATCAATCAGATGGGCTGAAATATTCACTCCCTCCATTTCCCACACACTGCAAAAAGCTCCACATTTCTCTGATTTGCGTAAATAATAAATTGTCTTTTGTACAAAGATGAGCCTTTATTGTTCAATCTCTCAATTAAAATGGAAGTGCCAAGTGGAAAACTATAACCCCAGGCAAGAAAAGGGTGCACTTCAGGAGATATGGGATTTAAAACAAAATTAATGTTGTAAAATAACAAAGAAAATATTGAAATATATATCAGGGAAATAATATCTAAATGACTCAACATTAACAAAAGATCCTGTGAGAAAATAATGAGCTATTTAAAGCATATGTGCAGAACTCACCACAGGCAGCATTTCTTCAAAGGAAGGGGAAAAGCTTGATCTGGTCAGGGCAATAACCTTAATAAGGAAAGCTCTGGGTTCTATTTTACATTATGCCATTGAAATTACTGTGAGGATTTGAGCCACACCCTGTGTCTGTTGGTGGGGTCCCAGGTATTTTCCATTCACCCCTTCTCAGTATTCATCCACTGAATCTATGCTATAATGAGCCCAGGTAAAGCCAGAAGCATAAATGCAGAGTTCTCAATTGGGAATATCCAATAAATGTGGCCTGTTTCTTCAATTTGCATTACGCCAAGAGCAATATAATATTTCTGGAGAGAATAAGGTAACTAAGGGCCTCTTAAAGGAGCTTCATGGACTTCTTGGGCACACTGATAACCCTTTCCTGCCTATATCCTCTCCAGTGCCCTCTTTCCTCTGCACCCTCAAATGGGAGGTGGGCTGATTTAAATTGGTCAAATAAGAGGATGCACACTAGGACTCAGTTCCAAGTGTTGAAAATTTCAAAGCAATTAGGAATGGCCTTTGGGTTCCTTTTTGGACACTTGAGTCCCAGGAATTTGGAGATTTAAAATATGATCCAAAAATTCATACTCTTATCCACCTTACTTAGGTCTCTCAACCTTGCTTTCCCTTCTGCTTCTCAAGAGTGTGTGAGGCCTGAATTGTAATATCCAAGCCCAGGTTTTAGCTGGGAAGTGAAAATGAAGCAAGTGGGCCTTTCAGCCTCTTGTTTTAGGCCATTCAATATATACATTGCTTAAGTAAAGGACTTCTTCACAGAGTCCAGCTAAATGCACCAGAGCTCTGCACTGGAGTTTGGATCTAAAGCTCTATATAACAATATGTTGCTTTTCCTTTGCCTCCTCTGTGTAACTCTTTCTTGGAGTCTTCCTAGATGAGAATGGCTAGTAAAGATCTGGATGTAGATACTCTGGATCCCTTGGCCAAATATCATCATAATACTATCTTAATAACATAAAGACCTGGTCACTTGCACAACGTTTTGACAGGACTCCATTGCTACATAAAGTACAAAATATACCAACAACATTTGAGCAAATAATTATAAATCCTCTAGGAGTTGTGGGCTCAGTCTACTATTGTCTTAGCAATGAAGCTTGTAGGCATGTATTAAGTAGTTTCTACCTGGATGGGGAAACACCTCTTCTTTGCACATTTTGCAGAGAGCATAGACTGCGTGGGGCACTGTTTTGGCTAAGGTCCAGAGACAAAAAAACATGTCAGGGTTCAGATTAGAAACAGGCCAGGCTGAAGGGATCTATCGATATTTTCGCATCAATGTCAGAACTCACTTCTCACAAGTTCTGGAGACCCAGTGGTCTTTGCCAGTCTAAGATTATTCCAGAGGGCCTTGTGAGAGCTAAATAGGACAAGGATTTTCACAGATTCTCAGCGTAATGTAAATGCATTAAGGCATCCTCAAACCTTTATTTACCTTTGGAAGAACACTGATTCATAGACAGCTTGAACCAGGAAAACGTTATGGATTAACTGCAGGTTCTGTGTGTATCACCCTTAACTTCCCTTCCATATTATACCCTGCCCTGCCAGCCACCACCATCACCAGCTCTGCAGACCATGCCACATGTCTGTAGCCATAGACATCTGACCTTTCTAGGATTAGTGAAATCCTTGTAATTTTGCACCATGGCATGTTTTTAACTGAAACCATTGTGGCAAATCCTATATCTCTTAAAGTTATACAGAATATATGACAGTCTTCTGGGCAACAGTGGGACCCCTAAGGAACCAGTCACATTAGCTAACAACATGCCTCCACTTAATTTGGCCTTTTCTAAAGGATTATATAACTGCCAATCCCTTTCTAGTACCACCTCCTTCATCAATTATCTTATGCAGATTTTATTCCAAAATCTCTAATCACTGGAGATCCAGTGTTCCTATGACTACGATCAACATGTTGCTAGTGGAAGTAATTATCCCCTCTAACAAGTAGCTTCTATAAAAGCTAGCTACAACTTCCCCTAAAGTGATTGGCATGCCCTTTCCCCTTCATAGCAACTCATATAGCAGAAAAAAAGCTGTGGCCTCCAAGTCTTCTTTGGCCCAATCTGGTAGTTCTTTTGCTCTTAGAGCCTTGGCTATTACTGGCTTCTAGAATTTTGCCTTTTGGAAACTTCCCAAACAGAACTCCCAGCATTCTTGACTAAAGATTTAACAGGGTGCAGATCAATGTCCCCAAGGCTTTTTCTCTTATACACTACACTTTTCTGTCCATCAGCCTCTCACATTAACGTTCCCAAAGTCTCCCTTCTCCTCATGACTCAGCTTCCAAGCCTATTGGCTATCCCTGTTATTATTCCCTGGCTAAAGCTTGGGCTTCCTTAGCCTCTCTTGAGAGCATGCATTTCCTTTCTAGGCCTTCTAAGGGATTTTTAGGGCCACAATTTGCAATCATTATCTTGGGAGTCACCAGGTGAAACAATTTCTCCTGGCAGCACATATTATCACCTTCCCATAGGCGCTCCTCCTCTGACTACTGAAAACAGTCACAAACCTACTGCACTCTCCATTAGGTTAGAGTGACTCTTCTAGGCTATAAAGGTGCCTTGAAGAGCACTATAGAAGAGTCCCTTGATATCTCTCAGCATCCTCCAAACCCAGATGTCCTAGGGACTTGGCAATAGGCCTTGTGGACAACTGTTAGTTGTCTCCAATATCTGCGCTCCATAGCAATAGTTTTACCTGAGTATTTAAAGACCTTTCTCAGCCTTCATTGCAGGTGAATCTGTCCATATTGTAAACTCGAACACATGGGATGTGAGAAGCGATATGTGTCCCTTCCAGGTCTTGTTTTTAAAACAATCAGACATACATTCCCCTGACTCCTTCCTCTTTTCCACTGGCTGCCTGGAAGATGGAGAGAAATGGAATTGTTCTCTTGCACACTGAGATAAAAGACTGAGGTTGAGACTGACAGAATCACCTTACCACTCTGGACTATTATATGAGGGAGAAATAAACTTTGCCTTGATTAAACCTCTGTATTTTGAGCTCTATTTATGACAGCAGTTTTAGTGCATACATAGCAAATTCACCTCCCATTTATCGTACTATACACTACCCGAATCTCATAGATAGTAGACTTTTTCAAGACAAATAAGTAAGCCCAACTCTAATAATAATCCTTGATTATACAATTCTATCATAAAGGACCTAGAAGGGGGCTAATAATAGTTTTATAACCCTGTGTAGTCAGTAAAGTAACAGGGAACTCTACTTATAACTGTTTTGATCTCTATTCTGCACTTCAAGCTCAAGAAGTTTTCAAGAACTCCATATTCTTCATTTACATCTGTTCTAATTCAGCATCCTATCGTAGCAGAACTGTACAGGAGCTTTCTTTACTAGATGTGATTATTTGAAGAGAGAAACAACTATGTCTCCCTTCAAAAGAAATGTAGACATGACCACCAATCGTACATTCCCTAAACAAAACCTAAGAGGAGGAATTTTCTGAGCAGTTATAAAAATTGCTCCCTTATAGCACCTAAAGTTTTCCTTCACACCTCAGGCTGAGTATTAAGGTTGGCCCCCAATGGGAGATATGCTAGAGTGTTGTTCAGTCCATTGGTGATAAGCAATACTATTTCCTCTCTGTGGGGTGCACATGGAGAAGATCTGCCTTAGTCCACATGGCTTATACAATAGTGATAACCACATGCTCTCAACTGAAGTAATATTCTGTATCGAGGATAATGATTTCTTATCTTTTTACCCTTTCTACCCTGTAGTAACACATCATGTCATCCCCAAAGGGGACCCATAACAGCTATCAGGTAGGTCCCTTCTGGAAACTGAAGGAGAAAATATGAGGGGATTTTTATAGCAGTCATGATCCAGGGAATAGTATGATGGCAACTCTTCAGGAACATAGAGATACTCCCTTGGGACATTCTAGAAGACCCTCAGAGCCAGTTTGAGGATCACTTGTCTAGGGTGCACAAATTCATCATTATCATCATCATCACCATCAAACATTACTAGCAATCACTGGGTGATTCTCAGTCTCCCTATTAGGAATTACGATTGGAGACAAAGAGACAGAGAAATCCCTTACCAAGTAACTTTCAAAGGAGAGGAAGTGAAATATGTTTGTTCTACATTTCCCAACATCTGCTTCAGACATTTAAGATGCCTTTAGGAACATGATAACATGCTTTCATCTCTCTTATCAACTTACTTATTATCTCATAACAACAACCTGGAGTTCTTTATGTCGTTCTAGATATCATCCTAAAGAAACCACCCCTCCCTTTTTACATTCTCCCCTCCCATTGCTTCCAACACCATCTGAACTGTACAAGTACTATCCTATAGATTGATCTGAAACACACCATCCTGGTTCTGTCCAGTCTACACAGATCACAACCAATATACATTGATTCCAATACGTTTCACAATCTGTCATGCATATGTCATTATACTAAACATTCACAGTGAATGAAAGAATAAATGGTACTTTCTTTTTCTAACATTGAATACAAGGTAACAATAATTATTATTCTTTGGTTCCTCATGTTATGGCTGACATAAGACATAGATAAATTAGTATTCCACAGAGTGATAAGACACACTGGGATCATTTTGGAGAGCATACAACCCTCAGTTTGTCCTACTCTACCTCTTGGGTTACTAATAAACACTAAATCTTTGGAAGCAGAAGGCTTTTTGACTGCTCTGATGTGCATTCCTTTCTAATTTGATTGCCCTAGCCCCATCATTCTAATAAAATGTTCCAAATGCACAAGAACTTTGTGAAACCAGTGCCTTTATTAATACCAAAATGATTACTGTACCCGTAATCACTGCCCAGTTTCACTGCCCATTATTCCTTAAAGGCAATTTATAAATAATCAACTCCATAAAGTAGGTGAGAGCCTATATATTGGCACCCACTCTCACAAACTTACAGGATTTTCATATTATTCACCCAAGAAACATTCACTGTGCATCCCCTCCTCCCACACCAAGCAATATACTCTGCTAGGATACTGAAGCACTGTGCTCATTTAGCAATCCCAAAGCAATGTCATCAGCCCTATAGCATGCTCTTTTGTTCAGCTCTTTTCAATTTAGTTATATCTCAACATTTCACTAGGTGATAGCTGAAGGGAAAATACAGAAAAGCAAAATTCTTTGTATGAGTTGTTCTCATAGTTGGACTTACGTAAAATAGAAATTAACGATCCTAAGGAATGTGTTTTTTAATATATTATGATGTTGAAATGCTCGATTCTATACTGAAACACATAAGACTAGAACACAAGGTGTTTCCGGTAGAAAAATGAGGGAGAAAGAACAATGTTTTGCTGCTTTTAAGCAAGCCAGTCAAATTGCTCAGTTTGAAAGGCTGTGTGTGTGTCAGTGTAAGATAATCCTGCCCTCTCCCTTCCTCTCTCCCGCTTCTGCAGGGAAATGAGTCACACCTGGTCGCTGCCCTTGATATGATGTTTGATATTCTGAATTCCCATCAGCCCCACACAGCTAGGATGATGTCAGCACAGTTGACATTGTTAGATCCCTGCTCTGCTGACATCGGCTCCCTGTTGCTCAGGTGTCTGATGAGTGTGGCAAAGGGGAGAAGGCATCATCTTCTTAGCAACCAAGCCCACATATCCGGGATCCAGAAATGACATCTGGCACTTTGCTTTGGGAATTTCCAGCACTTTCCAGAATTCCAGCCAGATTGGAATACTGATGCTCTGCGTTAAAAAGATATTATTTATCCTCTTCCCATTAGGATGTGTATGCTTCTACAACATTTCACATCAAAATGTTTATCACCAAAGCACTTTTTACCACAGTCCACATTCCATATTTCCTTAGTTCTTCTGGGATATCCTTTTTTGACTTTTTAGAAATAATCTTACTTCTGGTTAAAAATGGGAAAGCTAAAATGAGACCTTTCTATTATCCTTCTACCTCAAATCAAATGTATGTATAATATAAGCAATCATAGTTGGATGAAAAATCGAGATGATTGTGCTAATTACGATAATCTTTTAAAATTACTCCAGATAAAGTCTGGCAATATTTCTATGTCTCATTTGCTAGATTATACCCACTTAACAAAAAAGTACAATAATTTCATGAACTCGGAAAATTGCAATCTATGTAGACATTCAGTCATATATTGATTATTTGGGGGGGGAGGGGAAGACTTTAGAGAAGAGATCTAACAGGACATTTTGGAAATTACTGTGCTGCAGTGGAAGAACTGTGGTAGTACCATGCCACCATTTTATAGCTGTCAGAATTCCCAACAGTGGATATTTAATGTCTAAATTCCAAGAACAATTTCTCTAAGTTATTGTGAGTATCTCGACTACTTCATGTAGACGGTCCCAATTATTTTATAGCTCTCTTTCTACCCACTTACTTATCTATCCAACAAATATTTCTAGGTAGGATTCCTTCCACCATGACACTCAGAGATAAATGGGAGAGTTAGGTGAATAATCAAACAGCCACAGTATTATGTGGTTCTCATGAGAAATAAACCCAGGGTGCTGAGAGCAGGGAGAATCAGAGCCAACTCAGCCTGGAGAGCAGTTAGAGAGAAGTCCTCAGGGATGGCTTCCTTGAGTTGTCATAATTCTTTCTCTGTTGTAATGCAAAGTATTTTCTTAAGTCCTGACACCTTATCCATCAAACACTACTTCTAAAATTTTTAACACGTGGCCACATTCAATCCACACAGTCCATTTGTCTTCTGACAGGGCCAACTTACCTTGAGCATCCATGTCCCACAAAATGGGAAGTGGGTATTACATTTGGCTTCCCATGGCAGGGAAAATGAGAAGAGTTCAGAGGGATCTCTCTTCAAATCTCAAGATCTGAATGGGTGGGGGCTGGTGGCTGGGATATATATATGTAACACTTTGTAGTTTCTCATTCCTCAGTAGATTACATTACAAACTGTATTTCAGTTTGTATTTACCTTACCTTATTTAACTATAAATACCTATAAATATTTACCTATAGCTTATTTACATATATCTCAGCTTCAAGAGACTGAGCTCTTTGAAAGCATAATGTTTCTATCTTGTTTACCTGACAGTATCCCCACATTCTGACCTAGGCACTGGAAGAGAGCAGGTGCTCAATAAGCACTACTGTTGAACAAATATTTTATGCCTTTACAGCCTTTGCTGATTTTAATCCTGGCTTTACCCCTAGGGCATCCTAAACTTTTTCATATACTAGCCTACATAGAAAATGATAACGTTTATTAGGCACACAGTGGTACATGGGTGAGACTGTTCCAAACTTTAGGCTGTTGGCCCCAGGCCCTGCCTGATGTCCCAGGACTCCATCCTCCACAGTCTACCTCTCCCCTCTACACCAGAGCTTAGAGGATCAGCATCACAACATATCTGAAGCTCATCAGTTGGGAAACTCTTCTGGTTTACAGAATTAAAAAGGAGAGCAAGAAAATTAACTTTCTTTCACTTGGCTTTTCATAACCCATCTTTCTTTGTTAACATTTTGCAGTGTTTCTCCTACTAACTTTCAGTTAAAAAATGTTTTTAGGTACACTGTGTATTGCTGGTTGGAATATAAAATGGTGCAGCCACTCTGAAGAGCAGTATGGTGGTTTCTCAAATAATTAAACATAGGATTACCATGTGATCCACCAATTCCACTTCTGGGTCTATATCCAAAAGAACTGAAAGCAGGGATTTGAACTTTTATTTGTACCCCCATGTTCATAACAACATTATTCACAATAGCCCTAAGATGGAAACAACCAAAGTGTCTGTTGATAAACAAAATATGTGGTACATACATACAATGGAATATTATTCAGCCTTAAAAAGGAAGGAAATTCTGACACAGGCTATGACATAGATTAACCTTGACATTATGATAAGTGAAATAAGCTAGTCACAAAAGAACAAATATTGTATAATTCCACATATATGAGATACCTAGAGTGGTCAAATTCATAGAGATGGAAGAAAAATGGTGGTTACCAGGGGTTCAGGGGAGGGAGCAATAAGGAGTTATTGTATAACAGGTATGGAGTTTCAGTTTGGAAAGATGTAAAAGTTCTGGGAGTGGATGGTGGTGATGGCTGCAGAACAATGTAAATGTACTTAATGTCACAGTACTGTATACTTAAAAATGGTTAAAATGGTAAATTTTGTTATGTACATGTTACCATAGTAAGAAAAAGTACATATTTTTACATGGCATTATTCAAAACACTTTAAATGATAATGATTATTACTATAACTGTTTGTGGAATGATTAACGGAATGCTTAGATGCACTGTTGATTTGTCCAGACATCATGGAAGGCACTTTCTCATCTTGCAAAGTAGAGACTGTCAATAAATATGCATTAGTCCTACCCCAACCCCAGCTCATCATTACTATCACCAGTATCTGTTGTCCAGATGGGTCTCTAATATTCCACACATTATGAAATTCTCAAGTCAGATCTGAATGGATCTCAACTTGACTTCTTTGTCATAAGCACAGACTCATACACTTTTCCATTCTCACACTTGCCTTAAATTTTTAATAAAATGTGATTGATTAACATTTAAATGCAACACAAAAGCCTTGATTGACCTTCACTTACGCTGATCAATGCTTCCAAGAAATGCAAAGCTCTAGTCCCTTGAAAATGGAAAATAGTTTTGGACTGACAGATTTTCATAGTGTGCTCAGCATTAGATTAACACTTTTCTCATGATGTGTTTATATGGCACAGAACAGAATTTAACATGACTCAAATAGCCTCTTCTTTTGCTCATTTCACTTGCTGCCTTTCCAAGGTAAAAATTCCACATTGTTTGTTTTTCTCTCACCCAGTTTCTATGCCTTCTTTCTCACCTTCATCTTCAACTCTTAATTTAGAGTCTCATTTCTCATTCTTGGATAAGAAACCAAATTGAGGACAGCTTAAAGAATAGTCCTGCTGGGAGTGAGCAGAAGGCAGAAACTGGCCAAAAAAGAGTCCAATTTTATAGCCAGAGAGAATTCTATAATCATTCCAGGAGAAATGATCAGGAGCATATCCTATGTCTAAAAACTAAGATTATCATTTTAATCCCTTGAGGACACAATACGTAATTGACACAGAGCAATTTAGAGTTTATTCTTCAAATGCCTCACCACTGTATTTTCAACCCCTTTCAAACTACTTGGCACAGAGTAGGCCTTCAGTTCTACTCCACAGTAACCACCTTCTTCTAAGTCACTCAAGGAAGCCAGTTCCTGACAAGTTGCTTAGTAGAAGGAAGTGTAGATTAAGCAGAAAGTTGATTACAATACTTTCTGTTTCACTGAGACCTGGCTCTGAAGGGTCAGGAAGGGTTCCCTGGAAGAATTAATACCACATTGAAAAATAATCATTATTATCATAAGTAGGAGAGGGTAACAAGTTTGAACTTAGTCCTGGGGGAATGGGGAACTATTTAAAGGTTGTGAGCAGGAAAGGGGTATGATCAGATTTGCATTTGGGGAGATCTACAGTTTGGAGATGAGATGGGATTCAAGTAAAAAAAAAAAGAGAGAGAGAGAATATAGAGAGATTAACAATTATTTTTTTAATCTAAGTGCTTCTTGGATAAAGTTCTGGAGGATAAAATTTTGGCCATGGAGAAGGCCTAAAAGTTCACTGGGTCCCCAAACGAATTGTGGTCTATCTCTGACCATAAATGACCATGCTTATTCTGCACTTAAAGCATTGGGCCAACTCTTAGAGGGGCTCTTTGCTATCTAGCTTCCTTTGGAAATCCCTTCCTGTCTGTTCCATAGATGCCTCAAATTCAACATGCCCCAAACTAACGGCCTATATCTGTCCCCTCTCCTTCCTCGAACACAGCTATGCATACTGTATCCTTTATTTCAATAAATAGCATTACCTTCTCTACCTTAAAACTAGAACCTTAAAACTACAAATTGTTGCTCTCCTAGATTTCTCCTTTTTCTTTATCATTTACTTGTATATACTACTTCCTTCTATCTCCTAAATCCCTCCTAAAATCTTCCTTCTTCTCTGATCTCATTGATTGTGCCATAGTCCAGACTGTTGTATTTTACTGCAACTATTATAATAGCAGCTACCAGGCCTCATTGTGTCCAGTCTCTCTACCTGGAATTCCTCTCTCGACACTGTTGCTGCATTTCCCATATGAGAATATGATCACATCATTCCCCAGTTCAAAATCCTGCAATGACTGGGGCAAATTAAAACTCAAATTCCTTCATATGGCTCTGTGTGGCTCTGGACCTGCCAGCTAAGCTGTCTGTTTAGCACCAACCTCTTGTCACCACCAACTTTAGCATGCCAGCCAGCTTAGTTACCATTTCTGACTGCAAAACTCTTACTCAAAATGTCAAATTTCACTTCCAACGACACTCTTTTGCTCTGTGCTCCCATAGCACACGTTTGGTTCTAATATTGCTTTGGATTGTAAACTATTCATTTCCATGTCTTCCTCCTGCCCTCAAAATCCTAGGTCTTAACTCTGGTTCCATTGGCTCCAGGATGAGTTTATGCCTCAAATAGCCTGCATAATTTTGTAATTATGCAGGTACACATATGCAGGTAATTTTCATAATCTCTCAAAGGTGTCTATGACCCTGCCCCCAAGAAGGTAAATATCACTACTGCCCTAAAGCATGAGCTTTTTAAGGGCATAAAATATACTGTATGGTTTTTTTTTGTATAACCGGTTTATTAAAGAGTCTGATCTCAGTAGGGTATAAACATGAAACAGTTTTATTTTTCTCTAATCCTTACTTTGAACTATGTTCTGTCAAATCTTCCTTTCCTGCTCTTTAATGACACGTCAGACAGATCTCACAGCTTTCTGGTCTCTTTCAGTTATTAAAAAGACCAGTTCACTTGTTTGGCTCCTGATTCAAACCAACCAACCCTCAAAATACATCTTTGAAACAACCAGGGAATTTAATATGGATTGATATTTTAAAAATCATTGAATTATTGTTAATATTATTTGGTATAATAAAATTGTGGTTATGTCTTTTTAAAGTACCTAAGCATTAGACATGTATGCAGAAGTGTTTTCAGATTAAAAACTATGCTATCTGGGATTTGATTTGTAATACTCCAGGCAAAATGTTGATAATTATTTAACTTGGGGAATGGATACACAGGTATTCTTTTTTTTTTTTTTTGCGGTACGCGGGGCTCTCACCACTGTGGCCTCTCCCGTTGCGGAGCACAGGCTCCAGACGCGCAGGCTCAGCGGCCATGGCTCATGGGCCCAGCCGCTCCGCGGCATATGGGATCCTCCCTGACCGGGTCACGAACCCGTATCCCCCGCATCGGCAGCCAGACTCTCAACCACTGCGCCACCAGGGAAGCCCCCAATATTCTTAATATTATTCTATTTCTGTGTATATTTGAAATGTTTCCTAATAAAGTACTTTTTTCTAAGTTTAGTACAGTCCAATCTAATATTTCATCCTCATATCCAGGGGTGCACTGGTAAATGTTTAAAAAACAGCTTTATGGGAAAAAAAAAAACAAAAAACCCTGATTTGTAGCATTTGCTAATTTGCATTGTGTAAATACTACCGTGGCCAATTTCAAGGTACCAAAGTCATACCACTGAATTCAAAGTTGGACAGAGGCACAGCAGCACACTCTTTGAAGATGTTTTCACCATACTAATACAGTAGATGTCAATAACAGCATAAAGTAAAAATTTAGTAAAACAATTAAGAAGTGATGAGTTTTAAGCATCTATTGCCTTTGTTCATACAATTTACTTATTTAATTGTATGTTAGTGTAATTTAATTTTTAATAATGGCTATGTAACAGCTGGCTCAAAAGATCAGTGAAAATTTAACAATCTGCTCTCGTGAACTGGAACAAACCAGCTCCAAAACACCATTGCAAAGTCCATGTCTTTCCCAACCACCTAATACAGTCAAAGTTGAGAACCACTGCTCTAACCTAAAGTAATACATCTCTACTCTTTACTCGTAAACACACCCTGCTCTTCTCAATCAGGCATAACCAGCCATTGAAGGGAGAGGCAAGTAGATTACCCCCTCCTTCTACCTCTCTCCCCTCATGCTACTCTGAATCCTTGACTCAGGACTGCCCCTCAAATGACAATTTGCTCCGTCTTCTTGGACCTTGGGTTTGCTTCAAAATAGTTACATATATAACTCTACAGTCTATAAGTGTTTCCATCTCTCATAAAGAGATAGCTGACATTTTTATACATTGTATTTTTAAAGGAAGAGGATGAGAGAAATGTTTTTATTCCTAATAAACACTGTTAGGGTATTGATGTTTTAAATCACTGAGTGAGCACCCTCTTGGCTTAAACCTAAGTATAACATCCATTCATTATTTATAACCATTCGAAATTTTTAAGCAGTCCAGTCTATGCTGTTATTTACGCTTGTCTTGTCCTCATTCTAAATCATATGATTTCAATTTAACAATGAAAAACCATAATATGTATTTTCATATCCTGGTTGAGAAAACTCAATTTATTTTGACCGCTTTTTTTCCCAGAGAAATATCACACGTTAGGTAGAACATTTTATCATCACCTAAACAACCACAAAAAACCTTACTAAACAGTACATACTGCACTTCCTGTCATCTTTACTCAACCTAAATAGCACAAGTTTATATGGATTTCTAAGGTACAAATCAATCCTGAAATGGCATCCCTAAACCACCTGGCTTATATTACAACAGGTGACTCTATGTAAATAATAGGCTGTACTGCCACAGTCACAGACTTATAATGCTGGAAGGAAAGTCAGCCAACATCTAAATTCCCAGAGATAGTAAATGAATTTCGAAGTTTCATTTTGAAGACAGGAGACCAAAAATCAGAGTGTTTAAATAATTTGGTCACCTAGTTAGGAAGTCAGAGAGCCCGTATGCAAATAAAATCTGTCTGACCCCAAAGCCATAATCTTTGCCCCAAATCATGCAGTCTTCCAAATCTGGGGCTCCACCCCAGTCTAATGACTCTCATCTTTCCATTGCAACCCAGCACCATCTTAAAGCCCATATTTAAAGCTTTATTAGTGCAAATCCAGGAGGGAACAAGAAACAAGTCCTGATGTCCAGTGAAATAAATACGATCTTAAACTCTTCCATCTCCCAGCCTCTCCTACATCAATGTAGAATTGAAGACAAAAAATCAGTGAGCTATTTTGTTTCTTGGAATTCTTGCCTGTTACTACCATCACATGTCTGAAGTTGTCTATAAATTAATCCATACACTGCAGGTCAGGAGAACCTGTTAGCCTTTTCCACTTCCAGCCTTCATCTCTGGTTCACTGCTGAAACCCCATCATCCAGAACAGTGTCTGGACCATCACAGGAGCTCAAGAAGTGTGCTGCCTGTGTAGATATCTACTTCAGATAAGATTTCTGAACATAGTAAGCTGCCTCAGTGCAAGATCCACAGCTACTCTTGCATTCTCTCTTGTACTGATTTAAAGTGGAAAAAAAAAAAAAGCCCTTCACACAAGAAGAAAGTAGTCATAAGATAAACAGATGTGCTGCATTGCAGAAGTGTAGGTTCAGAGGTTGAACTGAAAAATACACCAAAGTAAAAGTGGCTTTCTTTCTTGCAAATAAATAGTCTTTGCTTTTTGCGACTCTTAGGTTGAAGATTATTTAAAATAATACTGAAGAATGGAGCTAGGCTGCTGTGAGATAGTCATTCATTCGTTGAGAATTCCCCAGAGGCTTCTAAACCAGTGTGCACAGTAATTTTGCTTTATTTATTTATTTTTGATGGAGGCTTTCAAGGTTTGTGCCCTTTTCCTCAGCAATTTTTTAATTAGTGTATCTGTTACTTCCGTGTAGGACAATTGCTACCACTGCTTGTGATGATGGCCTCATTGACATGCAGGAAGGATCTCACAGACACTGAGCTTAGAGAGAATCTATATAGCCTGTCTGCTGGGAAATTAATGGCCCTGATCAAGCGCCAGGTTTTGGGCAGTTCTGCTGTGGAAGGTGGTGATCAGAATCCAGGAGAACATACATGGGAAAATACTCTGGAAACTGCTAACTGACTTAAAGAGGAATTGTTATTGAAGTACTAATAATGGTGCCAAATTAATACATCTGCTATCATCATATTTATCTTCTTTTTTTAAAATCACTGATTTTTAAAAGTGTCCACTAAATTGGACACAGGCTAAGTATTCAAGAAAAGGGATACAGGGCTCTTACTCAAGTTGGTACATGAAACCCTGCACAGAGAAGCAAGCATTAATCTTCTAGGAGGGCCATGATGTCACTAATGAACTGACAATCCCAATGCAATCTGTCTGTGCTTTCCCTGTTTCAATAGCACCTCACCTATTAGGAGCATTATATCATCTACTTTTTACCTAACTGGAATATGAGTAGGGCTGCTATGTATGGGGGAAAAGTAGCAGCCAAAGTCACTGTCACCAAATTCTGTGACCTAGAGCACTCATTTGTTCTATCCCAATCAGAACCTAATCACTTCAGTGTATAATTCTAATGTTTGTCTTCATGGTTGCCAAGACCACAGCAGACTGTAAGCAACACATTTTTATTAGGGAGAGGATCTATTTGATCTGATATACTGTACATTGATAGTAGTGAGAAAAGTTATGTGTATAGTGCCTGCAACAGTAAAGGCAATTAAGAGTGGATATAAACTCAAATATCATAGCAATCTAGAAGGAGCAATGTAGAAGTGAGCAGCCCGGAATACACTGATGGCCCTTGAGGGCATCATTGCTTTACAGAATAATCACTGATATGCACAATGATGACCTTGAATCATCAAGAAAAGGTTAAATAACGTTCAATCTTCTTTAATTAAGAAGGCAGCAAAATGTGCAATCCATTTTAGAAATCTTTCGTTAATAGATGCCTTAAATTTTAAATAAAATTTTAAGCAAAGCTGTTACCTAAAATGACTTATCTCCCAATAGTTCTGACTCCCTGAAACTTATAGAAGTCTGACATCTTATTCTTTCTTCTCATTCTCAGAGCTGAGACTATCTGTGCTTTCCCAAGCATTTGAAACTAGTTCTTTCCTCCTTGATTTATCTTTCAGCTAAGTGATCTTACTACTACCACCACCCCCTTCCCTCAAAACATGTCCCAGGGATCCTAGTGCTTGTGGCTTCCAAAGCTCCAGGCTATGCAGCTAACACCTAATAACTGTATCAGTGAGATCACTGTGCTGGAACTTACTAGGGATATGGAGGAGGGTGCAGGGATGAACTGGTAAAGGAGGAACCAGGAGATGAGCATAATTATTCTTGATTACCACCTGCTATGGGCTAAATTGTGCCCCACTCCCAAATTCATATGTTGAAACTCTAACCCCCAGTGTGATGGTATTTAGAGATGATACCTTTGGGAGATAATTAGGTTTAGGTGAGGTCATGAGGGTAGAGTTCTCAGGATGAGATTTATATCCTTATAGCAAGAGACCAGAGAGCTTGCTCTCCCTCCCCACCCTACCCCCACCCTCCCTGCCACGTTGAGGATACAGCAAGAAGGCAGTCATCTAAAAGCCAGGAAGAGAGTTCTCACCAGAACGCAACCATGCTGACATCTTGATCTCAGACTTCCCAGCCTCCAGAATTGTGAGAAACAACTTTCTGTTGTTTAAGTCACCCAGTCTATGGTTTTATTATGGCAGCCTGAGCTGAGACACAACCATTCTCCACCACCACACCAAGCAATTCTTGTTCACTGTTTGCTACCATCCTTTTTGGAAAGGGTTTCAAGTTTTCACCTTTCTACCTATAGGACAGCAACAGAAGGAAACAATCTCTCCTGGGAGGAGAAGGGCAAAGAAGTGAATGATGAGGCTGAGCAACTCATATGTATTTTCATCAACTCCTTGTTCCAGCAGGCTTTTTGCTCTGCCCTGATACTCCCCCTGTGGATACCACACTAGCAGTCTGGGCTGACACAGTAAAGGAGCTGGTAATAATTATCCATCTTAGGAGAAAGAAAGAACAAAATTTAAACCACAGAGACACAGAATAATGTCGTTGGTAATAAGACAGATTTCTACCACAGATACCAGTTTTTTTCCAAATATGATCAGATAAACAAAAAGATTCCTGAACAGGGTTCCTTATTCCTAAAAGAGAAAATAAACTCAGCATTCAGGGTGCTCAATGACAAGAAACCAAACTTCAAGCCAATGTGAGACTCACCCTAGGGTAGGCTCAGAGAAGGCTTGAAGGGAAACAGGGAAACAGCTGTGTTCAAGTCAAAACCTGTGTTGAGTCCCCATTTCAACTGAATTTCCTAGAGCCTCCAAGATTGTCAAATGCTGGCTACCCCAAATATCCACAATATTACCAAAGCAACTTGTTAATAAGACAAAGCTCACTGTAAGGGAGAGCACTGCCTTGTTAGTCTTAGTAGTATCTTAGAGGGGAGAGGGAGAAGCTAGGATATTTATTGAGATTTCAAGGCCTGGTTTAAAGCAGGCGAAGAGGCTTGGTTGGAACTGGGCAAGGATCATTATATGATGGTTTGGGATTGGTAGACACAACAAAGCAGGTATTTTGAAAGGAGAGTTCTGAAGTCTTGTGGTGTAAATTGTCTTTGATGCTTTCTCTTAAACAGTTGATGGGTCTTCCGGGAAGTTCCTGGAATGAGCAATAATGTTATTTGTAAATTTCACCTTCCAGGGCAAGAGCATCCTGGTGAAGAGGAGTAGGATATGCCATCACAAAACATGCACTTTGGCCTAAGGATTATTTTGAGCTGAAGGCAATTGATAAGAAGCAGACACAAAACGAAACAAAACAAAACAAACAAAACGCTCCCTTCCCTGCCCTTATTTTCCTAAAAGCAGGACATAAATTTGTAAAGTTGTCCCCACTCAACTCTCTAATCAGGAAGTACGAAGTTAATCACCAGAGAAAACTCTAGACTCTTAACAACCCACAGGTAGCATCAGAGGAATCTATGTAACTTTACTAACTAGCCCTTATCTTCCATTAGTTTCCCCACACATTTATATTCCCACAATTTTCTGACCCTAGAACCTCAAAGTCCTTTTCCTTTGTCCTGTCACTTCTCTAAATATCCATTGTTCTTTTGTTAAGATGCTATATAAGCCCAAGTTCTAACCACCTCTTTGAACACTCCCATCTGTAAGTGCAATGCACATGTTAACAAACCTGTTTATTTTTCTCTTAACCTGTCTTTTGTCAGTCTGATTTACAGGGCACCAGCTGGAGAACCTAGGAGGGTAGAAACTAGAGGGGAAACAATTTTTCCTCCCATACACGGGAATGATAATGTTAGATTGATGACATCAGTAAATAGTAAAGTCAGTTTAATGTAGAAATAAGCTGTGTGGATGGTTTCCATTCTCACTCCATGATACCCTTAAGTGTATTCAATTGTGCACATGTCTATTTCCCACCCCAAAATTTGTAAGCTCTCTCAGAGCAGAGATTATATCTGCCCTGAAACATTGCCCATTGTCTTTTCTGTCCCCCATACTGTTTCAGCTTCAAAATCACCATCATCTCTAAGACATGTATATATTCTAGAAGTTTCTGTTATAATTTTCAACCCTTCTGTAGGCAGAAAGCTGCTGAGCAAGATGAGAAACACCAGTTGTGGGGTTTCTAAATGAAAAACTGAAAGCATCTTAGATTTCCTGAGCTTGTTCAACATCATTCATTCGGAGAGTATATGTTTTGAGCTAATTTTAACATGGATTGATTGTTAAGACTTCTCAATTGTTTGCAAAACACTGCTAAAATAAGATAGCTTGGGTATGTAGAAGTATATTGTATTTTTTCTCACAGCAGTGCTAAGTGTTTAAGAATCACAATTGTAAAAATTCCTTTTTAATATGTCTTTATTTTTATTACAGCAGTTTGTCATCAGCAAAACACTGTGAAGTTTCCTGAGGAGAGAAGAGTAATTCTGCATTTGAAATGCCTCAGAAAGAAATGTTTTTAATTATCACTGGTATTATTTCAGATCCTATGTTAGTCACAGATGCCCCATTGATGACCTTTTCTATGAATCTGCTTTTATTTCAAACTTGTAAAATGCTTTTCACTTTTAGAAATGATGTTGCTCTTCCTTTTCTCACTTTCATTGCATTTTATGTATCACTTCATCAAATGTTATAAGGAAGGGGATCTGAGATAAATTACAAGTTGATGGGAGGTTTCTCAGAGACTTGAAGTCACTTGAAGCTACAAGAACGCTCCATGAACATGGTTGGGTCTTTTTATAGCTGTATTTACCACACCCAGCACTATGCCAAGCATGCTGGGCATTTTCTCAATTACTCCGTAAGCCTTTTTCACATCCATATTAATAAATGAGACCCTCAGGTAATTGCTGCTGAGAATGTCAAATTCTACTTCTACCTCACATTATCATTCAACAACACTTCATTTTCTTAAGTAATCTGTTTAGGTCTTTTCTTTGGGAGTCTCAGGCACGATTATATGCCAAATGGGACACTGTGGTCTCCACAGTTGTCAAGTGTTGAATTCCAGGGTCTCCTTAAAGCTGCAGAGTGGTGTTATATGGGATTGCTTAAGTCCAAATTGACCAAAACATGCCCCTGGCTTTTACATTCTACTATTTGTTTTCAGATCATGACCTGCAACTTTGTAAGTGTTCTAAGGGAAAGGCTGAGAAATGCAGCCTTGAAAGATGTGAGAGAGAATGTGAGCAGTGCCTTTTATCCAGCTATTAAAATTTTGAATGGTGTAACTACAGGTAGGCAGATAAATGCCTAAAGTTGTATTTCCCAAAATGTGGTAGACAGTAATCAACAAATGTGTGAAAAGGGCATTTTCACTGCATACCTTTGAGAAAGTTGAATTATACAAAGTTAAACTCATTTCTCTACTGCAGGATTTCTAGAGCCTTTAATATGTTCTGAGGGAGATACAATATACAATGTTTATCCAGTTAATGTGTAAAATATGACACTTTTTCACAGAATATTTCTTAGGACTAATGTTCAGAGAAAACCTATTGGGAAACACTGGGCTAAAGTATAAATATCAATTAACAAATGTCTCCAGGTGGCTCTTGTCCATCCTTTATCAAAAGCAGATGAAATTATTCTTGTCTTATTCATAATTCCTACCAAAGTCATAGGACAAATCTAAATAAAAATAATGAGTTATATACCTATCCCTCACCATTTGCTCTGGTCAGGGAAAAAAGAATATGCTTTTTTGATGGCCTGGGACACATGCCCATCCCTAATGTCCCCACCTCTGGGAAGGTGGGAAAGGCAGTGGGGTCAGCTGTACCCACATGGACTAAGTGAAAAGTCATTGGCTAATATATTGGCATAATAATACCTACTTTATATGATTGTTGGTATTAAATGAGATAATGTATCTAAAGCACTTTAGCACAGTGCCTGGCTCATAGGAAGTGGTAAGTGGTAACTGCTATAACAATGACATCAACATCATCACACCCTATTTATTCAGGGCATGTCATCTTTAACCCACCTAATCTAGAGCAACTGCCTCCCAACTGACCTATCTATAATCCTGTCTGATAATTCCTTAAACTGCATTTAAGTTATCTTTCAAAAGTTCTTATCTGAGCATGCCCTACTCTCTATAGAACTCTAGAATAAAGTTCAAACATTTGCCCACAGAAAGGTCTCTCTGCTGCCTGGCAAAAGTCTACATTTCCAAGTTCATCTTCCACCTGGTCCCATGTTCTCTACATTTCAGCTCCACTGCACTCCTTGTCCCCGAAGACACCATATACTCTCATTCATCTGTCTGTTTAATCACATCATATGTTCCTGCTATTCCCTGAAAATGGGATATACTTCCCTTCACTACAACTACAAAAAGTCTTCAAGGCCAACTCAATTACTATCTGCCCTTGATATCCCCAGTCAGACTTAATCACTTTCCCCTCTCTGCTTCCATATGCTTTTTACCTCTATTATAGCACTTTTCACACATCCTCATATAACAATTCCCTATGCCTGTGTCTATTTCCATGCATTACTCAGGACTGCCTGTTACAAGTGATAGACACCTAATTCAAACTTGCTTGGCTAAAAATATGAAGGTTAAATTGAAAATATCTTGGGTGACTCAGGTAATTCATAAACTACATGAATTACCAAACTTCAAAGAAGACCAGAGATACGCCCAGATACACCCTCTGAAAAAAGCTACAACCACAGATAAAATGCCAATTTTGTTCCAAAGAAAAACCCTCATCACAGTTTCTCTCTGTGGGTGGGGTTTCCTTTTCTCTGTGAAGTGTATTGAGGTAAAATTTACGTATAGAAAATATTTCCTTTTTAGTATACAGTTGTATGAGTTGTGACAAACACATACAGTCATGTAACCACCATTATAAACAAGATACAGAATGATCCCATGACTCTCTGAAACTCCTCTTTATACTCAAACTCTCCCTGTAAGCTCACATCTTGGCAACCACTGACCCATTTTCTGTTCTCACCATTTTGCCTTTTCCAGAATGGCATATAAATTCATACGGTATGTAGCCTTATGAATCTGACTTCTTTCACTGAGCGTAATCATATTTGAGATTTATCCATGTTGTTGCATGTACCAATAATTTCTTGATCTTGCCTTACTACATTAACTAGGACCTCCAGTGTGATGTTGAACAGGAGTGGTGTGAGAGAACATCAGTGCTTTTTTTCCCCAACGTTAGGGGGAAAGTGTTCAGTAATCCATTATTAAGTATGAGGTTAGCTGTATGTATTTTTGTACATACCCTTTATCAGGTTGATGAAGTCTCCTATTCCTACCTTGTTGAAAGATTTATTATTGTTGTTTTAAGTCATGCATAGATATTAAATTTTATAAAAAATTTTTTGCCTCTATTGTAAATATTATGTTTTTCTCTGTTAGAGAAATATCTGCTGATATGATGAGTAACACTGATTTTTGAGTGTTGAACCAGCATTGCATTTCCAGGATAAACCCCACTTAGTCATAATGTGTTATCCTTTTTATATATTGTTGGACTCAGTTTTCTAGTATTTTGATGATGTTACTGTTTTCTGTTTTCTTGTTCCCTGAATTACTGAGAGTGTTGAATTCTCCATGTTCATGAGAGATACTGATTTTTAGTTTTATTTGTAATATTTTTTCTGGTTTTGGTGTTGAGGTAAAATGAGTTGACAAGTGTTCTTTCTATTTTCTGGAAGAGTTTGTGTAGACTTGTTCAGGATTATTCAGGTTATCTATTTACTCTTACATGAGCTTTTTGATAGTTTGTTTTTCAGGTAATTTGTCCATGTCATCTGAGTTATTGAATGTATGAACATAGATGTTTGCAATAACCCCTTCTCTTTTCAGTGTCTGTAGAATTAACAGTGATGTTCCTTCTTTCATTTCTGATATTAGTCATTTTTTGTCTTCTCTTTTTTCCCCCTTGCTCAGTCTGGGTAGAGGTTTTTCAATTATACTGATCTTTTCAAAGTACCAGTATTTTGTTTCATTGATTGTCTGTATTTTTCTCCTTTAAAGTCTATAGTTCAGTGTATTTTATTATATTCAGAGCTGTGGAACCATAACCACAATCTAATTTTAGAACATTTTAGTAACCCCAATAAGAAACCCCAGACCCCATTAGCAGTATCCCACCCCCCTGTCTAGTTCTAGGTACCTATTAATCAACTTTTTTTTTTGGATTGTCTCTATTTTCTTGTTTTTAATTTTTATTTCTACATTTATCTTTATTTTTCCCTTCATTCTGTTTGCTTTGAGGTTTAATTTGTTTCTCTTCTAGATTCTCAAGGCTTAGATCATAGGTTTGAGATGTTTCTTCTCTTCTAATATAACCTTTTGATTCCATAAATTGCACATATAGCATGCTTTAGATTCATCCCACAAATTTTGATGTGTTGCATCATTTTCATTTAATTTAAAGTTTCCTAATTTCCTTTATGACTTCCTCTTTAACACATGGATTATTTAGAAGTTATGTTGTTTACTTTCCAAAATATGTATGGATTTTCCAGATATCTTCCTATTATGTATTTCTAGCTTAATTCCATTATGGTTGGAGAACATACTCTATAATATCAATCTTTTAAATTTCTTTAGGTTTGTTTTATAGCCCAGAACATGGTCTCCCATGAATGTTCTATATGCCTTTGAACAGTATGCATATTCTTTTGTTGTTAAGTAGAGTGTTCTGTAAGAGTCAACTAGTTCAAGTTGGTTGATAGTGTCTGTTGTCTTCTATATCCTTACTGTTTTTCTGTTCTCTTGTTCTCTGAATTACTGAGAGTGTTGATTTCTCCAGCTTCAATTGTGGATTTATCTATTTCTGCTTCCAGTTCTATCAATTTTTGCTTCATGTAATTTGAAATTCGCTTAGGTGCATACATTTTTAGGATCGTTATGACTTAGAGATTGAATTCTTTGTTATGTAATATGCATGGGTAGGTTCTGAAGTCCACCATGGCTTCCTCACCCACAGAGATCATAAGCAAGGCCAAATCCACCATGGCTTCCTCACCCACAGAGATCATAAGCAAGGCCAATATCCCCCATCACCAGAGGTTAACTCTTTC
>NW_006786963.1:2399924-2406203 GCF_000442215.2 Lipotes vexillifer
CCCAGGTAAACTTAAAAATATACTCAGATGACCCACAGTTTGAGTTAGGTACTCAACTCAGGAACAATCAACAGTAGCAAGGTGGCAGAGTCTGTAAGAACATGGCATCTACCCTGTAAATTGCATAGTTGGAATGAAAAAAGGAGCAGTTCACAGGGGGAGGGATGCTGGGAAGATACTAAAAGTGTCTGCCATGCTCTCTGCTAAATCATAAAAATGCTGAAGACATGACATTTGTCATATTGGTCAGTTTATTCTACAGACTCTAGCAAAATATCCACCAAGGAAGGTTTGGCCAAGGGCTTTGTTTTGACTGCTTGTTTCTCCCTCTGTCTAGTCCTGTTTCTTTCCTTTCTCTAATAGGTGGTAATGCTGAGAGCACTTCCTGGTACACTTCCTGTACCCTGATCTCCATCTGAGTCTGCTTCCCAGCAACCTGACTTGTGACACAAGATTCTCTTTTAAGAATCTAATAAAAGATATAGTTCTGCTTGAAAAAATATGACCACATAAACATTCAACTTGAAATAAATTTAGGACATTCACAGCACTCTGATTTTCACCATGAACCCAAAGAAAATGGTTTAAATCTCTAATTTTTAAAAGATATTTATAACTTATCTAAGATTATATGATGACTCAGTGGGAAAACTAGAAATAAATTCTTGTTTCTACTCACAAAGTCAATTACATTTTCCACCATCTTGAGAAATTTGGGGAATTTGCCTGTTTCTATATTTTAATTACTCAAATTAATAAACTGATAAATATGGAAAACATATCATGTTCCAGGTACTGTGCTTAATGTTTGTCCTGCATTATTTCATTTAGTCCTCAGAGGAAACTTTTGAAATAGACACAATTATCTTCATTTTGCAAATGATGGAAATGAGGCTATGTCAAAGTAACTTTCCAGAGGCAGTATGAGAGTCAACGTCTGGATCCCATTATCTTTCTATAGAGCCTGTTCTCCTAACAGCAATACTACATACACACATTGGAAATGTTCTGTGTATAATACATTTTATTGATTTTTCCACATATTACAAATCTATAAAATAGGAAGCCTACACAAAATTTGAAAACCTGAACTCATTCCAAAGGTTGGAATTAACTCATTAACTCAGGAAATAGCATTTATTGAGTGCTTACTATGTACCAGGAGTCTCAATCAACAATAACCTAGGAAGATACAGTCTGTGTGTGTAAGGAATTTAAAGCCTAGCAGGGATACAGATATTAAATTATTATAAGTGTAATTTTAGTTTAACTCATGCTAACTTTAATTTTTGTATCAAATTATGGTAAAAAAAAAAAAAAGTACAGAATGCTATAAAGGCTTTTAACAGGGCAACCTAAAATAGAATTAGGGAGTTAGGAGAGGCTTTCCTAAGAAGTGATATTCAGGCTGAGAACTAACAATGATTACAGAAAGGTCCAGTGAAATGAGAGGAAGTAATGTGTTTGGCAGATCAAATAGGGATGGAAGACACAGGTCTCTATTTCACTGAAGGATAACCTTGTACCAGGTTTCTGAGTAGCTTTGATTACCCTTGCCTCCATCTGTTCTATTTTGAGCATGTTTTAACTTATTTGTACCATGTTTTTACCATATGTGTTCTCTTCTTCAGTTCTGTAATTATTCTCCATCATGAATGGAAATGAAATCTTGTTAGTAGTTCTCCTTTTCTTTCTGGTTCAGGCAGTCATCTCCGTGGAATGACTTGAAGAAAATGCTGAAAGCAGTCTTTATCCCACTCTCCACCACCTAACTCATCAACACACAGAGCTGTATAAAACCTCCCACCCAACCACTTCACTCTTTTAATTATTACCCTCCATGGTCCTCATGGAGAGGCAAATCCTCCTAAGAGTGACCGTAAATGAAGCCCTTAGATCAGGGTGAATGATTTAATTATATTTTCTGCTTTCCTTATGACCCAGATGAATAGGTGTCAGCAACCTGTACCTTACTTTTGAAAGGTTGTGAATTCCCGATGTAGCCCAAGTCTCAGTTTTCTCCCCCGCTGTGACTGTGAATGCTCCAATTCTGTCTCTGGTACTTTGCAGTGTGACTCAGAAAGGTACAAAACAGTGTTCAAGCTGTTGATAAGGGTGTTCTGTACTCTCCTGGAAGTGTAGCCGGGCACTTCCACAGCCAGCCAACGGACCTTCAGATCTAAGAAGAATGGCTACTCCTGAAACCACTCAATCCAACTTGGCTCCCTGCTAGGTCCACTTGATGAGAAGGGCCAGTTGTTTCTGTTGATGATCCTATGGTCTAAATTTAATATGTGACCTGAGAAAATGGGAAAAGCACAACACAGACAAGTATTTGGGAGAAAAATGATTCTGCAGAGATCTTAGGTTAGATCTTTCAATTTCCATAGGCCTCATTTTTCTCAACTGTAAAATAAGGTAATGGGACTAGACTCAAAGATCTCTTCCAGCTGGGGTGACCAACTTTTCCAGGTTTGCCTGAGATGATTCTGATTTTAAAACTGAACGTCTCATCTCCCAGAGACCTTCTCAGTTCCTGGTGATGTAAGATAGTTGGTCACCCAGCTTTATCCTCTGGTCCATAAGTAAGTCTTAACTCATCACTTGATACAAACGTATTTAAATTCACTTTGGTTTAAATGGTAATAGTCTCAACTTTATGATATTTAATTTCAGCAGAAATGAAAATATTTTTGTCTTACTTCTCACATAGCCTTTAGTCCTTATACATTGTTCATTTAGGTAATTTAGATAAATGGGTTCTAATAGAGTTGAAGGTTGAGGGTTTTCTTGGGGTTTTTTTGGCTTGTGAAATTCTTGGATGTACCACGTTACTTGTTTTGATTGAGTGTGGTATGACATCTTTCAAAAGTGGCAGAGCACAGTGACATGATGTCATCAGCTATCTTCTCAAGAGCTGTTCTCCCAGCACCACTTATCTGACAGGGCAAAACACTTCACAAAATCTACAACTAAGGGTCACAGGTATTTGTAACTGCTATAAAAATCATCAGCTGTTATTTGATATTAATATCAATGTAATTATTTCTGTGTCTCTTCCAAATTCATTCCATTTGTAGTCTCTGCTTAGAAAGGAAGCAATGACCTCATCTTTAGCTACTATTCTGACATCAGTCATAGTGTCTAAAACCCTTGTTTTCTTCACAAAAGAGAGAAATCAGATGACCTTTGCTCTGATCTTTGACTTGATATTTACAAAAGCTAATTATGGGGTGGGCCAACTCTCCTTTATCATTCAGAGACATTTGGTTAAGGTCTACTCTTTAAATTAAAAAACGAAAAAGTCATTCAGGAGACTGTTTAGGGCTGTATACAGTATGATGAAATCTAGAAAGCGATAGTTAATTTAGAATTTTGGCCATCAGCATCGATTTTCTCAAAACCAATCAAGTAGAACATGGGAGTCGATATAAGTTAGTCATTAAAATCAGTGTTTCAACGAACAATACAGAATCAGTCATCTGATGGTCTGGTGGTTAGAGGTCAGAGAGATACACAGTCTGACAGCTTCAGCATTAAAACCTCTGCAGTTTCCAACAGCACACCCTCTGCTACTGCATCAGCAAGAAAAGAACTGCAGGCAACTGTGCATTACTTAAACTCTAAAGGTTGCTTGGCTAATAAGGACTGGCCCTAAGATTGAGTGCAGTCATATATCCCCATAGGGCACATAGCTTGTTTATTTACCTTTAATATAGTCTTTATGCTTATAAATAGAGATTTTAAAAGGGTAAGATTTCAGAAGAGAAAAAAAATGGATTTGGCAATTAAAACTATGACGGAGGCACACAGCATTTCTCTTCCTCCCCAGGCTTCTCCTGGCAATCTTTTTTCTCAGGGTAAAAGTAGAGGTCTGTTCCTTTTGTTCATTCCAGCCACCGCCCTTCAGCAATCTGTGTCTGAGCAAGACTGCCACGCCCAATCATGGGACAAAGGCAGAAATAGGGGAACTCTGGATACAGAGACAGCCCGACTTCGTCTACAGATGTGTAATATATTGGTCTCAATGACATGAAGGTGCAAATAAGTTGCTATCTCTACAAATGAACAATTAAAACAGGGCACTTAAAATATATGTATGTTCTAAAATGTTATCTGATAAAAGTATTCTTTTCCTAGAAAGAAATGGATATGGCCAAAGGGTGCTGTGATTTTCAGAAAAAGGGTGAATGCTGCCCCCTTTTGACTGTTAAGAGATATGGATACCATGCAGCCTTAAATTGGAATCATACATAATGCAATGGATGGGCTGCGGGAATAAAGATACTATTTCTGTAATGAGAAATCTGATTAAATCTTGGAAACTGGAAAGCAGAAGGGAATTCAAAGTTTATCTAGTAAAACTCTTAATGGGACTTTACTAGCTTCCTGGAAGATTGTTCATCCTTCATCCAGCTTCCTACATCATTATAATTTTGCCTCTTTTATAGACTTAATTCTGCCTGTATTAATCATTTGAGTTTATTGATCTGTTTCTCCCACTAGTGATAGACTCCTTGAGATCCTAGGCCATGTATTCTTTTGCCTATGTAAGTGTCACAGTACCTATAAAGACTAGTGCTTGGTGGCTGTTCAAGAAATATGTTTATTGAAAGCAAATGTCTAGCTGAGGTCAAGATCATAGTCTAGTTATGAATGGTTCTCACTGAGAAAAGCTAATGAGTCTATCTGGGGCTTAAATTCAGAGTATTCACAGAAGTGGTGTTATACTTTAATCCAAAAACCCTAGACTTTTTGAGCAAATATCCCCAGTAAATTTTATGTTTATTTATAGATTATATGGATCTAATACTGAACGATTATGTTATACACATCAAAAATACACACACACACACAAAAATTAAACAAGATGAAAAACTTAGTCACACTCCACACATATATAACATTGAGTGAAACAAACTAGACACAAGAGAGTGCATACAGTATGATTCCATTGACATAAAACTCAAAAAACAGGCATAACTAATGTATAGCATTAGGAGTCAGTCTAGTGATTACCTTTGGGGGACTACTGATTAGAGGGAAGAACATGATGGAGTTCTAAGATGCTACTAAAGTTTTATTTCTTGATCTTGATGCTAGCTGCACAGATGTTTCAGTTTGTGAAAATTCATTAAACTATACACTTATGTGCACTTATCTGTATATATCTCATTAAAAAAGATTTTTAAACAATATTTTTCTCAAACTCCAGGAGACTGACTTGCATATTTCCTAGGGTACATGCTCACTATTTGGGATACCTCTGCTCTAATTAACAAAGTTAATCAAACTTTTTCAGGTCCTGGTAAGACAGAAAGACCTCTTCCATCTATGGAAATTCTCTAGCTGCAATGCCTCTGCATCAGTTCCTAGTTGCTATAGCAACTACAGGGCACCTCTCTTCCTTGAGAAAGAGTTTGTTCATCTTCCTACCATCTCAGGTCTGTAAGATATTATTGCTCACTTGGGAAATTCATTTCATGCATGTGAGCCTATCTTCTGGGGCGAAGGCAAACACTTTCATAATGAAGAACCTCATGTTTGCCTCCCACAGCCTCAGATTTCCCATCTGTAAAATGGGAAGTAGACTTCATGGCTTTGTGGGGAGGGTTTACTACATTAAAATGTGAAAAGGACAGGACTTGGCAACTTATTGACCCTTTAATACATTTATTTAAGAAATTTTCTAAATTATTAGGGAAAATGTCCTGCTCCATAAGTCAGAGGACCCACATCCTAGACCTGGTTTTACCAGTCATTTGATGAAACCTCCAGTATTAAGTACGTCACTAAACGTCTTAGTTACTTCAACTGTAAAATGACCAGATGAGCTTCAAGTCTCAAAGGTAACCACTTAGATGTGAATAAAGACTAAAAGAACAATACAGAACTCTGCCAGCCAGTGAGCAGAGATTCAATGTATCCCTGCTGCGTGATTAGAATTTTATGACTTGCTGGCCAGTTGCTTCCTTGGTTTTTCACTTTATTACTACAATTTCCTGTGATAGTATAATTTCCTGTTTTCTCCCCTGCCTTCCTTTTACCTTACTTAACCACATTGTGTTGCTGGACCACGAAGTTTTAAGGAAAGGACTCCTGAGGCGACGTTAAGCCCTTTGTGACTGACTGGTTAGCCCTCCTAACAGGACGTGTCCTCTGACACACTTGAGGAAAATGATGGTAGTGAGAGCAAACAAAAATGATTCGGCCTGTGTTAAAAGATACAGCAAGGAGAGGATGCTTTTTTTTTTTTTTTTTTTTTTTTTTTTTTCGGTT
>NW_006786963.1:2406365-2420762 GCF_000442215.2 Lipotes vexillifer
CCATGGCTCACAGGCCCAGCCGCTCCGCGGCATGTGGGATCTTCCCGGACCGGGGCACGAACCCGTGTCCCCTGCATCGGCAGGTGGACTCTCAACCACTGTGCCACCAGGGAAGCCCGGAGAGGATGTTTTAAAAGGAAATACGTCGGTTATTAAATTTGCAAAAGCGAAGTAGAACAATGCAAACCAATTGCTATAAAAAATGAACTGGAGATGATGCTATTCAAGAAAAATCTGTGGAATATTTTAAGCATAAGGTTAGCTAGAAAACTGGGAGCTTAGACCTTAGGTATTGGGTTGGCCAAAAAGTTCATTTGGGTTTTTCCATAAGAGCTTACAGAAAAACCCAAATGAACTTTTTGGCCAGCCCAATATAAATCTGCTTTTAGAGAATAGTCAAGTCCTAAAAGCAAGGAGGATCACTGCTTGACGTAGATGGGCACAGCTCCAGAAAATACATTAATGCCCAAACATAAATGTTTAGTAATTGTACATATATGAAAAGATATAAAAGGGATCAGAAGGTATACAAAGACGCTATGGCTTGTTTAAAACTCTGAAACAATTGAATAGAAGAACTAAAGAATAAACAAAGGACTATGGAACTGTTTATATGCAGCCTTTCATATTTATCTCATTAATATACTTGAGATAAAGAGCTGGATAAAACTAGGATTAGATGATGTTAAGGACAGAGTGAGGGATGAATGTAACTGCAAAGAAGAAATATGAGAAAAAAAGAAAATGGGAGATTAGAGTTAGCTTTCAAAGACAACAGAGTAACAGAAAGAAGCAACCCAAGATAAATATTCTTGTAGAGAAGAACAGATAACAACAACAACAACAAAAAAAAACCAGGTATTTTCATCTGGGGAAGGCTGAGAGGCCAACGCAAATGTCAGAACTGTCCATGGGAAAGGGCAGGGCGGTGATGAGCGAGGCTAACTCCCATTTGGGAGGATGATTGCTTAAAGCTTACTTTGGAGAATCCACCATTTGAATACTACCTAGATTCAGGTGCATACATTTCTTTAACAAATGATAAAGATTTTTTCAGAGAACTTGACTTTGTCATGTAAGGCAAGAATTTTCTGGCTGGTGGGAAAAGCTGTATACTCCATTAACATACATATGTGAGACATTGGCAAGGGGTTTCTGTGTGTCCTGAATAGAAAAAGAACTCTCTATTAGGTGAAATATCTCCTACAGCGGTGCTTCTTAAACTGTGTTGTAAATATGAACCACAGGGGGATCTTGTTAAAATGAAGATCCCTATTCACTAGGTTTAGAGCCTGAGATTCTGCATTTCTAAGAAGTTCCTGGGTGATGTCCATACCTGGATGTTGGTGCTTGGCCATACTTTCAGTATTAAACAAGCACATTTTAAAAGGGGAAAGAAACATTAACAGTATGAGACAAATACCAAATCACTATTAATTCCAGCTAGAAACTGAATGGTTCATTTAAGAAACAAAGATAACTAGATATAATTCCAGCCCTCCAGAAGTTCACTATCTATTTGAAGAGACGTTGTATTGTTTGTAGCTGTTCACATGACTAAGCACCATAACAGAGATATGAATATGGTGCTTTGCATCACAGAGACAGGGACCTGACTAACAAGGTAGAAAAACAAAAATAAACACTGTATACAAAAGCACAGAGGCCAGGAACTGCAAGTAATTTAGTACTGCTTAAATGCAGAATTTATTTAGAAGAGTCAAGTAGATGAGATTGGACAGGTAGGCACAGATCACTAAAGGCTTGGTTTTCCATCCTGAGGCATTTAGACATTATCTAATAAGCAATGTTAAGCAGTAAAGGGAACACACTGACATAATTAGATTTGTGTGTTTAAAAAGTCATTCCTACTACAGTATACAGTATAGGTCATAACTGTGGGTGGAGCCAGAGGTGGAAAAACTATTGTAATAGTCCCAGGAGAAAATAATAGGAGCTTGAATAAATCAGTGGAAGTGGGAATAAAGAGGGAGGTGCAGATTGAAGAGATATGTATTTTAGCAAGCTGCCAGAGTACAAACCAAGACACAAGATGAAGAACTACAACAAAGAAACCTTCACATAAAGAAAGGATATTCTTCCCATGCTTACATTGCAGAAATAAGTTAACAGAGGGTCATATATTTTAACTTGTGTCAATGATGTAAGTATCACTTTTGAGCAAGAGAATGATGATGACAAAATGATACATAAGATGGACTAGAATTTTAACATAAAAGAGCTAGAAACATCACATGCTATCTTGGCATCTGAAAAGATAGGATGGAAAGAAGCAGCCAGTTTTTGCAACCTAACATCAAGAAAATCTTTGTCCTAAGTATGTAAAGGAAGTGAAAGCCTACTTAATAACAAACTGGATAAATAGTGAGAGCCTGAATTAACCATCAAACAAGAAACATTCTGGAGAGGGACTTCGAAAAATTATAAATACACAATAGACGTTACCTCAGGCTCCACTGATATGAAAAGATTTCTTTTTTAATTACTGTATGTGGGTCATGACAGCAACCAAAAACTGCTTTCTGACTCAGGCCCTCATTAACATCATCCATGGAAGAGCCTTTCCTTGTTCCCTCCCAAAAGGGATGAGAAATAGTTCCTGAACAGCTAGCACCCGGTAAATTCACCATGAGTAGCTATGGGCCAAGCAGCTCCACACCCTGGCCTCTGCTTCAGGATTGCTTCCTTCTTTTCAGTACTGCCTCCCTTGGCATTAGCCTGTGCTACAAGCACTGCAGCTACGTTCGTTCTCCCACTTTTACGTTCCTGGACCCAGTTCAAACATGGGGGGGATGGTTTCCGCATACCAACGAGCAATTTCCTGATACCACCTGGGTATCCTACTATTCAACTCAATTCTGACTCTGTCTATCTGGAGATAGCATCAGATTCCATAGGTTAAGGGTCCAGTCCCACTAGACTGTCTGCCCCAGCCACCCCAACACACACACACACACACACACACACACACACACACACACACACACACACTTCAGACACTAGTTGCAAGCCCAGGTTGTTACCTGTGCTTCTGACCGACTGGCTATAGATCAGAGGTTTCCATGACCCTCTCTCCTTGGGTTCAATTTATTTGCTAGAGTGGTTCACAGAACTCAGAAAAACAGTTTACTTACATTCACCAGTTTATTGTAAAAAGATGATAAAGGATACAGATGAACATCCTGATGGAAGAGACGTGTAGGGCAAGGTATGTGAGAAAAGGTGTGGATCTTCCATGCCCTCTCCGGGTGCACAGCTCTCCTCAGATGTCCATGTGTTTAACAACCCAGAAGCTCTCAGAAGCCTATCCTCTTGGACTTCTATGGAGGTTTCATTACATAGTCATGATTGATTAAATCATTGGCCATTGATGACGGATTCAATCTCCAGTCCCTCTTCCCCCGTGAGGGTGGGTGTTGGAACTGAAGGTTCCAACCCTCCAATCACATGGTTGGTTCTCCTGGCAACCAGCCCCCATCCTTAGGTGGGGTCCAAAAGTCACCTCATTAACATAACAAGAGACTCCTTTGTCTCTTCAGCACCTAGGAAATTCCAAGGGTTTTAGAAGCTCTTTGCCAGAAGCAACAGAGACAAAGACCAAATATATATTTCTTATTATAAATCACAATATCACACTCCAGAACACACATATCAGCCTCTAGTGTGCAGAAGGTGGGAGAAGTCCCTGACTCTTGTGACGTGCAGCAGCCCTTTGCCCACTCTTCTGTCACAGGACTCTGCTCCCACTGGCAACATTTTCTTTTGCATCCCATCTTCACTCCCAAAGAAGATTTGTTTCTATCCTCACATTTCCCTGCCCTCTATCACTGGCTTCAGTTCCAACTCCTACCTGAGGACTCCAGCTGCACAGCAAAATGCCATAATAAGAACTGATATTGCTGCAGCTGAGGTCATTTTGATTAGAAAAAAACCTAGTACCCAACTGAAGTTAGAAAAATAAAGTGCTATCTATAAGAAATGATTCATATCAGGCTAAGTCTGCCAGGTATTGTACTTCAAATCCAAGCTGTATAAGTCAGGGTGGTTGCTAGAACTAGCCCTAGTCATAAAGTGAACCTTATTCATTAAGAGGAAAAACTACTTCCTCAAATGTCAACAACTTCTTAATGAATGAATACATCTTTTCTTTCTACATTAGCTTTTGTGATACTAGACTCTTCCAGTTCTCCTTCTGTGCCTGTTTTCTATTGGTGTTACAACACACTGCCACAAACATAGCAGCTTAAAAGACCATCCATTTTATTACCTCACAATAAGTGGGTCAGAAGTCTGGGCCCAGAGTAGCTCATCTGGATTCTCTGCTCAGGGTCTCACAAGGCAGAAATCAAGGTGTCTGCTCCACTCTTACCTGAAGGCTGTGGGGAAGATTCTACTTCTAAACTTATTCTGGTTGTTGACAGAATTCAGTTCCTTGTGGCTACAGAGATTCAGTTCTCTGTTTTCTTGCATAACCCCCTTCATCCTCAAACCAATAAGGACATTTCTAATCCTTCTTGGGCTTAGAATATTTTACTTCCCCTTCTACTACCAGACAGTGACCTCTGTTTTTAAGGGCTCACATAATTAGATTGGGTCTACCTGGTCATCCATCAGGATAAGCTCCCTATTTTAAGATTACAGCATAGTAAGCACTTTTAAAAGCTGGTGATTATTTAAAAAAAAAAAAAGTTTAAAAGAATTAAAAAGAAAAAATTACATACTGAGACTTCCTTAGCTTAACCCCACAGAAACACTTTTACTAAATTGGGAAGGTGGTCTAGCAGAGTTGTTAAAGAACTGTCCGGTTCAGATTCTAGCTCTGCCACTTATTAACTATGTGGCCTGGCTTAAAACTGCTTAACTTTTCCTCACCTGTACACCTGGGATAATGTCAGAACCTACCTCATGGGGTTGTTATTGGGGATTAAATCAGTTAACATCTGTAAAGAATTTAGAACAAGACTTGGCACATAATATGTGCTATATAAACATTTAATAAATTTTAAAATGGCTAATTTAATTTGTCCTCAACTTTTATCAAGGTTTAACACTGTTGTTATAATAATTGGGATTGACATATATACACCAATATGTATAAAATTGATAACTAATAAGAACCTGCTGTATTAAAAAATAAATAAATAAAATAAAATTCAAAAAAACAAAAAATGAGCAGAAGACCTAAATAGACATTTCACCAAGGAAGACATTCAGATGGCCAAGAGGCACAATAAAAGATGCTCAACATCACTAATTATTAGAGAAATGCAAATCAAAACTACAATGAGGTATCACCTCACACGCTGGTTAGAACGGCCATTATCAAAAAATCTACAAACAATAAATGTTGGGGCTTCCCTGGTGGCGCAGTGGTTGAGAGTCCGCCTGCCGATGCAGGGGACGCGGGTTCGTGCCCTGGTCTGGGAAGATCCCACATGCCGCGGAGCGGCTGGGCCCGTGAGCCATGGCCGCTGAGCCTGTGCGTCCGGAGCCTGTGCTCCGCAACGGGAGAGGCCACAACATGAGAGACCCGTGTACCACAAAAAAATAAATAAATAAAAAATAAATGTTGGAAAAGGTGTGGTGAAAAGGGAACCCTCCTGCACTGTTGGTGGGAATGTAAATTGATACAACCACTATGGAAAACAGTATGGAGGTTCCTGAAAAAACTAAAAATAGAACTACCATATGACCCAGCAGTCCCACTACTGGGCATATACCCAGAGAAAACCATAATTCAAAAACAGTCATGTACCACAATGTTCACTGCAGCACTATTTACAATAGCCAGGACATGGAAACAAACTGTCTGTCCATCGACAGATGAAAGGATAAAGAAGATGTGGCACATATATACAATGGAATATTAGCCATAAAATGAAACGAAACTGAGTTATTTGTAGTGAGGTGGATGGGCCTAGAGTCTGTCATACAGAGTGAAGTAAGTCAGAAAGAGAAAAACAAATACCGTATGCTAACGCACATATATGGAATCTAAAAAAACAGCACTGATGAACCTAGTTGCAGGGCAGGAATAAAGAGGTAGACATAAGAATGGACTTGAGGACATGGGGTGGGAGGGAGAAGCTGCGGCGAAGTGAGAGTAGCATCGACGTATATACACTACTGAATGTTAAATAGATAGCTAGTGGGAAGCAGCAGCATAGCACAGGGAGATCAGCTCCGTGCTTTGCGATGACCTAGAGGGGTGGGATAGGGAGGGTGGGAGGGAGGCTCAAGAGGGAGAGGATATGGGACATAGGTATACATATGGCTGATTCACTTTGGTGTACAACAGAAACTAACACAGTATTGTGAAGCAATTATACTCCAATAAAGATCTACTAAAAAAACTGGATATTAGCAGTGGTCATCCCTTCTATTAATATCAGGGATTTCAACTCTGAGAGAAAAAAAGAATGGTTTTATTCCAGATAGGGGTTTCTTAGCCCTTCCATAAATCAGCATTATTAATCTATACTTTCTAGAATAGAGGACCTATCTTTATTATGACTGTCCTACTTGTAGTAAACCAACAGGTAAAATCTTAAACTTTTGAAAGTCCTCATAGAGCCTTATGAAACTTTTACTTCCACCAATGTTCTCCCTCCTTCCCCAGAACACAGAATTGCGCAATAGGTTCAAGCCCACAACACAGCAGCATTCACAGGCATCTTCATTATCTCATTCTTTCTCAGACCTTCAGGAATGTGTCCCAACCAATGTAGACTCTGTGCTCAGGAATGCTATGCTGTCAATAGCAGGAAAAAAGGAATGAAATACCAGCAGAATTGGGGCAAAGGGAATTAACTTGGCAGTAGGGCTGGTCCCCAAAGAGGAGTACAAATTTGAACCCAGTCCAGGCTTATGCTGATACTCAGGGGATTCCTAAGAAGACAGGGCACTATACAAAGAGTCTCTGGATAGTAGCTATACTCATCATTGGGCAAATATTTTGGTTGCAGTTAGGTTAGTCCAGTTTGAAAGAGGGCCTGAAAGTAAGGCCCAGCCCCAGGGAAAGCAGATTAACAGAAAAAAAGAAAGAGAATCAGAGCACCAGGTAAGTGGCACAGAGGTTAAAGCCACAGCTACAGTCACAGCAGGAAGGTGGCCTGCACACTGCAAAGGAAGCAAAACCCTGGCACATGGACTCATTATACATGTTGAATATTACTGGGCAGATCGCTCCTCACGGCGAAAGCCAGTGGCAAAGGACTTTACCCAGGACACTAAAACTCAGACTGGAGGCCACCTGCTATTTCTAGGCCCTATCTGCTTGTTAATTTCAGCAATTAATGTTTGTTTTCCACTGGTTCAGGTAGTTGCAAAATTGAGCCTATAGGAGAAAGGCTGTTGGAGCTTGCATCCTAAGTAATATACATCCCAGAGCTAACGAGGGTCATAGGACTAGGAGACGACGAGCATACAAAACAGCAATACTCATAGACACTACTTCACAGAAACTAGAATGCCTTCTTTCCAAGGCAGAGGTGTGTTGAGTGATTTTTTAAAAATCTGTTTATTTATTCCTTTGTCCTTGTGAACACACCCACATCTTTTTTTTCAATCAAGATTTCTCAGCTACGACTCTCTTATATAACATTTTATGAACATATTGTATCTTTAACCCTCTCTTGAGAACAGGCTTAAAAATGAATGACAAGCAATTCATTTGGTTAATTGATATACTGCAAGGTATCTACCCTATTTCCTTACTAAAGGCACACAAACTGTCTATAGTAACAGCAACTATCTTAGTCAGCTCAGGCTGCTGTAACAAGTTACCACAGACTGGTGGCTTAAACCAAAGCATTTATTTCTCAGAGCTTGGAGGCTGGAAAGTCCAAGATCAAGGTGCAAGCAGATTCAGTTCTGGTGAGAACCCCCTTCCTTGTCTGCAGATGCGTGTCTTCTCTCTGTATCCTCACATGGTGGAGAGCAGAGAGAGAAAGAGAGCAAGCTCTTATGTCTCTTCTTATAAGAGTACTAATCTTATTCGTGAGGACTCCACCCTCAAGACCTAATTACCTCCCAAAGGCCTTACCTCCTAATACCATCATATTGGGGATTAGTATTTCAACCTATGAATTCTGGGGGACAAAAACATTCAATCCATAACAGTAACATAATCATCTATCTGGCTGCTTTCCTTAGCATTTCTCTTCTACTCCCTGCTAAGGTCACTGAAGGCCATCAACATGTGTATTCCTCTGGTTGGGAAAAATTGAGAGGCTCAGGTAACAGCCAACCTACCTTACTGCTAATCTTGCTCTATGCTTATTAAAAAGGACCCAGAACTTCAAAATTGGGGGTAATTTCATGTGCAGATGATTAGAGGTATAAGTGGTTAGTAGTGATAATTGAGATCCTGTCTCACATCTGTGACCAACCACCCACTTCCTATCAGAATTCCAGTGATTGGTCTGTCTTATTTTCTGTGCCTAATTGATTACACTGGTAAATACATTTCTCTGTTCATTTATTCAAGAACTATTAAATAAAATCTACTCTGTGCCAGCCATTATTCTAGGTACTAGGATACAACAGTGAGTAAAACAGACACATTTTCTGTCCTTGGGACTAACATTCTAATTGAAGAGTTATCAGGGAGAGCAGTATAGCTGGAGCAGCATGTGCAAGGAAGAAACTGGAACCAGATGAAGTAAGAGATTTAGTAAAGGGTCAGATAACATAAGACCTTGCAGATCATGGTAAGGAGTTTAGATTTTATTCCTCAGTGTCAGTGGTACGGGAAGCTACTGACCAGTTTTGAGCATGAAAGTAACATGCCTTAGTTTACATTTTAAAAGTGTCACTCTAGCTGCGATGTGGAAAAGTTAGAGTGGAAGCAAAAAGAAAGATTAGGAAGCTATTGCAATTGTCCAGGGTAGAGATGGTGATGGTTTAGAATAGACTGAGGCAATTGAGATGGAAATGGTTGACCTCTGGCTAAATTTTTAGGGCAGAACCGACAGAACTTGCTAATAAATAGAATGTGAGAAGGGAAAAGAAAAGGGGGGGACAATTCCTAGGTTTTTACTTGAGCAACTGCATGAAAAGATGTGCCATTTGCTACAGAAACATCAAGTTTGGGAGATTCGATTTTGGATTTTGAATACAGTAAGTTTGAGATGCCTAATGTCTCAGAAGTCTAATAAGACATTTAGATGCAGATATCAAATAGGAAGTTGGATAAAGTCTGGAAGAGGAGGGGAGAATCATGGAGAGAGGCATCTGGGAGTCACAAGTGGACTTGTGTAAATATTTAAGAAAATATATTTATTACTATGTTCCAGGGAAGAAGAATCTATTTCCTTGTGATGTAAGTATGGTCTATTTATTTGCAGTGCAAGTCCCAACCCAGAGCCTGTATTAGTTATGTTCTTTTGATTGCAGGCATCAGAAACTGTCTCTGGATAGTTCAAGCAAAAATGAAATTCATTGAAAGGAATCTTTCAGTTCTCTCACAGAATGAAAGGAAAAGTTGAAAGCCTCCACTCAGGAAGGGCAGCAACCAAGGCCTCATCAGAGACGATAGTGATAAGAGTTTGAGGAACTGCCATTAATACCATTCAGCTCCAATGACTTTATGTCCACCAGAGCCACAGTCACATCCTGCAAAACTATGCCCTTCCCATGCCCAATTCCCTCTATTAAACAAAACAGTTGACATAAATACTTGCAATTCAAAGTATGGTCCCTGGAACAGCAGCTTGTTTGGAATGTGAATCTGAGGTCCCACACCCTAGACTATCATCAGAATTTTCACTTTAACAAGATACCCAAGTGATTCTTATGCATATTAAAGTTTGAGAAACACTGAACTGAATGGTTTTTCAGCCATAAAACTCTCTGGTTGTCTGAACTGGTCAGGTGTTTTCATATATCAGCTTCATTGTGGAAGGCTTTTTTTGGATTTCTACCCATGTAAACTTTATTTAAAATAGAATTATAAATAGTTTTGTATTAAATTATCACAAAATAGTTAAATTGTATGTTTAGCGTACACCTTGGTCATATACAGGTAGGTTACAATATGTTGTAAAAACATTATAAACTTCTTGTAGTACATCTCATGACCCTTCTTTTCAGGAAGTTCAGAGTTACTCTTGAGGCAAACTGTTCTGGTGATCGATACACTCATTGTATGTAATTCAGTCTTTTAAGACTTATAGATTTGATATTCTGACTGTGTATAAGTGCTCTAAAGTAGTCTTTTATGTATACTACATAGCTGCTTTCAATGATCAGAATTCTACATTTGCAGTGGTCTAGTATTTATACTTTGTCATTTTTTTATGATAATATTCTTGGGAACACTACCTATTATAAAATAATAAGAATGAAAGGAAACCTATAAATACTAATGCCATTGTTTGAGGAAAAGGCATGACAATTTTTATGTGACGGAAGTAAACACTGCCAGCTCACTAAAATTTTGGCTCAAAGTTGTGGTCCAGAAAGCCAGTAAGGTCTTGAATGGAATGTAACCTGCCTATGAACTCACAATCACCTAAATAACTTCCACGATCCCTCAAATAACCTTGTTCAAAGAATTCTTCTAGAAATGTACCTAATAGATATGACTTAACAAAACTCTGTCATTTTAAAAGTAGATCAGCTATTGAAACTTACTCATTACCATTGTTTCTTGAAACATAGACCTTAAACCTCTTATATTAGATATAAGAATCACCTGGGAAGCTTATTAAAATACAGAATCTGTGACCCACTCAGACCTAACAAATCAGACTCTCTGGGGGTGGGGTCCAGGAATCTGCATTTAAAAATAGTTCCTTAGGTGAGTCTGATCACAGGAAGGTTTGAGAATTACTGTACTAAACATTAAATTTTCAAGTTTGGTTTTCCACTGACATTAGTGTCAATTTCCAATGACTGAGTAAAGCATTCTCCTTTATAGTTTCACATCACACTTACTGTAACTCTCCCTGCTTCACATTGGAATGACATTTTGACACATACATGGCTTAATTTTTTTCTCTCTTTCCAAAGGCTTTAAACAAATATTTCTTCTTGACAACTCATTAATACAATATATGCTAAGGCACAGCATTTCCAGAACACCTAAGAATATTGCCTTGGCTACGATTACGAATCACTTTTTACAGAGGATCACTGATCCACAGTGTAGGGGAAGGAGGAAAAAAAAAAAAAAGGAAAGAGAAACCACAAAAGGAGAGATCAATTTAATTTAACATTTTAAAATAGAAAAATATTCATGTTTTAAAATTTAAGATAATTCTTGATGCTTTTTGTTATTTTTTGTAATATATGATTGTTAAATCCACAATAAAGAGAAGGTAGAAGTTCTCTCATTATCTAACACCTCATATGAAACAATATGGATATCTCTATAGTGCTTCTATAAGGCTTAGCAGTTAGAAGGGACACAAAATATACAGATTGTTTGAATGAATAAATGGCATATACAATATGTACATTTTTACATACTTTCTTGAATTTGATTATTTTCTGGTTATCAATATATAACAGAATTTTTCTATAACAATAGAAATCTAATATTCTGTTGTATTTGTTGTATCATAATTCATTTAACCAATTCCCTACTAATGGACATTTACTTTCAATTTTATACTACTAAAGGCAATTCTGAAACAAACAGCTGTACAAATATCTGGTTATTTTTGACAGACAAATACCTGAAGTGGAATTGCAGAATCAAAGCTTATGTATATTTAAAACTTTAATATATGTTGTCCTCTTAAAATGTTGATTCAATACTATTATAAGTTATTATTATTTTCCCCCAATGGATATCTTTGTCAATCTGATAGTCAATAAATATAATCTCATTATTTTAATTATTTAAATTATTATTAGTACTTAATTACTAGTGAGAATATATCTATTTTATAAATTGATTAGCCCACTTGTATTGCTTTTATGAATTGCTTGTTCATAATCTTTAACACATTTTTCTAAGAGAATGGATCTGGAAATTTTAAATTCTAATTGATAAATATAGCACCACAGCAAAACACCAGTGTTTATAATCACAGAAGGAAGACACACATAGAAAACTGAAATCAGATAAAAATTGAGAAATCCATACATAAAATGAAACACAGAAAGACAATGAGAAAGAGGACAAAGTCATATAGTAGAGGAATACATTGAACTGGACATAGAAACAGAGAACACAGACCTGATATACATCTAGACAGACAGACATGCAGACACAAAGACACATGGAGACACACACTAATAAAGGCAGAGACAGAGATCACAATAGAGACACCTAAAGAAAAAATAGACTGGGCATACATATATAGGCATAGAAAATGACACATAATCAGATGAGTACACATAGTGGTATAGAGAGAGAAAGTCACATGAAAAAATACAGCACAAACACATGGAGAAAAAACACCTACACACAAAAATACAGAAAGGAGAGATGCAAGAAACAACATGCAGAAAGCCAACTTAGCAATATGGGGAAGGCAAAATCAGAGAGGAGGACTTCATGAACTAAAACTCTTTAATATGGTCTTTAAAGATGTGCCTACTAAAGCCTTTTTAATTTATGTGGCCTTATCATCTGATAAGCCAGAGTTAAGGTACTATATTTTACTCTTCTGTAGATCACATCATCTAAAATCAAGGACCACATATAATCACAGGCTTAGGTTTCCCTCTTTATTTTGGAAAAATAAAAAAATGAACCCTACTAATAAAACATACACAAAATAAAACAAATTATTTTATCTATTCCACATAAATGTACAAATAATTTATCCATTTTCTTTCTTCATTTAGACACAGTCATGGAATATGAAAAATAACTTTTAAAAATGATGAAATCCTATATAAGAACCACAGGTCTCACTAAAGCTGCTTCTTTTACTAAATACTAATGCTAAAATGATCCTAACAAATTTAACATTTTCTGAATTACTGTTGGGAAGGAGATGAAGGAAAAAGCTAAAATAGCAACTGAGAATCAAGCATTCTGAAGAGATTATGGTAAAGTCAATCTAATTTGTTTATTAAGTTCCATTCTCTGAGAAGAAAGAAAGTTCAAAACTCACTGGTTTTTATAGCCACCTTACTATCAAGGTAATCAAATCAACTGTGTGGAAATTCTATCAAACACTCATCAATCAACCATTATCAATGATCAAAAACAAACAAACAAAAAGACTTAACTAGAAAACCATCAATTCAGCCTTGATATACAGACACTGCCAAAGTATTGCAGGGATGCATAAATATTTTGAAATATGTTTAAATAATGTGTCTTGACTGCCAGTAAAATTTTTCCAAGCAAATGTTATTGAAAATGTTTGGGCTATCCACAAATGTTTTTATAAGCATTCCTACTAGGCAACTACTGAAGCCTCAGAAAAAATTCTGGCCAGCAGGAGAATTCATAAGAAGTGCTGAATAGAAGGTGATCTAAGGAAATGTAGACAGAAATATCTGAACTGTTGGGATGGTTCAAAACCAAATGTATGTTTCATGAAAGCTTTTGAAACAAATAGTTCTGACTAAAAACAAACATTTGGACAGTGTGGACGCACCCAGCAAAAATGTTTGTTTGCTGATACTAACATTTTAGTTGGCATGTATTTGCCAGAGCAGAAGTGGGCAAAAATAAGATAAATGCACGCATCTCACAGAAGGCAAAATTACGGTAAATTTATAAGTGCAAGAAAGATGAGAACATTTATTTACTGAACATAGAGCAAAAAATAGATATTTATGGCTCATTTAAAGTAATGACAATTTTACCAGCATAAGATCAAAAACATCCCTAAATATTAATTATGTTGCACATTACTGTAGCTTTTACATTCATACAATGCTGCATAGTTCTTTTCAATTAACTCATATGACAATTCTCTGAGAGCAGCTAATGACAAGTCTTATTATCCACATTTTACAGATGAGATATGTTAGCTAGATAAGGATGTTCTTAATCACATTTACCTCCTGGCATTATAAAATATATTTTAAAAACATACCATACTCTCATTCTTTTATGAAAAAGATTTATAGTATATATTATTGGTTAATTTTAAGAAAGTAACTTGTATGATAAAGGAGAAAAACTGGGAATTGTAGGAAAATATAAAAGTTTATTTGTTGGTGCAATTCTTTAATAACAATTTTTAGAACACCTGCTGTCCACTCTGTTTTTATCTTATAGTCACCGTTTTATTGTCTTAAAATACATAAAACCCTATTTGTTTTTCCATTTTTCTTTCTTAATTCTTTGATCTAACTAGGCCCAGATTTTAAATGTTCTATACAGAGTTTCACACTCAGACACAATTTCCCCTACTTGACTTGCCTAAGTGTCATGATCTCCTTTCATTTCTGCTCCTCTTT